>NC_056725.1:935745803-936100803 GCF_019279795.1 Protopterus annectens | reverse complement strand
ATTAACCAATTTAATATGTGGCTTAGGATTAAGATATGTTTGCACATATATATGTGTATAATTGTAGAGGAGCGTTGCAGCTCTTTCATTTTTAAGAAAACTGAATTTATTTAACGACACAAAAAGAATTGCATATTGTAATTAACATACCAGTAGTTCACAGCATGTTTTGGAGTTCAAGGGAATTATCTTTTTTATATTTTCTATTAAAGTTTGGAAGTATAAAATGTACACATTATAGGAAGAAGACACTAACAGAACAGTGTGAGTTAAATGAATGCAAAACATTCCCATCCCCAAACCCTGCCAAGCTCTTCTCTTATCCTTCTAGTTCTTTTAACTAACCATTCTGTTTGTAAACAAGCTGTGAGCATGTTTAAATTCATATGTATCTCCATAAGGGCACTAGGCATGCATACCTGTTTTCAAGGACAAACAGAGCACTGCATGGTAAAATGACTTCATCATCGGTGGTGCTCAGTTTATTACTGGGTATTTAGGAAATGGAACACAGAGTGCAAAATGATGCTCAGTAAGGGCTTTTTAGCCATAGTCATCTGTAATTATATAACAAGCAAGTTTATTAACATTCAGAATCACAAAAACACTTTTTTTTAACATATTGCAGAGGGAGTATAGAAATTTGGGCGTATGATGCAAGCAAAAGTTGAAAGACCGGACTTTCTATTGGCAAATGCTAGATAACAGCATTGTAGACCTCTTTTACTGGAAACCGAGCAAAATATGAGAAAATCAAGTGCATTCTGTAAAACTAAAGAAACAGAAATCTACTTGATTTCCTTATATTTTTGCACTGTCCCTCATAAAATTTCTCTTTTTTTAGTCCAAAAAAAGGAGATTCTCTTTTCTTAGTTGCTTCTTTTATACTGTACAGATGTACTGTGCAAGTGAGCGAAAGCAAATCCCATATGCAGTGTATCAGCTTACATAAAGCATCTCTGAAGAAAGCTAAAGTGATGTTATACAAAGACATTGTTCAAGAAAAGTAAGCAATTTCTTTCTTAAATAATGTAATTGTGTAATAGCAATAACCCACAACTGGGTGTGAATATCTCAGGATTAACCCACAGATGGCTTTGTTTAATCATTCTGGCTTCACTCCCATGGTCAAACTGTGCCATCTGTGGTTAAATCTGGTGATGCCCACATGCACTCATGGATTATTGCTTAAATGAGTAGTATCATGGGACAAATATTTTTATAAATTCCGAAGTAGAAGGGAGTAGTTGTTGGGGATCAGTCTTAGAGCTAGCAAGATCGCATCCTTTAGTTGATTTAAAGTAATGTTTTGGAGTGAGATGATCCCATGCTAATTCCTTTCACGAAGTTTCCTTTGTCTGGTAAGGGTGACTCTGAAATGTTCTAGCTAAAGATTAATTAATTTGTTTAATGGACTAAACCCTATCTGTGACTAGGTTGTATTAATCCGTAACCGTGACATCTGCAAATTGTAGCATTGCTGCAAAGCAGGTTTAGAAGAACTCCTAAATGTGGATTCCAGAGTCAGAGAGATAAGGGACCCTTACATAATCTGACTGCTTAATTATCCCATCAAAAGCTAAAATTTTGGAAGCCACACTGAAGAGAGGAGGAAATTTACTAATAATTTTCAGTTTATTGTGTAGTCCTTGTACTACAAAAACTGAGAATAACTACATATATACATACATGTGTGTCTGTGTGTGTAACATGAAGGTGTCTTACTGGGTTCAATTTGTATGCTAAAAGATAATTTACTAACAGTGATAATTTTGTTTCTGCAGCGCTGTACAAAGTTGCCGTCTCCCGTGCCAGCTCCTTCGCAAATACCAAGTAGTGAGGAGGCCAATGTTCATTAAGTGTCTTGAGTAATTGTAACAACACCTTTTGTCATGAAAGAGTTGTATACTTGGCAGATGTGCAGATTTTACATCATTGGAATGAACTTTCCAAAAGAGATTCTGATGCGTGGATTTGTGAGACTTTTTTGTATTTTGTTTTCTGCAAAGTTCTTCAAACTCTGTTACAACAAGATTTACCCTGAGTGCTATTCCTTTTGGAGTTTCTTTGATGGTGCACACCCATCTAGTGGAGAGGCATATTTGGCCAGCATTATCAACTTCTTCAAAAATGTCATTATCTTTCCAGCTCCATATCTCTTTCTGTTCTGCAGATTCCGATATCATCTCTTCTGTCAGGAGTACATGTTCCATATATGAGTGATAGGGCTGTAGCTGATTAGCTGCTGGTCCATTGTGAATACCTTTTAAATACAAGATGTCAACAGAGACATGCCAATACTTAGTCTCAGTTGGGCCTGAAAACCTCCGTATGACACCTCTTTTGTTTTCATGTAAGATTTCAACTTAGTTGCACCCTTTTATCTCTGTTCAAAAATCATATGAGTGGACTTCTTTGACGTTGATGTTACTGCCTTGTTGCTGCAGCTGTGCGATTCATTTCATTGGTACCAAGTTCTTCCTTACTCACGTAGGAATTCTCCATATCCTTTTTATTGCCTTTTTTTAGATCTTTGATATAATTTCTAGCAAGCTTCTTGTAAGTTTCTCACATTATCTTTGTAATTGTTTATAGACATATCAGTCCCCTGCTTTGGTTTTGTCTTTACTCAACCTAGAATGAAGCCCCCTCCCACAGATAACTACCATGCCTCGTAAGTACTACAACTTCATTCTGACCAGTGCTAGCTCTGGTTCCTTTCTACTCTGTGCAGTCAAGCCCTTTTGTAATATACCTCGTGTCCCATTTCAGTCCTTTCTTTTGTAGTATGTAGTTTTTTCTGTAGTACTTTTTGAATTACTTCCAAACATGTAGACTCGCTGAGTGCTGTCGCTGAAGCACACAGTACTATAGTATGCTCTCCCACTGCCATGTTCTTTGTAGTCCCTTCTAGAGTAGGCAACTTTGTCACTCAGAACTTGCATGGACATTTGGGTTCTGACAAAGCACAAGCAAATATGGATTGCAGAAGCAAACATTTTGTGTAGTATTTGTTTTTAAGACTAGAATAATGCAGTTTCCCAGTGACACACATCACTTCTAATTATTTTTCTTAGTACCTTATTGTGACATTTTAGAAACATATTACTCCAAGGCTTGTTTGCCATTGTGGTCATAATTTCAGTGTTGTAGTTCTCTGCTTTCTGTCTTGTTATTACTGAATTCTCCATAATTGTCACTGTATAACTTCTAAGATGGATGTTACTTGCCTGTCCAACAGTGAATAAATCTCTCTACAATTTTCAACCAACTGTTTACGTTCATAATGCTTCTGAAACTGAAACTTGTTGATTAATGATATGAAGGATCAAATGCCAGGTTCAGGTTTATACAGTTTGATAACTGTCTCATAGGTTGATACTAGGCTATCTGCCCTAGGGCATTTATAAGCCTAGCCAGAGTGTGTTTGGCTTTCGCCACCCTTTTAGATTAGTTGACTGTGCCCCTTATTTGTGGGTCACAGAAGATAGCCCTTTTAAGGTTATCTTACTGTGCCACTTGTACTTAGGAGAGAGGCATGCCAGCAGCAGATCTAAATCTGAGTCTGCTGTACTTCAGGCAAACCTCATAATCGTCAACAGTCTGATTCAAGATAGAAATGCATTCTGAGTTTTTGTTTTCTGGACATCAAAACAGTTTCTGCTGTCTGTTTTGAGTAGCACATCCAAACTGAAATTGCATTTTTTTTTAATTTTTTCACGAGGCACTCATTTTCACAATGATGAGTTTTTGTCTAGAAGGGTAATGTCTAGAACCAGTGAATTCAGGAGTCTCTGGTTGTTTAAATGTCACTGCTTTGTCAATTTCCTTGTTTAGGACTGATCTTGCTTTTTTATAAGGATGCCTAATCTGCAATAAGGATATCTCAAATGGAAATGCTTTTTTTTTTTTTTTTTTTTAATACAAAATTTCAGTCTTTTGGTTTGCATTACATTTCTGTTTCCAAATATGAATCGCCTACTTCTAGGTGTATCAGAATTCAGTAACTTAACTCTTTCCCCACCTCCGTTTACTAATATGGTTGTCATTTTTTCTTCACAAAAGGGTACATGTGTTCACACAGTATCAATTGCAGCTGACTCAGAAGATATGAATGTGGCTCTGTGGATCATCCTTCCTTTTATATCTGAAGATATTTTCTTTATCATTGTTTGGACAAACTTTATTCCACTGACAGGTGATGTTAACATACAGCACATTTGAATTTCCTGCCATACTTATATAGCATATTCATACCTTACTAAGGGTGTTACCGACCTCTGTTATTCACCTGTTGGAGTACCTGATGCCGCTTTACCACAAATACACTTTAGGGCTGACATCAGTGAAACAAATGTTAGTTCACTACATGGTGTTAATACTAATTTTCTTTTTACATTTAAGCAGTCAGGTCAAGCACTGCATGTGGGAACACGATATTATATAAACACCTCCGTGTATGTCTTGGCTCAAAAATCAGTTGTGTTCTCTGCTGTAGAAACTGCAGTAGTCACAGATAGTCCGGTCAAAATTACGAATGCATCTTGTAAGTCCACTCTTTTCTCTCTCAAAAACATCGCATCAAGTCTAGTTATTAAGATTGGCATAAGGGCCCCTATTGAAATTCTGAGAATTTTAATTGCAAATCCCAGAATTACAGAACAAAAATGTGAAATACAAAATGGCAAGAGTCAAAAATTGCTGTCACTTGTAGAGAGCAAGCTCCTCCTGCATTTCCCCCATCCCAGCTCCTTTTTTATACCAACTCCAAGATCACCAAACCTTGGATAAAAGGGAATACTGTACTCCGCAATCTCAGAGTTAGTATGTGTTAGTCCTTATTTTCTCACTCAGTTTTGTAGATCTGGAATTCTCACTTTAGAGTCTTGGAATTAGAAGTTGTTTCTGTGGATATATTTTATCTGTGTTCAAATCCCATGCTGAAATCTGCAGTGCAGTATTTTTCTTTTTTTTTGCTGCCCCAGGATGCAGCAGTGCAGCTGCAGGTACATACTAATGAAAATAAAGACACATGGAAGTTGTACAGATAACACCACTGAGATATGCAAACACAGTTCCCAGGTTGAACAGCTGTAAAAGCACACTGTTTTTCCATAATTGACAGCTAATGCTAAAAACTGTCATAAAGTAAGTACAAAGTTGATGCTATATTAAAGATGTCCTATATTGCATGCTGTTGCTGCTGTGGTAAAAGTCATAGAGTATAAATGTGGACTTTTTATCCTGGACCATCTTCACCAACAGATGGTTGGTGCATACAGTGGATATAAAAAGTTTACACACCCCCTGTTAAAATGCCAGGTTTTTGTGATATAAAAAAATGAGACCACAATAAATCATTTCAAAACTTTTCCTACCTTTAATGTGACCTATAACCTGCACAATTCAATTGAAAAACAAACAAATCTGTTATGGAAAAAAATATAAAAAAAAAAAACGTACATTAGGCTGGTTGCATAAGTGTGCACACCCTTAAACTAATACTTTGTTGAAACACCTTTTGATTTAATTACAGCAGGACATTGTAGTTTAACAATCTTAGTGTTATTTTGCTATTAAGTTCTTAACATTTATAATGTTGCCTGCATTGGCTATTATCATCAGGTAAGTTGCTTAGTTAAATAATTCAAACCTTGTAAAGATCTGGATGCCATAAGGAGCTATGGGTAATAACTGAAAGTATGCAAAAAGCACTGTAGGTTTGAGAAAGTTAATAAATCTTTTGATCAGATGGAAGTTTTTTCTAAAATTATTTTCGTCTACCTAGCTAAAGGTAGGTAGATAGAGAAACAAATAAAATAACTAGTGGAGAATATGGCAACTATTGTGAACAGATGCCCATCCATCATTCCCTTAAGCAGTGCAAGAATCCTTCAAGAAAAGAAGACTGAATCTGGTATCAACAGATAAGTTTACTTTGAAAACAGAGTACGTGCTACTTATTTCTTTCTCCAGTAGTCTGAGGAGAACGTTATTTCTGAAATTTCTGGTGTGAAGCTGTTCAGTCTCGCTGTTCATTCATCATTGATGGGTTCGGAGCCAATCCTCTGCTCTGACACGGCCAACTAGCAAGCTCAAAGTTCTCCAGTAGCGTGAAACCCCACCCCTTATCCCACAATGCACTGCTGGAATTAGCCCAGATCTAGTTTGCCGCGGCGCGGATCTCTTGGTTTCCAGTTTGGCTCGAGACTTTATTGAGAGTTTTTCAACTTTCAGCAAGTTATATTTTTTCATTTTTATATATCATTGTTCTATTCTTAATAACAGATATACTAGCTAGTAGAGAGTAGCTTTTCTGAGTTTATACCCCTTCCCTCAGTATTATCTGTCTTGCCTTCGGCCTTTTGGCCTTAGGATCCCTTCTTTAGTGATTAGTCAGTGATCCCCTTTTGGGACTATTGTTTTTGGATCTCTTATTACTGTTTGTAATTATTTAGTTGTCAGTGCCCCTTTTGGGCTGTGTGTGTGAGTTACTTAGTTCAAAACAGCTCATAGTTAAACAGTGTGCTTGAGTTGTGTAATGTCTGAAGAAAAAGACAAACATCCAAAGTCTGGGTTTAAAAAATGCCCAGACTGCGGACAGAAAATGTCAATCACAGATGCACATGTGCAGTGTGTTTACTGCTTGGGTGAGGTACATCTGCAAGAGTCTTGCAGTATATGTCATTCCTTTTCCACAAGAGTGTTAGCTGAAAGGAAGAGGAAATTGATTGATATGGGGTATCATTAAACACCCCTTTTCTGAGACATTGTCTGAACAGGATGGAGCCAGTAAATCATCTATATCTTCTAAGTCTTCCACTGATTCTAGATCCAAAAAAGGAAAGAGGTCAGAGTGTGTGGTGACTTTGGCTCCACTTCCTTCGGAGCCGACAGTCTGCTCTTTTCGGAACCGGGACACGGCTTTGGAACCGGTTGCCGAAAAACCTCCATCCATATTGGTCCAGTCGGCTCCATCTGTTCACTCTTCCAGGTCCTCTGTCAGCCTAACTAATCTGGATATGGACTGGCTTGTTCAGAAACTCTTAAAGGCACCAGGCCTAGTTAAATTGCTGCCAGCTCAGACACAGCTGTCGGAGCTGAAGACCACTACCTTTTAATTGTCTGCTCCTCCTCCGAGCCATACCAGACCTTCAGAGCCGGAGGAGGCCGACCTGATTATTGTGGATCTCTTGGAGCCGACACCTGCTCCAGTGTCGTTGGCTCCATCTGCTCAGACGTTCTCTTCGCCGACCGGGGACTCTAGGAGCCAGCACTCTCCGGTCTGGTCCGGGGAGGATAGCTGCACCGAATTGTCGGTGCCGACTCTTCCTCTCGGGGCCTCAGCTCTGGTGAGCTTGGCTCCTACCTTGGGCTCGGAGCCCACGGCTTCAGTGCAGGAGGAGATTGCAGCTCCATCTGAGCCATCGACGACTCCTCATCGGAGCTGAGATGCATTCGATGCCATGAGGCGAGTGTTGTCTCCCAAGACTTCCTCATCTCAAGGTCTGGCCTCTTCTTCCCCTAAAGTGCCTGTGTCTGTTTCTGTTTCCTCTGGTCATCCCAAGCGTAGAGACCCAGAGCTTCTGATACCTCTCCAGACGTTCCCCCTGAAGAGGTTATGCAAGAGGAGGCATTTGGACTCTCCCCAGGAGTCTGTCACATCGGACACCGACCTGGATGTATCAGAAGGGTCCCCAAGATCCTCCTCTGAAGACATCTCCTTTGCGGAGATTCTTGAAATTCTTAGGCAGAGGGATGATTGGCAGTCCAAGAGCCCTACTGAGGATGAGCCGGTTCTCCGGAAGGCTTTGGGTCTCAACCTTCCACCTCTTGAGTATGTCTGCCCTATGATGAGCTTATGGATCTGGTCTCTCGTAGGGCGTGGGAGTCTCCAGAATCTATGGAACCTGTTCCTAGGAGGCCTAATAAGTTTATTTCAGCCCCTGTGGATAAGTCCTTTTTGACCAAGGGAGTCCCTGTTGATGCCATGGTGGTGGCGGCAGCAGCCACCAAAAAGGAAATGTTTATCCATCCTCCTAACAGAGAATCTAGGATCATGGATAGATATGGGAAACGCATGTTCAGTTCAGTGACTTTCTCACTCAGATCACTGAACTACATGATACATTTTACCAGACTGCAGAGAGATCTCCTTAAGGAGTTGGGAGATGCTCTTCATGGTGCTGTAACTTCGAGTGTATCCGATAAGATTGCCACTCAGCTTTCTACGCTCAATTCGATAGTCAAGTTGTCCATGCTTCTCATATCATACGCAGCTGATGGTTTGAGTAGAGCTGCAGGTACAGGAATTGCTCTCCGTAGGCATGCCTGAATGCGACTGTGTTCCTTCGCGGAACCCTTCCAGTCGTCTTTTACTAATACCCCATTTGATGGCTCATCTTTGTTTGGGCCAAAGGTGAAGGAGACTTTGACCAGGTGTGAGCAAGAAGGAAAGACTCTGTCTGCTGTCGGAGTCTGTTTTTCCACCCCCACTCGACCCTTTTCCAAAGTTCAGAGGGGAGGAAAGATATGGTTCCAGAAAGCCCAAGGAGCCTTTCAAGACACACGTGGAGAGCCCCCCTCCAGAGGCAGAGGAGGGGGGTTTCAGTGGAAGATGCCGCCCTCGTGGCAGGGGGGGTCCACAACACCAGGGTGACAGAGAGCACTTCTCTGGTCAATCCTACCAGCGCTCCTGAAGGGAGACCCGGCTGTCCTACTCTGGAGGCAGTCGGGAGTCTCTTATCATTGTACCCCAAAGTCTGGCTAAATATAACAAATGACAGTTGGGTACAAAGTATAATTTCCAGTGGGTATTTCATACCGTTGTCCACCCAGCCTCTTCCCGTCAAAAAAAATCCCGGACGTTCCACCCAGTCACATGGGACAAGCAACAATAGAGGTACGCCGATTGCTAGAAAAAAAGAGTCATCCAGCCAATCCCAGCAGACCAGACAGGATTCGGAACTTACTCAAGGTTCTTTTTGGTTCTAAAAAAAACAGGGGACTGGAGACCCATTTTGGATCTCAGCAGACTCAACCAGTTTGTGAGAAAAGAGAAGTTCCGAATGGTCACGCTACAGTCCATACTCCTGTTCTTGGGGAAGGACAGTTGGATGTGCTTGATCAATCTCAAGGATGCGTACTACCACATAAAGATGGCCAGACCATCCAGAGCTCACCTGCGTTTCCGGCTGGGAGCCAATCATTATCAGTTCAGAGCTCTGCCCTTTGGTCTCACTACAGCCCCCAGAGTGTTCACCAAGTGCATGGCAGTAGTCACGGCTCACCTGAGGCGTCTAGGATTCCAGGTGTTTCTGTATCTAGATGATTGGCTCCTTACCTCCACCATCAGGCATCAACTTCTTCAAGCAAGAAAGGCTACTCTGACATTCTGCTATCAGCTAGGCATTACAGTCAACTTCAAAAAGTCTGCCTTGTTGCCATCACAGCATATCGTTTTTATAGGGACAGAACTAGACACGTCAACCACCACTCTCCGCCTTCCACCAGAAAGAATCTCTATTCTTCGCCAACACATCATGTCCCTAATATCAAAGAACAGAGCACCAGCAGGAGAGGTATTGAAAGTTCTAGGATTGATGGCGGCAGCTAGTCTAGCAATCCCGTTAGCAAGGATGCATATGAGAATCCTTCAATGGCTTCTATTCACACAATGGTCTTACCAAGAACTTCCAATGAGTTACATGATCCTCATGATAAATTCCTGCAAGAAAGATCTTCAGTGGTGGTTGATGTCTCTTCATGTCACAATAGGACGTCCTTTCATGCTTCCCCCTCCAGTTGCCACTGTGACCACGGACGCTTCCCTGATAGGGTGGTGGGGGCTTTTTCAGGGAAAGACTGCCCAAGGCACATGTACAGATCAAGAATTACATCTGCATAGCAATGTCCTGGAGATGAGAGCAGTACTTATAGAGTTGCAATACTTTCAGGACTCTCTTCCTCTAGGGACAGTTGCAATACAGACGGACAACATGTCAGTGGTCTGGTATCTGAACAAACAAGGCGGGACCAAGTCTTATCCCCTTTGCCGAGAAGCCCTCAGAGTATGGCAATGGGCACTGTCATCCTAGTGCTTTCTGTTGGCAATGCACATCCTGGGCAAATCCAACATCATAGCAGACAGACTGAGCAGAGCAATCTTATTGCCCCACGAATGGTCCCTCAAACAAGAGATTGTGGACAGTATCTTCCGCAAATGGAACCAGCTTTCCTGCGACCTGTTCGCCAGTCACATCAACAACAAATGCAGAAGCTATTTTTCCCTGATTCCCATGCCAGGTCACTCCCTGAGGGATGCTCTTGTCCACGATTGGCCCCCGGGTCTCCTCTATGCATTTCCACCAATTCCCCTGATACCCAAATTCTTACAGAAAGCAAAGTCGCTGGGACGGACAATCATCCTTATAACCCCTCATTGGCCTCGGCAGATTTGGTTTCCGTTTCTTTACCATCATATTCTGGAAGATCCGTGGATCCTGGACCCAGTTCCGGACTTGTTGAGACATCCATCAGGGGGGTATTCACCCATCATTACAGACACTGAAGCTAACCGCTTGGCTGCTCCAATTCCCCGCATAGTCAGGCTCTTTAATCTTCCCCATGACACTAGTCAGATTTTGTTGGCTTCCCATAAAACTTCCACCAGAAAATTGTATCGTAGTAAGTGGAAGAGATTTTCCATTTGGGCTTCTTCCCACAACATTGACCCTTATCAAGTGCCATTGCCTTCTATCTTACAATTCTTGACAGAAATCTTCAACAAAAGAGCAGCGGCAGCTACGATACGAGTACAATTAGCTACTATATCTAATTTCCATCTAGGAATTGATGGTTTGAATATTATGGCTCACCAATTGTCTAAGGCTTTTCTAAACGGTTCCTTTCACATAAGGCCTCCAGTGAAGACACCTTATTCCACCTGGAATTTGAATTTTATGTTATCTCATATCATTCTTCCTCCTTTTGAGCCTGCATCATCTTGTGAACTAAAATTCTTGTCGTGGAAAATTAGCTTCTTAGTATCCATCACTTCAGCCTGTAGATTGTGGGAGCTCCAAGCCCTTTCCATTAAGACCCCTTACATGGTCTTCCATACTGATAGAGTATCTCTCTGAACTAATCCATCCTTTCTGCCCAAAGTATGTTCTGAGGTTAACATTAGTCAAGTCATTGAGTTGCCCGTTTTCTTCCCTAATCACACCAACAAATTGGAATATATGTTGCATAAACTCGATGTTCATAGACAACTTAGATTTTATTTGGACAGAACAAAAGACATTAGAAAATCAGATTAGTGTATTTTTGTGTCTTTTTCTGAGACCAGGACAGGTAGACCAGTTGCTAAAACAACCCTGTTTAAGTGGCTGTCTGATTGTATCACCTATACATATGCTTATCATAATATGCCATTGTCTAGTAAGGTAAAGGCTCATTCAACCAGAGCAGTTTCTACCTAGTCAGCCTTTCAAGCCAAATTGCCTTTGGATATCATCTGTGTAGCAGCCACGTGGTCTAAACCTCACACTTTTATAACTCATTACAAAGTGGATACGGCCTCCAGGTACAGGGCTTCATTTGGTTCTACGGTTCTGAAGAGTGACTTCCGTGAGCCACCCAAGATCAGGGTGCTAGGGATGCTAACCATCAGTGATGAATGAATGGCGAGATTGAACAACTTCACATAAAGAAGTTATGTACTCACCATAACGTTCCATGTGAGTTTTGCCATCTCACCTTCATTCTCACATCCCTCCCTCCTTCCCCCTCCTGGCTGACAGTTGACCTGGTGGCTGTCTTCATCCTGGTTTTTCAATGTGTATTCATTCATAGGCAGAGTAATTATTGTACTATTATATGGTACACAGCAAACAAGATCTGAGGGAATTCCAGCAGTGCATTGTGGATAAGGGGTGGGGTCTCGAGCTACTGGAGAACTTTGAGCTTGCTAGTTGGCCGTGTCGGAGCTGAGGATCGGCTCCGAACCCATCAGTGATGAATGAAGGCGAGATGGAACAGCTCACATAGAACTTTATGGTGAGTACATAACTTCTTTTTTTGTTTCTTTCTCAAGTTCTGTCTCTGTTATATTATTGATGAACAAAAGTGTAGCTTGTGCAGTGTATCTTTTTGCATTTCATCTGACTTTTAATAATCCATAGAAATGCTGAGTGGTTAGTCCAAAATTCAATAACGCAGAACTGCTGTTTTAAAAACTTGTAAAAAAAAATTCCAGAAAATCTATAATTATGATCGCTATCTACATCCCACCTTGGAACAGTCCTGCCATAATTGAGGACTTCCTCCACTGGACATCCCTAAAATTCTGTCAGGAAACCATTATTATGAGTGATTTTAATACAGATGGAATACGTGTTCCGCTGAGAACCCATCAAATTTCATGCACCTATTTGGATTCTCCCTGCTTATACAGTCACCAGCTAGAGTGGACAAAACATCTAATATATATTCAATACTAGACTGGATATTAACCAGCAAACCATCACACACCTGTCACTCAGTTTGCCTTCCAAATGGTATTAGCGACCATCTACCTGGTTAGACTTTGCCAGCACATCACCAAAAACACTGCCTTCAGGCAAACATGCAACAAAAAAACACTTCTCACTCCAAACATTCTTACTACATTGCAACAATGCGACTGGTCCCCACTGTTATCACTCTCACTGGATGCTGCCGTGTCGTACTTCAGTAACACATTTCTAGACATTCTAAATACCTTAGCACCTTCTAGAACTATTAGAATAAAAACTTAACTACGCTGTCTGGCTGACAAAAGAAACTAAACTATTACTCAAAACAAGAGACAAAACCTGGGGCTTAGTACCAGTCCAACAAAACCCAAAATTCATTTGATTTGTTTCGTCATTTAAGAAACAAAGCCAAGAAACAGGTCAAAAACATTAAAAAATCCTACTACATTACTACCCAACAAAAATACCAAAATAATCCCCAAAAATTCTGGGCTTCTATAAATCAATTATTAAAATCAGGTCAACCTAAAACCCCAACACCTATCCATACAGATTTTTCAGACAGTACAGCCACACAATTTAACACCTACTTGGCAAACTCTATACTAACCCTAACCCGTATTAACAACAATACTCCTCTAACCAGTCCCACAGATCCTGACAATACTTCCCATGTCTTTTCCCTCAAAACTGTAAAAGCCGGCACTGTAAAAAAGGTACTCAATAAACTTGGGCCTACTCCTCCCGCTGCTGACAATCTCCCTTCTGAATATATCAAGCTAGCTGCTGATGCAATCTCTTACCGTATCTTTGTCTTAATCAGTTGCTTCATAACAGAAGAGTACATTCTCAAGATTTGGAAAATTTCCTACATCACCCCATTAAATAAAGGCGGTGCCTTTACAAACTTCTCCAATTACAGGCCTGTTGGCATCTTATCTCCACTGTCCAGAATTCTAGAGAAATGTATCCATTCCCAACTCATGCCTTCCTTAATTTCTAATAACCTTCTACACTACAGCTCTCTTAAGCTTCACAAACTCTTGCAACCATTTTAGAAACAGCGGCCATCTAGTCTCCTCTCTTTTCCTTAACATGTCCAAAGCATTCAATACAGTCTCCCATTAGAAACTCCTTAATGAACTTTCATCCCTTAAACTTAGCCAGTCTGCCCTTACATGGTTCCACAATTACTTGTCTGACTTGTCAGCAGGCTGTAAAAAGGCATTACGAACTCTCATCTTTACTCCTGTCCCATTAGGTGTCCCACACGGATCCATTCTAGGTCATATCCTATTTTCTATCTTCACCAACAAGCTTCACACTGCCACCCACCAGGCCACCACCGTACAATGCGCTGACGACTCCACACTCATATGCGCACTCCCCTCTTTTTCTAAACTCCAAGAAATAACCCAAAATCATTTATAGAGGTAGAATCTTGGCTCTGTGATGCTCAGTTAATCCTCAGTCCCAATAAAACTAAACCTACGATTTCCTCGAACAACAAACCATCAGACGACCTTGTTCCCCTTCATGAGTCATTCTTTTAGTAACAAAAATAGAACCCATTTCTCACACTAAGCCTCTTGGTGTTAAAATTAACAAGATAAGATTTGACAAACATGTTACCCAAACTATTAAAGAAGTTCACATTAAATTAGGCTGTCTCTGCAGAGTCAAACCCTTCCTCACTGACTCCACAAGACTTTCTATTGCTAGAACGCACCTATGCTCTTTATGCCTCACCCGTTTTCACCAACCTGTAACTAACCTAGCAGAACTAGACGCCTGCTACAACAACAGATTCGCCACTCACTCTCCTCGTAGATCCCATCACTGTACTTCCCTATGACAACTAAACTGGCTTGATCTCCACAATTAACCTCACATAAACCCAACTCACTATGGCTTATGGCATACTTCATCTCCCAGACACATGTCGTACACATTGCAACCTACTTCAACCCCAATCTAATAAAACACTACTTAGATCTTCTGACAAATTCCTCTTACAAGTCACAAAAGCTTAAAAACTTTTCTGGCAATTCTCTTTACTCCAGCCACATTTCCAGAACAGGGAACTCAATCCCTGCAAACATACATACCACACCAAATCACGTATAGTTCAAATTTCTCCTAAAATCTTATCAAATTCGTGGCTCTGCTCCTGCCTTACACCTGGCTGATTACCCCCCCCCCCCTTCCTGCTATCTTTATTGGCTTTCCTTCACTACAAACAAAGAGGCCAGCACTAAAGTGTTGTGGCATTGGATATTGTTTAATTATCATAGCATCATACCGGTTTCGGCACACTTGCCTTTTCAGTGAATACACAAACTATGACACACAAGTACATGTATAGTAATTAAAACACAACTTCCTGTTAAGTCATTTCCTCCATTGTCATTATGAAAAATGCTGTTTATAAATGGTCATTTAACCCTGGTGAGAATAGACCTCCTAGTTTAATTATCCAATATTTTTCTTTAGTGTTCAGAATGGAGTGCCAGCCTAATTTATTGCTTTTGTCCCCCTGGATCTTATCTATCACAGTAAAACGAAACTGGTCAGTGTGGTGTATAGCATTGTGTCTATATAGGGCATTGGTTAGACGTTTATTACGGATGTCGCTATAATGTTCAGACATCTGAATATGTAGAGATCGGGATGTCTGCCCAACGTAGAAAGCTGAACAGGCCCAAGTGGCTAGGTATACAACCCAGTCAGATCCACAATTCTCAAAACATTGTCTGTCATAAACTTGTCCCGAATTGTTACTTGTAAATTGTTTGGATTTATATATATATATTTGCAAAATGTGCAGTGGCCACAAGGAAATGAGCCCAAAAGTTTATCCCCTGTAATGGTTAATTGATGGCCCTTGTGGATTAAGCAATATTTTGTGTCGTGGTGGATCTGACAACACAGTTAACCTCGATGGTAAGGGTCGCTATTTTCTCTGACTAATAGATATGCGTTTTTGGACATAACCTAATACTGGATACCAGTTTTGGTTTGGAATCAGGCTTTTGTATACTGGGCTATCTGTGAGATTGGAACAATGCTATTACATTGTGTTGGTGAAGTTACATGCCATTTTGGGACATAGCATATTACATTTTTATGCTCAGTATTAGGCCTCATACATCAGGCTGGCTGTGTGCTTGGAATATTGTCACTATTGGGGAAGCTATGTTCCTTTTATGAACATAAATCATTACAGGATTGTCACGTTTTTTACCTAACGGTTATATATGTTTTTGCGACACAACTTAGTACCGGATACTGATTTGGCTTGGTATCAAATCTTTGTGTACTGGGCTGACTGCGAGACTGGAACATTGCTATTGCATTAACTGTTGGCATAGTTACATACCCTTTTGGGATGTAACTCACTACAGTTTCAAGTTTTGAATTAGGCCTTGCACATTGGGCTGGCTGTGTGATTGGAACATTGTTGTTATAGGTGTAATTCTTTTTTCAAGGACATAAATCACTTCAGTATCTAGTCTTTGCCTACAGTCTGGTCTTGTACATCTGTGAGATTGGAACATTGCTACAGTATTGACTATTGGTGTGGTGTAAGCTTTTTGCATACCAATGAAGATTTTTGGATTATGGTGGACATACCTTGCTATAACGAGCCTTTCGGACCTCATGGGGGGGGATTTGGATTGGATTCCACTTTTTTGAACTCACTAGTTCTTTTGGACTATATCACATTTTTATAGTGCCTTGTGGACTCTGTAACAGTTTTCTGTATTTAAGAACAGGAACTAACGGTGATACAAACTTCGGTTTGTAGATTTGGGTATGTTCTGTGTGTATTTATTGTGTTTTAACAACAATAGATATGTTGGATTAATCATGATTAATAATCTGTCTCACTAGGCCTTTTTGGTCAATTCTTTTTGAATTTTTGGACACTAATTTAGTAAATTGATTCCTTAGGATTTTGGATTACAATATTTTTTTTGAGATGTTAGTTGCATGTATATATATTTGATTGTAATATCTACAAACAAGGTTTAGTTTTTATATGTGTAGCAAGATATATGTGTCAGCCTACAATTTCTAATAATCCATGCCACAGGGTTTGTTTTTTTGTTCTTTATTTCTGATTAAGGCTATATTTCTATGTTGAGCCATCGGCATTTCAGTATATCTGATGTTTGGGATGATATTATTTAGACCAGTTTATGCCTAGTCTGAATACTAAGTTTTCTTACCATTTTTTTTGGCCTTGTTGGGACTATTCCCTACCACACTCATTTAATATTTCATCATTTTGGGATTCTAGCTTATAGATCTGTGGTCTTAGGCATATATATCAGGTAGTTTTTGGTAGCTTTTGCTACGTTGATTTATGTATTGGGTCAGTCTTCCCTGACATTCTCAAGGATCATTGTAGTTTTTTGGATTAGTCCATCCCTTGTTAGTGTAGTGTATCTGCTATGTATACCTGACTGATTTTTAATTCCAATTTATCCTTTTGGATCTTAAGGTGCACAGCCTTTTGGTATTATTGTAGGGATACATACTAGTGATATTAGTGATTGTGAAGCTTATTGTCATGGATCTTGATTCAATTCTACATGGCCTTTGTGCCGATAAGAATGACATTAGGGTATTTGGACCATCTGGTCAGGATGAAAATAATTTGGATGTTGATAATAGGGATCCAGTTGACGGCTGCAAGCAACTGTTTCAAAATTTAGGTGAAGGTCTGAAAACCCTACGTACTAACGTCTGGCACCTTAAGTTATTTAAGACTTATCTTAATAAAAATATCACCCCGTAGGGGGTTGAGGGTATAAATACAGCCTTTGGTTGGCAAGTTAGATGATGCACTAACAAGGGATTGGCGTGAAGCACAACAGAAGGCTTCTTTATCTTTTGTTGAAATCTTAGCCAACTATTACGAATGTATGATCGATGAAAATGTTGGGGAAGTCAGACTACTTTGTGATGATTTGAAAAAATATGAGGGGCTATCTTTTTGAACTTCTGGGCTCTACAAACTGACCAAAGATCTATCGGCCTTTGAAAAACAGATCAAAGACAAAAAAATATGTAAATCTAATAGGGATACCTCTTGATTACTTAAGGGGTAAGCCCTTTGAACATCAAAGGAATGTCACATTTTTTGATGGGGATCTCACAAATACATAGGAGGAAAAGACCTAGATCTATCTTAAAAAAAGATAATCACTCAGCCAAGTAGTACTGGGGATGAGTCGTCAGCCACCAACATAGATAATCTCAACACACAGGCCTCACCAACACCTAAGAAACCAAGTAACACTGACCACCCTTTAGAACTAACTGGCATAGGGATGGGAGGAAACACAAATGCAAGCACAATAGAGGGACTCTTACAAACGTTGTTGAACCCAGTAGATTATGATTATAACATCCACAATATTTCCTCTGTTGTGTTAACAAGTGAACAAAAGAAACTGCTAAATAAAGGTCTTAACTATGTCCCCGTTTTTTTCATTGATGAAAATATCATGGTGAATGATGTCTTAGATTTCTGTCGCAGGTTAAACATTAAAATGTTTTTTGGTTCCAGAGACTCTTCTCAAAGATCCACAAAATTCAAGTTTGTCAAATCAGGATTTGTGCCTCCCATGAATAAATATGTTGGTGTTTATCAGCAGGCTGTTCTCAAAGATCTTCACTTTAGGTTGTTTCATTCCAGTATGTTGCATCATAATCTCGCTATAGGGGAACAACAAGCTCTTACTGAACTTAAGAATAATGCCAACATTGTAGTCACTCCTATGGACAAGGGTGGGGCTGTTGTTATCATGGATACACTATTATCTGGCTGAGGGAAATGGGCAGTTGTCCAAACCTCAGCATTATATGCATATGCCCATCGATCCCACGTTTAAATTCAAAAAGGAGATAGATTCATTTTTGAAATTAGCAGTTGATGAAGGCATCATTCCAGAATTTATGTTAAGTTAACTTACTGTGAATGATCCACAAAAGCAAATTCTATAACTGTTGCCAAAGGTACACAAATGCCTGAATAAACCTTCAGGACTACCAATTGTATCTGGCATAGGATCTCTGACAGAAACACACTCTGATTTTTTGATGCACCATCTCAAACCTTTATAGGATCATATCAGAAACTCAGCTTGAACCAACATGGTTACTCTGCACACTGGATGTCAAGGCACTGTAAACTAACATTCCCCATTGGGCAGGATTATTGGTGTTGCAGTACTGGTTGGAGAGGGCCAATCTTTATTCGGCTGGTTTCAATACTTGATTACTTTGTATGGCCGAACATGTATAGTCTAAAAACATTTTCTACTTCAATGTGGAATGTTATTGGCAAACTAAGGGCACAATGATGCCCCCATTTATGCTGATATAGTTATGGGGTACCTTGAGGAACATTTGATATATGACATCACACACAACATAGACATCAATGAGATCGACATATGAAGAAGGTACCTTGATGACTGTTGGTTGGTGTGGCATGCAGAAGAATCATACTTGGCGGAATTTGTTCAATACCTAAACTACAATAAATGGGTTATGGAATTTACATTGAATTGTGATATGCATTGTATTAGCTTTTTGGATGTCACTGTCCTTAAATAACAGGATGGTTCTCTAGCCACTAAGGTGTATAGAAAATATCCCCAATATAACAGCTTGTTACATGCCACTAGTCTGCACCCACACTATACCATCGGAAATATACCCAAGTTTCAGTTTCTGCGTATTAAAAGAATATGCTCTAATCAGGAGGACTTTGTAGTTTCACAACAAGATATGATACACAGGTTTCAGGTGAGGGGCTATAGACAACAGGATATACAATTTGTTAGCTGGTGGGCATCAGCTCAGGATAGCAATCTATTACTTACATATAAGGATCAAACTCATGTGGGTGAATCTGAACCTACTAGATTTATTATGACTTACGGACGTAATGTTAATCTCATTAGGGAAGTTGTGTCCAAGCATTGGAATATTTTAATGGCCAATGAGGATCTTAATCAGGCTTTGGGGAATCAGTGTCAGTTTTCGTACCATAGAGGTAAAACATTGAGATCATATCTTGCACATTACAAAAAGCGGGCTAGTGGACAGTTTAGGGGCCATCAGTTAACCATTACAGGGGATAAACTTTTGGGCTCATTTCCTTGTGGCCACTGCACGTTTTACAAATATATATATATATATATATATATATATATATATATATATATATAAATCCAAACAATTTACAAGTAACAATTCGGGACATGTTTATGACATACAATATTTTGGGAATTGTGGATCTGACTGGGTTGTATACCTAGCCACTTGCACCTGCTCAGCTTTCTACGTTGGTCAAACATCCCGACCTCTACGTATTCAGATGTCTGAACATTATAGCGACATCCGTAATAAACGTCTAACCAATGCCCGATATAGACATAGTACTATACACCACACTGCCCAGTTTCGTTTTGCTGTGATAGATAAGATCTAGGGGGACAAAAGCAGTAAATTAGGCTGGCACTCCATTTTGAACACCAAAGAAAAATATTGGATAATTAAACTAGGAGGTCTATTCTCACCAGGGTTAAATGACCATTTATAAACAGTATTTTTCATATTTATAAACAGTATTTTTCATAATGACAATGGAGGAAATGACTTAACAGGAAGTTGTGTTTTAATTACTATATATGTACTTGTGTGTCATAGTTTGTGTATTCACTGAAGAAGGCAGGTGTGCCGAAACCAGTATGATGCTATGATAATTAAACAATATCTAATGCCACAACACTTTAGTGCTGGCCTCTTTGTTTGTATTCAGGTTGTTTTGGCAGTTTGCACCTGTCGTACTTATGAAGGGGTTTGTCTTCTCTTTCCTTCACTACACCTCACTGTTGATCTTTACTCAGTCAGCCTGATAGTTGTATCTCTTTCCATCTTTTTTTCCCTCCTACACACTCTCTCTCTGGATCTTCTGTTCTATTCCTCTGTGCCTCATCCTTCTCTTTCTTTCTGAACTTCTCTACTACATCCTACTCTAAGTTCACTTCTCTCTTAGTTTAGTTATACCTTTCTAAACAAAGTAAAATAACTACTTCCCTCCATCCGTCTCTTGTATAGTTATCTGTTCTGTCTTTTCTTGAAAATCTGTTTATCTTGTCATTCCTTGTATGTACCTCTACGGTATGAGCTTATGGTATTGTATTATTTGTTTGTTGTAAAAATCTTTATTCTGTTTGGGGCTTTCCCCTGGGCCTATGCTGAAAAAAAGCTTGTGACCAGTTGGACTTTCCTGGTAATAAACATGAAATAAATACATCAAGATGTAGTTTGGATAGGAGTATTGACTGCTATTTGCAGAATCAGGCCTGAGGTATAGATAGAGCTTTTCTTTGCTGTAGCAGGCAGTCCGTAAATTCTGCAAGAAGTGGGGCACAACATGGTGGTCTCATGATTCTGTATTTATATCAAGGGCACAGCAGTGAGGAGAGCATTACAGCTGCTTTGTGTGCAATGCAAACTATGAGTGTGAATTGTATCTGAATTCAGGTGGTCCATTATGCTAAGACAGGTATGATTAGGTTAGTTCTGTAGCATCTGAACTATAACAGTCAGGTAATAGTATAATACTAAGCACCTGTGAGAGAATGCCAGTCTTTTTAGACGCCTAAGTTCCTGAGGAAAGGTATAGATGTGATAATTACAGGAAATCTTAGTTTCTGCTTTACATACACACCTGTTATCTTTTTTCTTGTAAGTTACTTACTGTAAGCTGCATAATGTTTGAAATGCACCAATGTGGTGATAACACTGAGAGATTTTGAAATAGTCATCAGCAGTTTAAGACATTTGTGCTCCTAAGGAAAGACCATAAATCTCTAGTTGGCTATAACCAAAGTTAAATGGGAAGCACTGTCTGTTTATTGATCCAGAGATATAGGTTGAAATACATCTGGTAATCACAACAAGTTAACAAAATCAACAGCAGCAAACAATCTGCTGGAAAGCTTGACTAATAGAGTAGCAGCTCTGCAGATTTCAACATCCAGAAGTCAATTCCATGATACTTGATATGATGGCAATCATACAGTGTATCTTAGCATCGGAGAATACAGCATTTTGTAGCTGTGGGCTTCACTGTGTTAAGTATACCACAATTGTGGAGGTATCAGGCTTTGTTTAGTTACACATGCACCATTGCAACATGGATTTGCAAACACTTAAGGAGACAACAATGAAAGATGGTTCTTTTGGCTGACATAGAAGTGCAGAAGAGCAAGGACATTTACATCTCTCTTGTAGTGGCTGTCTGTTTTTATTCACATTGTAAATATCTTTCCGCACAAACTTATCATATCACCCACCTCTCTGATGTAAAGCTGCAAGTTGTTTGTTTCCTGGATTTTTAGATGTGTTGTGTGTTACCATCTTTTGCAGCTTCAGTTGTTGATGCGAGTCCACTTCCAGGTTTTTAAGCTGCTGTCTTTGCACACTGCATTTCAGCCTATTTCTCTGTATGTGATTACCGGTATCTTTCATCGACTGACTATTGCTGAGTGTGATTAGACTGGACGCTTGTCTACTTGTGTTTCTGATCATGTGTTTACATATTGTGCTTTACTTAGCAGAACATACATACTTAGAATGACCTTTCATGCTGTGAAAAACCATGGAAGATGTTCTTAAAAGTTAATTTCTGGCAGATTGGGGAACTCACTATCTTCACCATTGTCTCACAAGACCAAATTGAATCCTTCTAATGTTAATGTGTACAAGGCGTATTAGTGTGTCTCATATAAATAGATCAGTTGGTTCATAGGTAGGTACTAGGCTATCTGTCCGAGGGCATTTCTAAGCCTAGCCAGAGTGTGTCAGCTTTCGCTGCCCCATTGATTAATTAACTGAGCCTCTGTCAAGAAGAGCCAGTGAAGTGATCCTAGGGGTGTATTTTCTGTTGCCCATCCACTCGTCAAGGTTTCTCTTGAAGAGTGTTAGTGAGGGGCTCTGTTTAATGTAGTTAGGAATTTTGTTCCAAAGCGTGGGCAGTCTCTGTGACAGGAATCTATCCCTCCAGAATGTTCTATTTATTTAGTTGGGTTATGGTTAAAGTTTTTTGGTAGTATAATTACAAGAATTTAAATTAGAGTACTGAATAAAACCATAAGAATATGACATTACTGTTTTTTAATGTGTACAGTGTTTTGCTTTACTACTGTTCTCTTTTTAGAGAAAGAGAATGGCTGATATTGCTAAAGTTATTTTCTTAGCTGGGCTTGGATCCAGAAGCTGGCAATGGTACTGCTTTTTTAGAAGAATGTTTTTGTCTCATACAGAAGTAGGCTGAAACTGTTCTGTGTTAAGTTTTTATGAATTTAATGGTTTGATCTAATTCATTTAACCTTTGATTTCCCTTTTCATTGTTTATTTTACATATTTAAAAGTCTTTCCTAGCTAGAATTATTTGCAGATTCGACAGGAAGGTAGAAAGTGTTCCTTGTTTTCTGGTATTGAGATATAGACATGATTTTGAAAAATAAAAAGCATGGTATTTACCAGCACTGAATGATTTGTAAGGAAGCCAGAGAAATGTGAATACATTTTCTTTAACCTTATTGACTGAGTACAATTGTTTTGACTCTTTGAATGCTGTAAGACTTAGGCCCTGAAATGTGTAATAAATGTTGGTCTTATTGTCTGCCGCACGTAGCTAATGCAAGGTTAGCAGTGATGTCTGTAACCAAACTTGAATAATTTCGATGTGTGCTCTTGCTTGCCAGGTTTCAGTTTTATGGAATTCATTACATGTACAGCTCAGAAGTATCTGAAAACCATTTTATTCCTGCAGACTGTTGAAACATCCAGAGAGTGAGAGTCTTTTCCTCCATCCCTGCTGACATTCATCTCTCTTCATGTTTCTCATCAGCCATTAACTCAACCCCTTAGGTGACAGACTCGAGCACAGCAACACCACTGGGAATACAGCCCTCTTCACTGCCATGCATGCTCCCTCAGACACATGCACACAAGCTCTACTCCCACTGACCTGGGATTGCTAAGCTCAGAGTCGTGACTAGAGAAGGGGGTGGCTGCCCCAGGCACATGCTGTTAGGGAGCACATTTGGCAGTGCTGCATCACTGGCATTCCTGGGTGATATTGCAGCTTCTGTAATGAATGCTGGGTATTGTATCTGGAGAACTCAATGTGATAGTAACTGTAGGCAAGGAGCTTGCTGCAGTTAGCTTTGATACATTTACAGTTTAGAGTTGAGTATGTGTTTTGTTTTTCCTTCGATTTTGAGAAGACCCCTTTGTTGTGCCCTCCATTTAGGGTTGAGGGAGCACCAGTCTGGGGGACTGCCAAGGATGCCAGATGACCTAGCTGCAGATCTCACCAAACTCCTGACTTCCAGTTTTGTCCATTATATTGCACAGATCTCAGCTTGCATGGGAGCCCTCCATCAACTCACCCTTTCCTCTACGATGGTAAGTCTAGTGTAAGCTAGTCACTCCCCACCCCAAACTCCCCTAGGTTCAAATGATTCAGCATTAACTTACTGGAGGAATGATTTTTCTTCTTTAGAAAGCAGTAGTCTCACCTCACCTCGGAAAAATGAATAAGGGATTTGCAGCCACAGGCTGTATGTCATATTTGCTCAGCTTCCACCTTTTGAGACCATGTTTTTTTAGTAAAGCATTATTTACAGCATGCAGTACCCATATCAAAATAAATGATGGCTATGACCAGAACTGACCAGGCCTTCGAGGTGACCTGGGGAGTATCAAACAGGTATAATCACTCTCTAATCTCTACAGAACACACTGATTTCCAGTCACAATGTAAATTAATGAAAGACATTTAATAAGTAAAGTGATTACATGAATGTAAATCAATAACTTCCAGTAAACGCCAGAATTCAATCACCAGAAGTGTAAAATTAAACTGTGTGACAGAAGTTCATCATTCTATAAAAACTCTATCTGAATAACTAAACTTTCCTAATCTAACTAGAGAATACTGTCCCTGATGTAAAGCATATTAGCAGGGTAAAGGCAGGCTTAGGTTTTTCATTTGTTCTCTTTTCTTTGGGTATCACTGCACAGCACTGTAACTGACTGCAACTCTTCATAAACTGCTCAGTATTTGACTGATTGCACAGCTTAACAGTCTCAGCTGTTAGCTGTTTGAAAAAGTTATTTTTCCTGTCAATCAGTTGTTCAAAAAAATCACCTAGCAACCAGGAACATTCTAATGACGTCACCCACTGTTCATCTGATTCTCCACAGTACTTTTGAATCTCCCTCTCAAGCATGCGCAGTTAGAAATGTGTCAAAACACTGACAGATTCTTTAAACATTTTGTTTATATAGGGAAATACTCAACTTTTAAAAACGTATTTACATTTTCAGTTAGACATGCTGGTGTACAATACAAGTTAATCTGAGAATATACACAAATTTCCTGCCAGTCATGCTAACACAGATGACATCGTTTTCATTTTCTTCACAGTATGTATAATATGCATAACATCTGTCAGTTCAATTATTTTACTATTTAGTCTAAGTTGCTTTAAGTATGTATTTTGCAGTAAAAGTACATCTTGTAACACTTTTATTATTGTATTACTATTTGCATTTTATTTAGTGTGTCCCTAGGTTGAGCCCAAAAATAGTCCACCGGGATCAGTACTGTATCCCGGTATACAAAGTAAATAAATATCTGGCATGGAATCTATGTACATTTCTGCGTTAATGGCAGTCAGAAAAATGTTTCTGTCCAGTTAAGTCTTGGTACGTTTCTATCATGAAGTTGATGGACATTGACAACCCCAAGTTTACTGATCTAAACAAAGTATTGCTGTGTTACTGTGGCAGTTTTGCTTCATTACAACATAGCTGGACAGTTTTAAAAGCAGTGCGTTACAGTGTAGGTCTGTTTAATAAGTTCTAAGGTATGGCTATTAACTTATCTAAACAGTTCTATCTTGGTTTGTGATTTACTGCTTGGTAAGAAAAGTTTTATTTGAATTTATATTTTATTTCTTATCACTGTTTTTCACTGTTCATTGGAAGGAAGGGATAGTTTGTAGACAAAAAACTTTATTTTGATTTATATTTTATTGTTTTACCTTTACGTTTCACTGTTTGTTAGAAAGGGATAGGTTTTAGACAGGCAAACTCTTGGCATTCTAAGGAACCTAGTCAGTTATAAAGTCACACACACTGCAGAGATGACTGTCCAAAAATTATCTATATAGTCCTGTCTTTGATTGTGATTTGATCTTTACCATTTAAAAGAGGTGCGACTGTGAGTGATAGTGACATAAAGAAATTCTAACTTTTCTCTGAGTTTCAGAACTTGTATAGTCAGCGCAACAACTTTATTGTACTTTAGTATTTTAGTTGTGTGGGCAGCCACAGTGTCGCAGCAGTTAGAGTTGTCACCTAACAGCAAGAGGTTCTCTGGTTCAATCCTTGGCTGGGGTGCCTTCTGTACGGAGTCTGCATGTCCTCCCTGTGGTCGCGTGGGTTTCCTCTGGGTGCTTCAGTTTCCTCCGACATCCCAAAGATATGCTGCAGGTGGATTGGACACGCTAAATTGGCTCTAGATATGAGTGCGTGCATATGTGTGCCTTCCGTGGAAGGTTGGGTGCCGGGCTGGCAACTCGACACCGTAAAACTCTACTGCCAATCATGAGCAGACAGGTGATCCGCTGTGGCGACCCCTAACCAGGAAAAGCAGAAAGAAGAAGCACCCATTGTAAGACAATTGCTGGCCTGTAAAGCAAGTCAAAGCCTCCTGTCTAAAAAGAAGCAAAATATATTCTTCATTGATTGTGGTTTCAGAAAAGAAAGGCCAGAAAGGTAGAGGCTGATCTTTAATTTGTTAAGCTTGAAATAAATATGTGGTGGTAAAAGTTTAAAAAAAGAGCATAAACATGGTTAAGAAAAAAGATGACTTGTTAGGAAACTCTACAAGTCCTACTTATTTATTGATGGATGGCTTTATTGTCACTTCAGTTATGAAAGACATTTACTAGCCAAACCGTTCTTTTGATAAAAATGTGGGACATTCCATGATTTGCTCTTTGCCCCTTCTTCCTCTCTGCTGTACCTAGAATCTTACCAGATGCATGATTCCAATGTACCCAGAGTCTTCACCTGATGGCATGATTCCATTGTTTTACTCACATAAACCTAGAGGGGATTCACATTTGCCATTGTCTGGATGATTGATAAAACTGTATTTACTAAAGAGCTTCAGAAAGCCCTGAACACTATGATACAGTGCTTTCGGAGCTTAAGAATCACCGTGAATGCACACACCTAGATAGCTGCCATCGTCAGCAACTGCAGAGTCTCTCCTTGCCGTAGAAAAATGTACAGATTTTTAGAAGCTTGTCTGGTTCCCACTGATTTTGCCTCCATTCCAGAGGCCTTTTTAACTTCTGAGTATCACATGGCCTTCTTCCTTCCTTAGTTTTCTGGTGCAGCTTTACAGAAAGACAAGGTTATTGTGCTTCTTTTGTAAACATCTTTATTAAGCATGATTTTTTCAAAGTTACATAGGTACATAATATACAGTAAAAGAAAAGTATGCAAACAATGCTATTTCCTTTATTTTCACGTAGTATAAATTTTAACAATTTTCATTCACCTCAACATTGTATGAATTGCTTAGCTCCTTGTCTTCCCTTAAATTTCTTGCCTCTGCTTGTATTGTTTCCACAAATTCAGTTTACTTCTATGTAATTTACTCATTCCCTTTTCGAAAGATCCCATCTCCAGTTGTTTTATCTCCTTTACGATATTCATTAATTCAGTTACAGTAAGTTTCGATTTTGATTTCCGTTTTCTAGTAACTGCTTTTTGCAACTATTAACCTTGTACTTACTAAAACCTTACTATGTATGGGCAGTTCTGTCCCTATATCCCAGCTCAAAATAATTGTTTCCTTAGTTGCAGCCATTTGCTCCACCAACATTTCTGATGAAGTGCTCTGTATGAAATTTTTGAAATCTGTCAACTCATTACTTTCGCACAGACACATTTTCAATTGTCTTTCCCATCACACCTGCAGCATTTGCTATCTTCCTGAGGAAAAATTCTCTGAAGCATGTTTGGGATATAAAAAATACCTATGCAAACGCTTCCAATCAAAATTCTTAACTCTTCTGGACTTTGCATACTTGGGAGCCATACAGATGTCCTGTCATTGTTCCTTTGTGTATTGCTTTTCCACTTACAAATCTTTTTAACCTGCTGTAATTGATTGATGTACTTATAGTCATCATGCAGTATTGTGTATGTCCTATTAATTTTCCTTTTTTATTCATTCATTGCTCCTGTTGACCAGGGTGGAAACCAGTTTTACAGTGGAGGCCCAGTGAGAAAAGCTCTACAAGATAAATTGAGAAAGCAGCATACATACTTGCATGCATACAATAATGAAAAAAAGCAATGATTGATGGCGCGCACAGTAGTGAATAAACCAAAACATTGACACGGTATGATTAGTTAGCATACAAACGTAATGTAGTCATGATACAGGCAGTAAAATGATATGAAAAAATAATTCAAAGATCAGAACGAGTGTTGAGTTGTAGTGTTTTGCAATAGTAGGACAGCGGTAAAATGAAATTTCTATTAATGTAGAGCTGGAGGAGAGTAACGTAACAGTACTTGTAGCTAAACCGATATAATAGTACAGGATAAGGTAGAAGGTTATGGGCCAAGTAGTTATTTTAGAGCAGGATGGGACAGAGTGGATATGGCTGTTATAGAGGGATCATCCAGGTGTGGTACATGAGCAAAGCCATGAGATCTTTAGGGGTTTCAGGTCTATATCATATCAGCGAAGAGGCGTTTCAGTGAACACCTCTTCATCGACATACACAGTGACTGCGCAAAACCACGAACGCTGACATCAGCGATTTCTTTCCCTGGGAAAGGAATCACTTACCTTAAAACATAAACACATCATTACAAACATGACAGAGTGGGGGGCTGTGCCTCCACACCCCCTAACTAAATATACCAACTCCGAGATCGCACTACATTGGGGAAAATGGCAAACTTACAGGGATGGCCAAGCGATTTCTATCCTAGTGAAAGAAATCACTGATGTCAGCATTTACGGTTTTGTGCATTTGCTGTGTATGTGTCGATGAAGAGGCATTCGTTGCAACGCCTCTTTGAGTATTTAGTATTGACCCGTTGTTTCAATAGTAGCTTTAAGGATTTCTGGTGGCGAGTTTGTGCGAAGGAAAGGGGAATGGAATTCCAAACTTTAGAGACAGGATGGGAGTACAGTGAGCCACCTGCAGTACAGTTTGATTTTATTAGGTGTAGCAAGCATTTGTGTCAGTAGATTGAAGAGTCCTAGATGGGGGAGTAAGGTTCAGTTTTAGTTTTTGTCATTTTTCAGGTTGGAATGTTAGACTGTGAGCAGTTTCCTGCATGCTCATTACTGAACATTGTGAGGCAATTCTAGCCTGGTTATCTGCATTAGTACAGTGTATTGATGTGATGTACAAGGCATACCAGCTGCAAATGTAGATACTTTGTTGTAGCTTTTCTAGCATGATTATTTGGATAGCTAGCTTGCAGGGTGACAAATATAGGA
This sequence comes from Protopterus annectens, assembly GCF_019279795.1. NCBI lineage: Eukaryota > Metazoa > Chordata > Ceratodontiformes > Protopteridae > Protopterus > Protopterus annectens. The sequence continues at coordinate 936,071,643 of NC_056725.1, read as the reverse complement.
GCAGTGTATAGAAGGGTGGATAAAAGTAGAGTACAGGCAATGGTTTGCCTAGCCTGGTCAGTCAGGTAAGGTTTAGCTTGATATAGGGTGCCAAGTTTTTTATGTGTTTTGCTGATGGCTTGCTTTATGAGGTGGTCAGATGTCATCTTATCACCTATAATGACATGTTTTACAGTTCAGACTAAATGCCCTTACCTCTGCATACCTTTGCAAGCAAAACTCCATTATCACTTATGCCAGAGAAATGTGGTGACATTACAATTTTAATTTCAGTTGGAAGTCTCTGAAGTGAATGTATCTGACCCCCCCCCCAATAAAACAATCTGATTCAGTGTGTGCTTCTGTAAAAATATCACCAGAGTGATTTTTATCTGTTTGCATATTTTTTTTGGTATATTACTGTGAGCTCATTGTATAACCCATTGGATAGCACAAGTGTACTCAGGGGCAAAGAATATGCCTTAAAGAGTGTGTTCCATCCACATACAACAAAGTTCATCCCTATAAATTTTCAAGCTCAACTTAGATCGGTGGATGGGAAATGTAAAATTTACCCAAGGATTGCCTCCTGTACTACCAATGGACAGATGCAGCTCCAAAATGTTTATCCCCTCAAATTATTTATGGAATGATCCCAGGTATTCTCATTAGGGGTAATATATAATTATTGACAAGGGGATAAGTAGAGCCAGATGATGAACAAATGGGATAGGTTATTTCAAGCACAATAAGAAAAGTTGGCTAGGCTTAAAATGGCCTGCAAGCTATCCAATTACTTGCCTATGGACCTATGACACCTAGGAGATTGGTATGAGTTACAAGTTCAGTGTTGGTTTGGATTAGTCAGAAGAAGTAATGATGGAGAGGTTTGTTAGTGTATTGTTTAGGTGTAAACATAATACGTTTGGTGGTCTTAAGATTTAATAGTGATTGAGAGTTGTGGAGCCATGTTTAAATGTAGTTGAATGATTTCTGTATTTTGGTTTGAAGTTTTTGGAAGTTTTTTGCAGTGATGAATTATCAGCATACTGAATCATGGTAGCATTTTTATTTTCAGTATGTATGTCATTTATGAAAACATTAAATTGCACAGGACCAAGGGTAGATCCTTGAGGCACCACTATCTAAAATGAAAGAAATGGAGAGATGTCATTTTTTCCATTTTTACAACTTGAAGTGCATCACTGAGGCAGCTGGTGAACCAGATGAAATATGAGTGTTTAAGTTCTGGGAAAGAGAATTTATAGATTAGTTTTTGGTGGTTCAGAAAGAGAGTCACAAAATCGCATACAAGAGTGGACAACATTCAATTTGGGTAGACTTTCTTCTACTAAGGAAAGAGTACTGGGGTAGTATCCATGATTGCAAAGTCATTCCCAAACAGTCAGTCCACAGCATAAAACCATTGATTGCCACAATCAGCTGCAAGCAATGTTCAGAGACTGCTGTAAGGTCAACAGAGAGACCAGGTTGAAGACCTTTTTACATACATTAGTCAAAACAATCTTGCGTATTAGTTACATATCTTAGACTTTTATAAGGAGACTGGTGGACTTTATACGATTCAGACAGAAATATTGTACTGTATAGTTAAATGAGTATTGTTTATTATACTGTGCTTATTTTGTAGGTCTTGTAGAACAGGGTTGGGAGAGGAGATGAATTACAGAGAAAGGAAAATAGGTGGGTGGGAGCCAAGTGTTGGAGTATAATGTGGGGTAAGGATAGGGAAGAAGCACGAGGAGTGACAAAGGCTAGGAGAAAGTATAGTAATGGGAAGTAGATGGACAAAGGGGCGGGAATAAAGTTAGGTTAGTCAAGAGGAAATAGAATGCTAAGTTAAGGGTTAGGTGACGAAAGAGCAGTGTTAAGGTATGGTATGCTAAGTAGAGTGAGAGGGAAGGGAGAGTGATTTGGGTTCCTGTAGGGGGAATATGGAAGGAATAGATTTAAGGTATGTTGAGGGGGGGAGAGGAGATTAGGGTAGTCAGGAGAATTGAAGAGTTGTATATGATGGTCAGTATGGGTGGAAGAAGGTAGGTATGAGTAGCTGATGTACAGGAAGAATGAGATTTAGCCAGGACTAGAGCTGGGCAAAGGCAGGTGTTGATCAGGTGACTCTTAAGTAGTTTTTTTGAAATGTGTGGGGATAGCTGCAGTTATGGTAGGTTGAGGGATAGTGTTCCAAATTCTGGAAACATAGTTGGAGTATAGAGTTTATATTTAGAGCCATTGGGAAAGAAAATAAGGTACTCTCAAATTCAAGGATTTAACAGGCATGGTAATGGACCAAAGTTAGTTTTATTTTCAGATGATGATATTTTGTACTTAATAAATCCAGAAAAAGACATTTTGGTATTGTAGAATATTTTGAGAGTCAATTCTTTTCAAGATATAAAATAAATGAAGACAAAAGTAGCGGTAAATCATGTATCCACACATGAATTGTTCAGCAATACCAATATTTGTGGTCACATGATAGTATGTAGGTATATGAAAAGATTAAAAAGGAATGTCCTTTGTGTTTTACTGTTGCAGTCATCACACTTGGGTTATCTGCCTGCAGGTAGCCCTCAGTCGGCCCGAATACCAGAGACTTGGTATTTCTGCGTCGGTTGCTGTCGCTCCAGGACCGACATCAGGTCATCAGGGGTATAAAAACAGGCAGCCGACACCATTACTTCAGTCTTTCCTGCTGAGGAGCCCAAAGCAGAAGCGGTTTGCACGAGTGCCAGTCGGCTGCTACCTGAGTTTTTGTTTATGAATTGAATCATCCTGAAGTCTTCTAAAGCTAAGTACCCCTTTGGGGAATCCTTTTTTCTTGCGCTAACCGATGTCAGAAAAAGTTAACAATTGTCACACCTGTGGAAAGGAAATACCACACCGAGATTTCCATTCTTACTGCATCACCTGTTTAGGCCCAGACCACGACGTACCTCGTTGTCGATTTTGTGCTTTGTTCAACGCCCGAACTATTCATCGTCAGGCCCTTATTGTCGCTAAATACTTGTGCTCTCTATCTCCTTGTTCCGAAATGGCTTCGGTAAGCCATCCGACTACCGATCTTCCAAAAAAACGTAAGGATAACGACAGAGACAGACCACACAGGTCCAAAACTGCCAACGACACTTCCATTTAGCTAGTGGTCAGTTTGCCAGTACTCAGTGAGGAGCTTTCACAGCCCTTGATGCCCACTTCATTAGATTCGCAGGCAGCTACTGAGACCCGTTCGGAGACCGATATGCAGGGAGACTCTTCTTTGACTATGGAACCTACAGATGCCTCTACCTTGGATGGGTCTGGAGCTGCCTCTACCTTGGATGGGTCCGGAGCTGGTGTGCAGGCACTGGCTTCTGAGGAAGTTTTTCGCACTACCGATATTCGACACAAACCAGCTTCTTTCGTGTCTTCAGTTCTGTCTAAATCTAAGGCCAAGAGTACGAGCTACGCCTAAAACAACGATGCACCTGCTTCCTTGCTACAACATCAAATGCTTAAAATGGAAGAAGACCTGATCATGCTGATTAGGGGTAGCAAGCCTCCCCCTGCTAAGAGAAAGAGACCTATCCCCAGCAGCTTTTACCGACCAATAGTCTGACGACTCTGAGGTTTCTGATTATGAAGACATGCCTTTATCTACTTATGAGGATTTAGATGCAGAGGAATCCATTCCCTCTGCTTCACCTCCAGAGGATTTTTCGTTTGGTGAAACCCTACATACTTTAAGACAGCATTTCCATTGGGAATGCCAAGACTATCCTCAGTCCAAAACGAGACTCAGAGAACTTTTAGAGTTGCCACAACATAGACCTTTAGCATTACCTCCAGTTCTGGATGTTGTGGATGATGTCTTTATGGAATCCAATCTAACTCCTGATACTTTACACCCTGCTGCTAGGAAACCAGACAGGTACTACAGAGTTCCTGAATCTCACAAATTTCTTTTCAAAAATCCTACTGCTGACCCAGAGTTCATCTCCCAGGGGCCAAAAGGTGTAAAAGCAACTACAGCTAAGAATCCCACCCCTTTGGACAGGGATTCCAGAGCTTTAGACAGATGGGGTAAAAAAGTATACACCCCTGCAACTCTCGCCATTAGGGCATTGGATTGCCAGTTTCACATGCTGAAGTACCAGCAACATATTATGGAACTTATAAAGCAAAAGTTAGCTACCTTTACAGATGAATTATAAGTGCTTAAGTCAGCAAGTATACCTTGCAATGTGGTTTTTGACGCCCTAGAAGCTTCTTGCAGGGTAGCAGTCACTGGTTCTGTACTGAGAAGGCATGCTTGGCTTAAGGAACAGAGCTTGCCAGACCATGTCAAATCAAAATTACTAGACGCTCCTTTGAACAAGGACAATCTGTTTAGCACCATACCAGAAGAGGTTCTAAAAAGGATGGAAGAAAAAGCTAAATCTATGCAGACAGTCAAAGATTTCTTGCAAGTGCAGCCTCCTAGATTCAGTAGGCATTACCCCTTGAAGCATTGGTCTTTTCCAGCCCCCTCTCAAGGCCATCCCAAACTAGACCCAGGGGAAGTACACCCCCCAGACTACAGTCTCAGGATATGCAGAGATCTAAGCAATGGAGTGCCTCCTCTTCAAAAACAGGGAGTGCTAAGCCACCATTTACGGAAAGAATCCACAATGACTTCTCAACTCCACTGCTCACCTCTGCCCAACTACTCATTGCCCGTAGGAGGAAAACTTGCCCATCATTCAAAAAACTGGACCTCCATCACCAAAGACTGATGGGGTCCTCAACATTGTATCCCAGGGGTACAAATTTTACTTCCACTCATTGCCAACCCCAAAAGGGTTCCCAGACCTTCCTCCAAACCAGTGGGCAGAGGCACAAAACCAAGTTCAATCCCTGCTCTCCATAAGGGCAATTCAGCCTGTTCCTGCAGGACAGATAGGTCAAGGGTTCTATTCCAGACTTTTCCTGGTACCCAGAAAAGAGGGCACTTGGAGCCCAATCCTAGATCTTTCCATTCTAAACACTTTCCTGGTGGTACCAAAATTCAAAACGCTCACCTATCATCAGCTTCTTCCTATGCTGTCCAAAGATGCCTGGTTAGCCACCCTAGACCTAAAAGAAGCCTATCTGCACATCCCTGTCAGGGACTCATGCAAGAAATATCTACATTTCAGGGCAGGATCTATGCATTATCAGTTCTCTGCACTTCCCTTTGGCTTATCCAGTGCTCCCGGAGTCTTCCAAAATGCCTGTCTCCAGTCATTGCCTACTGCAGACAGAAAAATTCAAATTTACCCATACATGGATGACTGCCTGATTCAGGCAGACAGTCAGGAAATGCTGTTGCAGCATCTGACATTTGTAAAGAACCTTCTAACCTCCCTAAGATACGCTATCAATGAAAAAATCAAAACTAGTCCCCAGTCAAAAGATTGCATTGGGAGCAGGCTTGGACACAGAATCCCAGATGGCATTCCTTACTCCAGAAAAACAAGCCTGGCAGGCTACTTCACTCAAATGGCCAACAGAACCCAGCTATCTGCAAGGAAAATCCTGCAGGCTCTATGGTTCATGGCCTCTTGCATCCTACAAATTCCATATGCTAGACTGCATATTAATGCAATAAGAAAACCAACGAACGAAGTCAGCAAAATCAGCAACCACCAGTTCCTTCAGTGTCTTGGGAACCCATTCTCCAACCAGCAATAGCAGAAATCCTGAATATCTAAACAAAACGCCAGGCTTGTTCGGGATATTATATAGGCAAAACAGAAAGAAAATTTAATAAACGCATTTATTCACACCTTTACAGTATTAAAACTAAGGACGTTAATACTGCCTTAAATAGGCACATAAATAAGTGTGGTGGAGGGCATTTTTTTTAATTTGCAATATTGGACAATGTAGTAATAGACTCTAGGGGGGATAATTTTAAGGGATTATTGTCCTATAAAGAACTACTATGGCAAATATATACTGATGCCTCTACCCCATCTGGACTCAATGATTTTATATCTATTAAACCCTTGTTAGCTTTGAATTGATTTTTATTATGATTTTTATATAGTTCACTTGATTTTTAATGACTTATGTGGATTTGTACAAGTTTTATCAAGACATTATAGGACATTTTAGATAGTTACAGACACAGTACAATTGTATATTATAGTTTTTACTGTATCACTTTAAATGACTTTTGTTGTATTTTTTTGCACCAAGTAAGTTATTTAAATGTATGTCTAGATTTTCGTAGTTCTGATGAAGCTTACTGTGATGTAAGTGAAAGCGCTTAACTTGGATGTTGTATTGGATGTCATTAAACAGACTTTCTTGCTTTTTATCGCTTTTTGGTTGCCTGGCGTTTTGTTTAGATATTCAGGATTTCTGCTATTGCTGGTTGGAGAATGGGTTCCCAAGACACTGAAGGAACTGGAGACTGCATATTAGGAAACTTCACTGGTACTTAAAAAGTCTTTGGTGCCAACATTCTCAGGACCTGGAAACTGTCATACCTTGTCTAATGACAGAGTTTCTTTGGTGGGCAGCAGCATGCAACCACACAAGGGACTTCACTTTACTCAACCCCACGCCGCCCAGACCCTAACCATAGATGCATCAGACTATGCCTGGGGGGCACACCTGAATGACAAGTGAATTCAGGGCCATTGGAGCCTAAATCAAATTCATCTGCACATCAACCAAAAAGAGAGATGCTAGCTGTTCAGCATGCCCTAACAGCTTTCAGATCCCCACGCTCACCAGGACCCCTGCTAATAAAAACAGACAACACCACAGTTATGTGGTACATCAACAAGCAGGGGGGAACCCACTCTGCATGCTAGCCATGGCCCTGTGGAACACTGCCTTGGACATGCAGGTTCATCTGCAAGCTCAATTCCTGCCAGGCAAACAAATATCCCCTGGCAGACGACTTAAGCAGAAATCTCCTAGACCCACACAAGTGGCAATTAGAACCCAGCACCTTCAGCCTTCTAATCTAGAAATGGGAGACCCCAGAGGTGGACCTCTTTGCCTCCACCTGCAAACACCAGCTCAGCAAATTCTGCACCAGGACACCTCACAGCAGGGCTTGGAAAGTGGATGCTGTATCCTTCCAGCAGGAAAACCTCTCTATCTATGCATTCCCTCCTCTCAAAAATATTACGCAAGATAAGACAGGACAGACCAAGGACAGTAATGATTACCCTGGACTGGCCATGCCAGCACTGGTACCCACTACTGCGCAGCCTGTCACCAGTGTCACCCTGGCACCTACCCCAGATCCAAACCCTCCTCACTCAGCAGGGGGGACAGAACTTGCATCTGCAGCTACAAACCCTGAGTCTGGCAGCCTGGCTTATTCCTTGAATTCTCCCTCAGTGACCAGCCTATGCAAGCAGGTGCTGGATGTCATTCTTGAAGCCAGAAGACCCAGTACAAGGAAATCCTATGCTGAGAAGTGGAAAAGGTATTGTTCCTGGATTCAATCTAAAGGAGAGGACACAGCACTGCCCTCCCTACCTCTAATCCTGGATTACTTAGCAGATCTACTCCACAGAGGCCTATCCTTCTCCATTAAGATCCATGCCTCTGCCATCTCAGCTCATTGCAACACTGAACCACCTCTCTTCACTCACCCTCTCATCAGACAGTTCCTGAGAGGGTTAAACAACTTAAGGCCACCAAGGATAGCCCCCTGCTTTGGACCTTAACTTTGTACTGGAAAAACTCACGCTACCCCCCCCCCCCCTTTGAGCCTGCAGCATCAGCAGAGTTAAAATTCCTCTCTTGGAAAACAGCCTCACTTCTGGCCATCACTTCAGCTAGAAGAATGTCTGAGTTGCAAGCACTTATGGCTGTGGAACCCTTCATTATTTTTCATGCTGACAGGGTCTCCCTCAGGACTAATACTTCCTTTATGCCTAAAGTGATGTCCAGTGTGGCTCTCAGCCAATCTATCCATTTACCAACCTTCTTCCCTCATCCTCAAAATAAAGGGGAAAGGATCCTGCACTCATTGGACGTGTACAGGCAGCTCAGATTCTACCTGGATAGGACTAAGCCCTTGAGGAAATCTGACCAGTTACTATTCAGATCTTCTTCATTTTCACTGTTGCAGTCATTACATTTGGGTAATCTGCTTGCAGGTTGCCCTCAGTCGGCCTGATTAACAAAGTCTTGGGTCCTGTGTCAGTTGCTGTCCCCCCTTCCATGACGTCAGGGGTATAAAACATGCAGCCGACGTTATTACATCAGTCTTTTTTGCCGTGTGGTGCCCGAAGCAGAAGCAGTTCGCAAGTGCCGGTCGGCAGACTCCTGAAATTTTCGTTTTCGAGTTTCAGCTAAAAGCTAAGTACCCCATTGGGGAAACTTATTCTTGCTCCTTACCGATTTCAGTAAAAGTTAATAATTGCATTACTTGTGGAAAGCAAATACCAATTAAAGATTTTCATTCGTACTGTATTCCTTGCCTAGGCCCTGACCACGACGTACCTTGCTGTTGGTTTTGTGCTTTATTTAATCAGCGCACTATCCATCGTTGGTATATTTTTGCCACTAAATATTTCGGTTCTCAGTTTAATTATCCAGAAATGTCGTCGGTTAGCCATCCGACTACCGAGATTCTGAAAAAATGCAAAGATAAAGACAGAGACAGGCCACTGAGGTCCGTAACTGCCGACAACGCTTCTCCTAAGCCAGTCACCATTTCGCCAGTACTCAGTGAGGCGCATTCGCAATCCCTGATACCCACTACTTCTGATTCGCAGGCCTCTTCTGAGAACTATTTGGAGTCTGGTATGCCGCGAGATACTTCAACTATGGAACCCGTGGATGTCTCTACCTTGGATGGGTCCATCAAACAGTTCCTGAGAGGGTTAAACAACTTAAGGCCACCAAGGATAGCCCCCAACCCCTGCTTCGGACCTTAATGCTGTGCAGGCACCGGCTTCTGAGGGTGTATTCAGGCCTACAGACTTGCATATTAAATCAACACCTCCTTCATTACTAAGGCCTAAATCTCGATCCATGTCTAAAAAAACTGATGCCCAGGCCACATGTTCAGGCCCCTATGCCTAAAAAACAAATGATAAAAATGGCTGAAGATCTAATAACTCTAATCAGGGGTAGTCAGTCCCCCCCCCCCCCCCCCAAGAGGCCTAGGGCTGAGCTTTGTTATAAATCTTCTGATCAGGATTCTGTTTCTTCTGACTCTTCTGATGATCTGGATTTGTCCATACCTACGTATGAGGATTCTATTCCCTCTGCTTCCCCTTCTGAGGATTTTTCTTTTGGGGAAACTTTACATATTTTAAGGGAGCATTTCCACTGGGAAAGCCAGGAATTTTCTGATTCAAAAAGAGGCTTAGGGATTTCCTTCTTCTACCTCAGCATAAGCCTTTGGCTATACCTCCTGTACTAGACATTGTTGATGATGTGTTCTCGGAATCCAGTTTGGCCCATGATTCCCTGCCTCCTGCTCCTAGTAAACGTGACAGATGCTACAGGGTTCCTGAGTCCCACAAGTTCCTTTTCAAAAATCCTGTTGCAGCTCCAGGGACTATTTCTCAGGGGCCCAAGGGCATTAAGGCTTCTACTGCTAAAAATCTTACTCCTTCTGATAGAGACTCCAGGGCGCTGGATAGATGGGTTAAAAAGGTTTATACTTCTGCAACCTTGGCAATCAGAGGTTTAAACTGCCAATTTCATATGTTAAAATATCAGCAACATATTATTGAACTGCTTAAACAGAAAATTATGTTGATTCTTGACTGTGTGGAAAATAAAGATTTACAGGACTTGATGCATTCTGCTGAACAAGTTGGAAAACATACTTTACAATGTGGTTTTGATTCTTTAGAGGCCTCTTGCAGGGCTGCTGTTACTGTGTTGGATGCTCCTTTAAATCAGGACCGCCTGTTTGGCAACAAGGCTGAAGAAATTCTTAAAAAGATGGAAGATAAAGCTAAATCTATTCCAACTGTTAAAGATTTTTTACAGTGCAACTGCCGAGATTTAGTAAGCACTAGCCTACTAAGTTTTGGTCCTTTCCAGTCCCTTCCAGGTCCTCTCAAGCCAAATCCAGACACAGCAAAACCCCAGGTTTCAGTCCCAGGGGACTCTCAGAACTAAGCAGTGGGGGGCCTCCACTTCCAAATCTGGAAATAAAAAGACACCCCTCTATGGTAAACAGTCTCAATGACTTCCTTTTAAAATTCCCAAACACTTATCTTTTGACTGGCCCTTTGGAGAGAAAGATTGCTCTTCATGCAAAGAACTGGGAACTCATAACCCAGGACAAATGGGTTTTAAATATAGTGTCCCAGGGATACAGATTTCATTTCCACACGTTGCAAACACTAAATGGGTGGCCAGACCTGCCCCAAATCAGTGGGCAGAGGCTCAAAAACAAGTACTTTCCCTCTTAAGCATGGGGGCTATTCATCTGGTACCAGAAGAGGAAAAGGGACAAGGTTTCTACTTCAGACTTTTCGTGGTTCCCAGAAAAGACAAATCATGGCGTCCAATCCTGGACCTGTCTACTCTAAACACCTTTCTGGAGATTCCAAAATTCAAGATGCTGACTCTTCAATTACTTCCTATGCTAGGCAAAGACGCCTGGTTGGCAATACTAGATTTAAAAGAAGCATACCTGCACATCCCAATCAGGGAATCTTGCAGACGATAACTACGCTTCAAAGCAGGTTACATGCATTATCAGTTCCCTTCACTGCCCTTTGGCTTGTCTACTGTGCCCAGGGTATTCACAAAGTGCCTGGCTCCAGTTATTGCATTTTGCAGGCAAAGAAGTATTCAAATATACCCATACCTGGACGATTGTCTAATTCAGGCAAAAAGCCAGGGCATACTTTTGAATCATCTGGCCTTTGTGAAAAGGGTTCTGACTTGTCTGGCGTACACCATAAACGAAAAGAAATCACAACTGGTACCCTGTTAACAAATTACATTCCTGGGAGCAAGCTTGAGTACAACTGCCCAGATGGCTTACCTCACTCTAGAAAAGCAAATTCATTTGGTAACCTGTTTCAAACAAGTGGCCACAAAAACCCTGCTAACTGCAAGACAAATACTGCATGCCTTGGGGTTCATGGCCTCCTGCATTCTTCTAATTCCATATGCAAAACTGCATATGAGGAAACTGCAGTGGTATCTAAAAAGTCTATGGAGTCAACATTCTCACAGCCTGAAAACAATGATTCCTGTCATACCTTGCCTACACCTGGAGTTCCTCTGGTGGGCAGAGGCCTGCCACCAAAACAAGGGACTACCATTCACACTACCCCCCCTGCCATCCAAACCCTAACTACAGATGCATCAGACTATGCATGGGGGGCTCACCTGTCAGGGAAGTGCATTCAGGGCAAATGGAACCCAAGTCAAATGCACCTACATATCAATAAAAAAGAAATGTTAGCTGTACAGAATGCTCTGACAGCCTTCAAGGACTACATTCTTCCAGGACAACTAATGGTAAAGACGGACAACACCACTGTTATGTGGTACATAAACAAGCGGGGGGGGGGTACATCCCTACCACCTCTGCAGACTAGCCATGGCATTGTGTAACACAGCCTTGAGCTACCAAGTGTACCTACAAGCTCAATTCCTGCCAGGAAAATTGAATACACTGGCAGACGGACTAAGCAGAAACCTCATGGACCCACAAGAGTGGAAACTGGAACCAAGGATTTTCAACATGTTGACAAGTGAATGGGGGAGCCCAGACATAGATCTATTTGACTCCCCCCAGAACTACCAGTTGGACAAGTTTTGCACAAGGACTCCCCACAAACAAGCCTTGAAAGTGTATGCTCTGTCCTTCAGCTGGAAAAACCTATCAGTCTACACCTTCCCCCCACTGCCTCTGCTCTCCAAAGTTGTACTAAAAGTCAAACAGGACAAACCAAGGATGATGTTGATTGCTCCAGACTGGCCGTGCCAACACTGGTACCCCCTCCTCCGCAGTGTGTCGCAGTTATCTCCATGGCACCTGCCTCAGACCCCTTCCCTGCTGTCTCAGCAGGAGAACCAAATTCTGCACCCTCAGCTTCCAACATTGAACCTTGCAGCCTGGCTAATCACTTAAATTCACCCTTATCACCCTCAGCAAACCTGTGATGGATGTCATCTTGCAGGCAAGGAGACCTCGTACTAGAAAATCTTATGCTGAAAAATGGGAAAGGTTCTATGCCTAGAGTCAATCTCAAGGAATGAGCACAGCAGCGCCCAATTTACCTCAAATTTTGCAATACTTAACTGAGATGCTTCACAGGGGCCTGTCCTTTTCTTCCATTAAAATCCACGCCTCAGCCATTTCAGCTCATTATAACACAGAACCACCTCTCTTCTCTCATCCTCTGCTCAAGCAGTACCTCAGAGGGGCCAAACACTTGAGACCACCCAGGAGAGCACCAACACCCTGCCTGGGACCTTAACTTTGTATTGGAGAAACTCACTCTATCTCCTTTCGAGCCAGCTTCTACTGCAGACTTAAAATTTCTTTCTTGGAAAACAGCTTTCCTTTTAGCTATCACTTCATCTAGAATGATATCTGAATTACAGGGTCTTATGGCAGTGGAGCCTTTCATCATCTTTCATGTGGACAGGGTGTCACTCAGGACCAATCCATCCTTCATGCCCAAGGTGGTATCCAGTGTGGCTCTTAATCAGTCCATTCATTTGCCAACCTTCTTTCCCAATCCACAGAACAAAGGGAAACGGATTCTGCATTCCTTGGATGTGCACAGATAACTTAGATTCTACTTGGACAGGAATAAACCTCGAAGAAAATCCGAACAACTGTTGGTAGCATTTGCTGCAGGGGTAGAGGGGAAGGCTATTTCAAAACAAACCATTTCTAAATGGATAAGCCATTGCATTAATTTCTGCTATAAGCACCATGGAAAACCTATCCCCCAGGGGATCAGATCTCACTCCACCAGGGCTGCATCTATTTCTGCAGCCCTTCTCAGAGGTGTTCCTACCAGGGACATCCTAGAAGCTGCTACTTGGAGTTCTATACATACTTTCACCAAGCATTATCATATGCCAATTTTCTCTAAATCCAGAGCTGGCTTTGCCACTGTTGTCTTGCAGGGCCTTATTGCTGGCCCTAATGCTATATAAACTCCTCCTCCCAACCATAGCTTTGGGAGTCTACCCAAATGTGCTGACTGCAACAGTGAAACACAAAGAACATAGTACAGTTGTGTACACTTACCATAAATGTAGATGTTCGAGTGTATTCACTGTTGCCGTCCTGGTTTCCCTCCCTCCAGCCCCCTAACTTCTTCTGGCTATGCCTCTACTTTCCTTTACTATGCTTAAAAGCCTTTTTGGTGTATTTGCTTTTTGTTGGAGGTATACCTTTGTGTTTTTATGTTTATTTGCTCCCCATTGGGGGGGTGGCACCTGACATCTGGGGCAAGAAAAACTGATGTAATGACGTCTGCTGCATGTTTTATACCCCTGATGACCTGACGTCATGGAAGAAGGGACAGTAACCGACACAGGACCCAAGACTTTGTTAATCAGGCCAACTGAGGGCAACCTGCAAGCAGATAACCCAAATGTAATGACTGCAACAGTGAATACACTCTAAACATCTACATTTATGGAAAGTGTACACAACTGTACTTTTTGCACTAGGGGCAGAGGGCAAGGCCATTTCAAAACATACAGTTTCCAAATGGATAGCACATTGTATCCATTTCTGCTACAAACACTATGGGAAACCAGCCCCATCAGTGGGTCAGAACACATTCCACTAGGGCAACTTCTACCTCTACAGCATTCCTCAGGGGAGTCCCTACCAGGGACATTCTGGAAGCTGCTACCTGGAGTTCTGTACACACCTTCACCAAGCATTACCACCTGCCTGTCTTTTCCAAATCCAGGGCGGGTTTTGCAACAGCAGTCCTGCAGGGCATACTAGCCAGGCCCAACTCTTCTTGACTGCCTCCACCATTTCTTCAGCTTTGGGAATCAACCCAAGTGTGATGACTGCAACAATGAAATGTGAAGAAGATAGTACATTTGTGTACACTTACCGTAAATGTAGATGTTCGAGTGTATTCACTGTTGCAGTCCTGGTTTCCCTCCCTCCAGCCCCCTTCTCTCTCTCTCTCTGCTCTCTGTGTATATTACTCACCCCTTACAGGGGTATTGGTATTTACTTTTTACTGGTTGTGATTTCCCACCATAGCTTAGCTCCCTATTGGGGGGCTCCTGACATTTGGGGCAAGAAAAACTGATGTAATAGCGTTGGCTGCCTGTTTTTATACTCCTGATGACCTGACGTCAGTGCTGGAGTGACAGCAGCTGACACAGAAATACTAAGTCTCTGGTATTCGGGCCGACTTGAGGGCTACCTGCAGGCAGTTAACCCAAGTGTGATGACTGCAATAGTGAATGCACTCGAACATCTACATTTATGGTAAGTGTACTCAATTGTACTTTCTATTACAACAACTAAAGATGTTTGGGAAGAGACTAAAAAGATAGTACAAAACTGATAAGCTAGAAGCTTTTATTAATGGATATGGATATTAAGATGTAAGTATTGAAAAAAATTCCTTGTTAGATATATTTTTATGAATGAGAGGAAAATTGTGGACGATTATTGTACCACTTAAAACAATCTGTAAGGCGCACAGACTTGTGGGATACATTTGGGATGACAGGCTAGGCTTATAAAGTCCCCAATGGTCATTAGCCTAGTATACACCTATGATCCTTTTAAGATAAAGGGATATATTTGAGCGGGAAAGAGGGCAAAAGTCAAGTAGAATAACTTAATTCTCCCCATAGAACAAGGTGTTTTGAATTTTTCTGATTTAAAGGGGTACTTTAGAGATGCACAGTTAAGGCTCATTTTCATAACACAAATAGAAATTTATAAGTCAGATGGGGTGGGGAAGTTCTTGAAATAAGAAAGGGAGTAGGATTTTGGATGTATATTCTTAAGGAGAACTGACAACATGGGTATGGAGAAGAAGAGATTTTCATATAGGGTTGACTGCAAGTAGTAGTACAGAAAATAAGCAAGTGGTTCTGGAATTTACTGTCGAAAATTAGCAAAGGAATCAAGATATTGAGAGGAAATAACTAGACAAGAAAAAGTGACTGTGTAATGGGGCCAAGCAGAAGTTTGGACTGCAATTTAGAGACTGCTTTCCCTAACCGGTATTGATAACAGTAGTACAGACAGAGAGAAAGGGATAGGGGCACATTAAGTGAAAGACTAGCAATGACAACGTTTATAGTTTAGTCTAGAACAGACGTTGTTCTTAAAAAATGGATAATTAGTAGGGAATATAAAGTAGTGTATAGTATGTATAAGAATCAGTCAAAGGATGTTAGAGAAGACTGGGAAGAGAGACTGGAAATAGCCAAAAACACGGTAGTCACAAACAAACAATTTTAATGAAGCTTTCGGGTCTACACCCTTCATCAGCACATAAAATCACCTTACATAAGTTGACAGTGACTTAGTGTATCTTCGAAGAGATACTGGAAAAGCAGTTTACAGGAGAACAGCGTGAGAAACATGTATGGCTTCCAAATATGCAGCAAAATCCAGAAAGTTAAGGACTTTTGCTTGGAATTGCTTGCATATGTATTTTTATACACCCCAAGCAGACTTCAAAGGCTTCAAATAGTTTTTAAGTGCTGTAGATGTGATGGGAAGGAGGTAGGTAATTGGGAGCATGTTCTTGGTAATCTAAAAAAAACCTGTTAGATTTTGGCGAGACCTTAACTTAGAAAATGCAAGTGAAAATCTAAACCGTGTAATTTAATATTGTGAAGGAGTTAAAAGAGCTAGCTCAACTTTGAGTTTAATGCTCTTCCCACTTGGCCATTAGGAAGTCAGTGCTATATGAGATGTCTGCATGTGGGACCGTCTGTTCTTTTTTGCCACAGATCACTCAGTGTTCAAATGCATCGCTCAAAAAGCATTATCCATCTGTAGTTTAGGCTCAGTTTCCAAAACTGACAGGTAAGTATGCTGTTTGAGTAATTTTATCTATTTTTTTTTTTTTTATACATCTTTTGCTTGTTCAGCAACAGTAGCTTTCCAGTGTCAGGGCTAAATGCTGTATGCTGAGAAAGTGAGTAATTGGATTGGTTGTAGGAAGCGGACTCCCCTAAAAAGACTAAAGAACAAGTGTCTTTTTTTTTTTTTTGCCTGGCACCCGAGTTTGAAGTCCCAGATTGTCCCCACTGCAAAAGGTTTAACCAGAAAATGATCAAGTAGAGGGCAGACGTTTTCTGGCTCTATCATAACCAGAGAAAATTACACACCTTGCCTAAGTCTACTGTGGTATTGCCGATATCCACTGCTGACACCCTGTTGAAGTAAAGGAAGCACTTGGGAGAAGCTTCCTAAAGACAGGGTAACAGAAGGCTGATGACTTTCTGAACTCCAAAGGCACCCGTAGTCTCAGGGTTTTTGTCTCTGATTAAATGGTTTTGCACCCCATAAACTTGGCATATACACTAACCAAGGCCTCTGTGTTTGCCCCTCTCAAGGCTACAACATGTTCAGATGATAGCAAATCCTCCTAAGTCAAATATTTCTAGCAGTCAGTCACCCTGGAGGCTTCTCCACAGACCTCTGTGTCCAGTTTCTGTATTCCCTTTCTTCAACTCCAGATTTACTGTGTGTGTGTGTGTGTGTGTGTGTGTGTCTGTGTGTGTGTGTGTCTGTGTGTGTGTGTGTCTGTGTGTGTGTGTGTCTGTGTCTGTGTCTGTGTCTGTGTGTTGAATTTCTGTGGTGCGAATAGTTCCAGGTGTAAGATCTCCTAATAAACCAGGTAAGAGTTAGTTGTGTCCCATAACCAATGTATTGATGGACTGAAATGAATCTTTGGTGCATTAAATTTATAATTGGAAGATTTTCCATAGGCCAAAATGATTCTGAATTCCTCTCTTAAACAACTAAACTGGAATTGATTGTTAGACAAAAAAAGTCCATTGATACATAGATCAGCTGAAGCTTTAAAAAGTTTGCTGCAAGGTAGACTTTACATGGCCAAATGTCTAGGGCAGCAGAACATTTCATTTTTTTTAATGGGAGGGGATCATTATTTTGACCATAATGTTTTGCAGCAGATGAGATGTACACTTTTATATGTCTTCAATCATGGATCTACTTCCTGCTGATGCTTTTCATGAGGAATGCATGTGGCCTTCGTGGGAGTTCATCTACTATAAATGGACAGAGCTAATTTGTACATGGAAGTTTTATTACTTGTATTTTTGGTGTAGAAAAGTTTATACTTAATTGATAACCTTGATATTAGCCTTGATTTTTCCGAACTCAAGGCCTAAACTCAGTTGTTTTGTAACTTATTGTAAAACAGCCAAGATTTATCAAGTTTTTTTGATTGTTTTATTTTCCACCTTTTCTTTAATTTACCAGAAATGGCACTGTCACTGGAATGTGCTACAGTCATTACTTCTGCCTCTCTGGTCTCACCAGAACTCCAACTAAACCAGCAGACATTTCAGAAATGATTGCACTCTGAGAGGTTCCCCCTTGACCTAAGAAGGTCATGCATTTAGATCCAAGTGGCAGTCGTACTTACTGGTTGTTACTGGTCTAAGTGGAAATAATTTTATTTATTTTATTTTACATTTTATTTTATAAATAAATAAAAATAAAAATAAATAAATTTTTGTTTGTTTTATTTTCCACCTTTTCTTTAATTTACCAGAAATGGCACTGTCATTGGAATGTGCTACAGTCATTACTTCTGCCTCTCTGGTCTCACCAGAACTCCAACTAAACCAGCAGACATTTCAGAAATGATTGCACTCTGAGAGGTTCCCCCTTGACCTAAGAAGGTCATGCATTTAGATCCAAGTGGCAGTCGTACTTACTGGTTGTTACTGGTCTAAGTGGAAATAAGTTTAAAAAATGAGTCTGAAGGACGAGATTAAACATATTTGCTTTAGTTAAATAGACGTATTTGATAGCCTCTTTACTTAACATCTAATTAGCCACTCTTGTAGATATAGATGTATATCCGTCTTGGCTTCCCAACTTAACATATATTAATTGCTTTCCACAGTGCAATGCACCTCTGAAAAAAAATCCTTAGTTTAATGTAAAATTTCCATTTCATAGTAGGCTTACTTTGTGCTTTCATTTAGCTTGCCCTGTTTGTGATCAGCTTACTGATGCTTAATTAAATTTACATAAGGTTGCTTTTTTTAGAACATTACAAATATATCTTAATGTTTTTAAATATGGCATTATTAAAAGACCAGGCTATAGCACTTTTTTTTTTCAGAAAGTTAGCAGAGTGTTTCAGCTGAGTTTTAAACGGGCAAAAATGCCATCTGCTTCCAAATTGTATAACATTTTATTACTGACAACTGTATAGGAATGAGGGAAGCTGTTGAGTGGAATGGACAGATTTCCCTCCATCTGTGCTTATATTTTGGCATGTCATTTACGTTTTAGATGTGTGTAGCTCAGAGCCAAGATAGCTGTCATAGTGGGGTCAAGAGGTGGAGAAGACTGTCATCACATTCTGTCACTAACAATATGACAACTGCAAATTGGTGCTTTAAGCACTGTCTTGAGGCAGTCGTTATGCTGGCCGCAAGAACTGCACATTGCATAAAATCATTTCAAAGGAGCTGTGTGTTAACGTCAGATGTTTTGTGAAGTAGAACTTTTGTAGCGAGCCCTGCAGTATTTATTCATATGTTAGTTTGAAAGAAAATTTCAAATTAAATTTGGTTACTCTCACATCACATTCATTTTTCAAAATTTGTTTACATTTTGTATTCTAATATCTTTAAATGGATGGAGAAGAATGTAGCCTTAGTTATAAGGTATTATGAGATGATCGGAGATTGATTTGGAAGCTCGCATGTAAGAAGCAAGACTTTGAGGAGAAACTGATTAGTAAGTCATGACCTTTTCAATAAGTTAATGCAGTTCAGAGCTTGAGGTGGTAACATTTCTGATACAGAAGTGTACAACGATGCAGATTTGTCAGTTGTACAAATAGCTTGTTGTGCTGTGGCTTGTGGAAGGAAATTAGCTTTCCATACCAGCAGTTTTAATTTGACTGATACTTTGGGTGTCTTGTGTTCCGGAATTTAAGCTAGAGCATATCCTGCTTGTAGCAGAACTGCCACATCTTGAGGGCTGTAATTATTACCCTACTACTGCCAGTATTTGCACAGCCAAATCACATCATAGGTGTGTGCTGCTGTGCTGCTTACACATTAACTCCAGTTGAGGCTGGCATGCTTCTATTTAATGTTTTTCACCACCAAATTTGATGATTCAGAGGGGGTGCTGAGTATAAGGTTGTTTATTAATGTGGTAGAAGATAGTGCTGGTAAGTTACTTAAATGAGCAGAGGGGCTGAACAAGGTAAGAAAACAATGTTATGGTTTCATATTTGAAGTAAGTTTGTGTTTCTGTGTAAACTTTGTTAACCAGCACCCACGGGGATTGGTAGATGCTGGACAACTGTATTTTCTGGTTGCTTGACTTACTGTTAAAAAATAGGCCTGACTAATACTGTACCTGCTACTATTTGTTTGGTTTGACTTGTTCTCAGGTTGGGGAGAGAGGGAATTTATTCCTGTCTTCCCTTTTTAAAACTCTAAAAACGTAAGGTATGTTTCTGCGGGGGGGGGGGGGGGGTGAGGGGCGGGGGCAAAGTGTAAGACATGAAAAATGTACTGTATTTTTTCAATTTTTTTTCTGGTTGCTTGACTTCCAGTTAACTGAGAGTTTACTGTATGTAGGTTGTGGTTTTAACAACAAGTTCAGGAGGAGGAGTGAAGTTTGCGAGAAGGCAGGAATTGAGCAATTTAAATGTTGGTGTAAGCTGTCAAAAAGAAAATGTGTATATTGCAAGAAAATAATGAAAAATGTCACTGATTTGTTTTCTGTTAATGTATGTGTACCCGTGTAATTTAAAGTGTGATTTAATAAAGATGTTTAAAAAATCAGTATGTATTCATGAATCATGTGGTAGAAAGTAGTTTAGGCATAGTGACCTTACTGCATAGACTGTTCTGTGTATTCTAGGAATTTTTTTTTTCTGAACTATAATCAAGGCAGCAGTCAGAAGTGACATTGCAGGCTGATTTGGTGGTCTAACACAGTATTGTTTTTTTAATGCATATTTTGTTAAATTCTACACTGTAGACATTAAGTGGTAAGAGCAGCTGTAGAAACACTTACTGTCTTACCACCAGTTATAATTCATAGAAATATCTTGAGCCTTATGTTTGAGGCAGTCACATTGGCAAAGTCAGTGCCAAAGCATTGTGGAATCTTTTTGTTGGGAGTGGGGGGGATTGTGAATCAAACAAGCAACAGACATCTGGCTGCTGGAACAGCAGATTACTTCTACTTGTCTGTCTGAATCCTTAGTGAAGGGCTGAAGCTGTTGAGAAAGTGGGATGAACAGTTCAATGGATTTGCAGCCTTTCCTCAGTGTAACCCTTAATGTAGCTCAAAAGATCAACTTTAGAGTCCTGCTTAATTACAGATTGGTCACATGCACTAGCATTAGCATAGCCTTGACAAAAGAGTACTTTTTTGCCCCTTTAACTACAATAGTGTTTTTATTCTGTGAGCTCTGATTCCAGACCTCGTAACAGAAATGGCATAGAAATGGACATATTGTAGATCCTTTGCACTTCAATGATGAAGCTGTCTGTTGACTTTAAGGCTCACTTGAAGGTAAGTCACACATGACTACACAATGGGGGTTCTTCATGTTTCACTATTGTAGTCATCACTTGTGAGTTATCCCTGTTGTGGTAGCCCTCGGCCGGCCTGAATACCAGAGTCAATGTTTTTATGCACCGGCTGCTGTCACTTGTAGTCTGATGTCAGGCCGTCAGTACAGTAAAGCAAGGCAGTTGATGTCATTACATCAGACTTTCTTGCCGTGGAGCCCGTAGTAGAAGCAGTTCGCACGAGTGCCGGTCGGTTGCTACTAGTAGTCAAATTTCAGCAGAAACATCTAAAGCTAAGTACCCCATCAGGGACCCTTTTTTCTTGCTCTAACTGATGTCTGAAAAAGTTAACAATTTTCTTGCCTGTGGAAAGCAGATCCCACACTGAGACTTTCATTCTTACTGCATCCTTTGTTTAGGTGCAGACCATGACGTCCCAAATTGCCGGTTCTGTGCTCTCTTTAATGTGAGAATCATTCTCTGTAGAGCTCTTTTTGTAGACAATTATTTTCATATTCAGTCTTCAAATTCCAATATGGTGTCCATCAGCCAACAATCTGCCGACATTCTGAAAAAACTGCCACACAAGGCTAAGCCTTTGACACCACCGCTAAGCAAAGTTGTCAGTTCTCCGGAAATCAGTGAGGTGCTTTTGCAGCCCCTGATGCCTGACTTGCTTTCTATGCAGGCCTCTTACGAGACCCTTTCGGAGTCTGGTACGCTGCAGAAATCCACTTCGTCTTCTGAGCCTTTGGCTGTCTCTGCCTCGGTTGGGTCTGGAGCCGCAACGCAGGCACTAGCTTCCGAGGAGGCCGTTCGCACTACCGATTCTAGACAAAAACTGACGTCTTCTCTTCCGACTACCATTTCTCAGAGACCGCGGATTCTCTCAGGCCTCGAAGCCAGGCCACTCCTAGGAAATCTGCTTTTAGCCACCATCTTGCTACTGCTTCTCCACCCCAAGCTCAAATGCTTAAAATGGCGGAGGATCTCATCTCTAAGCCAAGCTTTTATGATAGGCACTCACAGTGACTCTCCCTCCATCCTCCTTTCACTCATCTAAAACTAGGAGGAAGGCTCACCCTCTTCAAGGACAATTGGGTCTCTATAACCAAGGACCAATGTGTATTAAAAATCATTTCTCAGGGATGCAGATTCTCCTTCAGCGAACTCCCAGTTCCAAGAGGGCACCTAGACCTCCCCCCAAACCAGTGGGCAGAGGCATTAAATGGGTAAAATGGTAATATCCCAGGAGTCAGTAGAACCTGTGCCTCCAGATCAAACAGGAAGAGGTTTTTACTCCAGACTATTCCTTGTTCCCAGAAAAGAGTGCACTTGGTGCCCCATACTGGATCTATCCAAGCTAAACACCTCATTGGTGGTCCCCAGATTCAAAATGTTAACCTTGCAGCAGCTCACAGTGAAATGCAACTTTGCCCCTTAATACGAACACTTAATTCTCACATCTTCTATCTGCTGTTGCATTTCAGGCCTTGACCAGAAATGTACTTATACCCAGATGGGTATCCATTCCTCCTATCAATGCAGACATGTGGTTGAACTCTGGCAGCTAACCATAGAGCTGTAGCAGTCGCCAATAGCATGTTGTACCTTGGAGCAAGGTAATTTGTTAGGAGAATACCTGAGCAGATCCTTCCATAACCCAAGTGAATGGCTGTTGAAAAGGGGCAAAGTTGCATTCCACAGAGTAACAGAAAAAAAACAGATTTTCTGATGTACCAGAGAAACTAAAAGGAACATATTGTATTAATTATGTGAAAGCACATAAAGCAACTGGACTGGTATTCCACAGCAGGATTTGTTAATTGAAAGGTTCATACTAGGCTATCTGCCCTAGGGCATTTATAAGCCTAGCCAAAGTGTGTTTGGCTTTCGCCACCCATTTTAAATTAATTTTGCTATGCCCTTTTTCGAGGTTAGTATACTGTGCCTCTGTCTAACAGTGACACAGAAGTGATACCCGGGGTAAACCTACGATCTCCCATCCACTCATCAAGATTCCTCTTGAAGAGAGTCAGTGAGGGACTCTGCCTAACCTGGACTGGGATTTTATTCCAGAGTGAAGGGAGCCTCTGGGTTATGAATCTGTCCCTCCAGCATGTCCTATTTATTTCAGTGCTGAGGTTCAAGTCTCTCAAGCGTAGCTCGATGGGATTTGGATTTTCTGAGGTGCAGCATGTCCATTAATTCTGGGTTGGACATGGCTTTATACGTCAGGCACAGATTGCCTCTGAGCAGGCGGTATGCCACTGAGTAGAGCTGGAGTTTCTTTAACCGGGCATCATATGGCATCTGTTTGAGCCCTTTGATCCTCTTGTTGAGGTACTTTTGGGGTCTTTCCAGTTGCTGCAGGTGTCTGGTAAGGTACATCCCAAAAGGGGCATTGTACTCAATTATGGGCCTGATGAGGGATGAGTAAAGAGGCACGATGACCTCCCTGATCTAGATGTGAATCCCTTCATGATTAGGTGGGCTATATAAAATGTTTTTCTAACCACTTTGGCCACATGGTTGTCAAATGAGAGATTGCTATCAACTTGGGTCCCCAGGTCCCCAATTACTTCTTCTGTACTTAATGGATTACCACCTATGTGGTAATTTGTGGGCACTTTGTTTTTGCTCTGGCGCCAGTTGTCTGTTTCTATGAGGCCCTTTTGGAGGATGCTTGTGTCGGCTGGACAGTCGATTATGGCACCCAGTTTGCAGTCATCTGCAAACTTGGTCAGCCACAGTCCTTCTGTGTTGGCCTTTACCTCCGAGAAATATATACCGAACAAGAGAGGTCCCAGGACTGAGCCTTGTGGGACACCACTTTTTTAACTGGTTTGGAGTCTGACATGGCTCCAGCAATTCTAACCATGTGGGTTCTGTCCTTGAGTCAGTTTGCAACCCATCTAGTGACATAGGGGTTTATATTTAAGCTGGTGAGCTTATCTATAATGCCCGAGTTGGGTATTGTATCGAAGGCTTTTGCGAGGTCCAGGTAGGCTGTGTGGACCACCTTCCCCTTGTCAATGGCCTTGGTGACTGTTTCAAAGAAATTGACCAGGTTTAAGAGGCAGGATCTGCCCTTAACAAAGCCGAACTGGGTAAGACCCAGTGTCTGTAGGTCCCCAATATCTTTATTTATGAGGTCCATGATGATCCTTTCCATAACTTTGCAGACCAAGCTAGTCAGGCTTATGGGGCGATAGTTTCCAGGATCCGTTGAGGCACCACCTTTGTGGAGAGGGAACCACTGTTGCAGTACACCACTCTTTGGGTACATATCCTGTAGTAAGGCTGAGATTGAACAGTAGTTTTATGTTTGGGTTTAGCTCTTCTTGGAGTTCATGTGGGACGCAGCCCGGGACACCGTCTGGTCCCATTGATGCTGTGTTTTTTCCTTTGGAGAGGGCGGCTCTTACCTGAGCATCTGAGTTGTCAGGGGGGCAGCACTCTGCCTGGATAGATATTTGCCCTTTTGGTGGGGAGGGGGGGTAGAAGTTTGCTCTGAACCTGTCAGCTAGGATGTTGGCAATGTCTGTGGGTTCGGTGTATTTTTGTCATTTTGGACTAATTCTGAGCATATCTGGGAATTCCCACCCAGGTTCCTAACATAACTAAAGAAAGCCTTGTGATTATCCTTAGTGTCCTGGGCAATTTTTGTCTCGAAGCTGGCCTTAGACGATTTTATGAGTGCCCGTAGTTTTTTGCTAATACTAATCAGAGATGCTTTCCCTTTTTGGGATTTTGCTCTATCATGTAGTAGCTTCCTCCTTCTATTGTATAGTTTGTTTATGGCTGGGGTCCACCAGACAGGACGTCTGCCTTTGGAGGATTGGGTCTTGGTTTTATTTGGGATTGCATGATCCATGCATTCCTGAAGGTGTTTATCGAATGCGTTTATAAAGGATTCTGCGGTCTGGGCTGTATTTTCCACAGGCCCTGTGGCTTTGAAGGATTCCACCTCGGTTTTGAGGAGTGTGAAATTTGCTTTAGAGAAGTTTTTCACTGTGGTTTTCTAGGCAGGGGGTGGGGTTGGGATGTGAATATCCAGTGAGATTAGTTTATGGTCTGATCTTACCAGTGAGGGATACACTTCTGGTCTGGAGCAAAGAGTCCCCATGTTGGTGATGATCAGATCCAGTATGTTTTCCCCTCTTGTGGGAGTGGTAACAAGTTGTTCCATAGCATTTGAGTTTATAAATTCTAGGAACCTTTGGGCTAGGGTGTTGGAGCTAGATTAATGCTCCCAGTCTATGTTTGGGTAGTTGAAGTCGCCCATTATAATGGTGTTTGGAGAGACCGTCATATTTTCCAGTGTTCTCAGGAAGGCCGAGTGGGATTCCTGGGTTTGGGAGGGTGGTCTGTAGCAGGCTATAAACTGGAAGGCAGTTTTACCCACTGTTAGTTGCACATGGATAGTCTCTGATGCTTCGTGCTGTGCCACCAACCTGGAGGTGTGGGTATCTTTGACGAATATTGATACTCCCCCTCCTTTTGTGGTTCGGTCCAAGTTTTGGGGCCGAAAAGCATGGTATGAGGTACATTAGTGCTGGGGTGCTCTCGGGAGCCTTGAACCAGGTTTCTGTTACTGCACAGATGTCTATGTTCTCCATGCTAAGGAGAGTTTCGAGTGCGTGCATCTTGAGGTTTAGACTTCTGGCGTTGAGTAGCATTACTCTTAGTTTCTTATCCCTTGTGATACATATGGAGGTGGGTTTGTCTTTTGAGCCTTGCCTAAAAAAGGCACTATGGGGGTAGCAAGAGCATTTGCCAATATATGAAAGCCCAGGGGTGACAGGTGCAAGCCGTCCCTAGCGAAGCAACGTGGCTTGTCGAGTATGTCATCCCAGGCTGACAGACACTGGATCCCCTTTAAATGACATCAATACTTTAGCCAGTTGTTAAAATTGATCATTTTGTCTTTATACTGTGGCATCATTCTTGGTGAGGGTAAGATGCTATTCAAGGTCAGGGTCATACCGGCCTGGGCTACATGCTCAGAGAGCTCCTCTGTGTCTTTTTTCATGTAGTCCAGGGAGGTACGTCTCAGGTCATTCACACCAGCATGGGCAATGACTGAGTCATATTTGTACTTGCCTTGGAGTGACCCGAGTGCTTGTGTTATTTGGCGGATCCTAGCGCCTGACAGGCAGCTCACCCTGACCTTCTTCTTGTTCAGCCTGGTGAGCGGGACGTCCGTGTGCCTGACGATAGAGTCAGCTATTACAAGTGTATCAGGTGTGTTGTTTAGCCTTAAGGGCTGTGACTGTTCGGCACACTGGCTTTGTGAGCTATGTGTTACACTTGTTTTGTTTTGGGGTAGCGGTTGCTTGGGTGTCTGCTTTGGAGGTCTCTGCTGCTTAGGCAGATTTTTATTTAGAGCCTTCGAGTATGTTTTTGTGTGTTTATGTGTTTGGTTTGCTGTCGTGGTAGGTCTGTGTGAGACTGGAATTGTAGTGAGTGTGGTTTCCTTCTCCTCCTGACTGGTTACGCCAGTACTGAGTTGAGAGAGCTTAGCCCCCAGTTTGGCTATATGGCTGCATCTCTCATATGTGTTGGAATTTGTTGGGAGGATGAGAGGGTTGTCTGTGTACATGAGGCAGTTGTAACATTGCCTCAAGATTCCCAGATTCACCAGCTGGACCAGAGAGGAGATTGACAACTGACCTTTGGACATGCTAGAATAGTATTGGGAATTCCTTTATAATTGAAAAAAGGGCCATTGGGGAACAAGGTACTCAAGGGGAGTTTGTGAGGGTGTAGTGCTTTTAATTTTTTAGTGCTGACTTAGTGAGCATGTGCCAGGTAACTTAAATGCAATGTGTTACAGGTAACTTAAAAGGTCCTATAGAGTGCATGTTCCAAACCTGGTCAGAAGAAAACGGCCAAGACCTATGTTAGTAAAGATGCAATCATACCAGCAGAATACGTTAATCCTGACAAAACTGTGGCAAAAAGGAAAAGTATTAAAAATTGGAGACAGCAGAGTGTTTGTGAAAAATGATCATTCTATGTACACCAGGCAGAAGAGAAGCAAATTTATCCCAGCAATCTGTGAATATCAAGAGGCAGGTGTAAAATTCAAGCTGCTGTATCCATCTATTCAGAGGATTTTTCCTGGAGACGCAAAATATATTTTTTGACATAGAATGCGCTAAGGAGGGAATAAAAAATTATCCAACAAAAAGTTAGCCAGCGAACAGGGTCTCCTCCTCTTATTCTTCTGACAATTAAGGTCACAGACAGACTTTTTGCCAGTAAAACCTCTTCCACTGTCCGAAGAAAAATGATTGGTAAAGGAAAAGCACAGGCATTGACTAGAAGAATCAGGAGTAAGATGGACTTGAACTAGAGTCTAATGTTAGGAGATGGAGATGATGAGGAAGGAAACCTGCAGCACTGAAATTACCAAATAAATGTGACATTTTAAAGCATCAGTCATAGTTCTGAAATATGGTTTTGCAAATAAAAGTCTAGAGAAAAGATTGTACTTTTATTTACTTTGTTAAACTCATGGGTGGTCTGTAAAGCAGATACCACCATTACGTCTTTAATGTGTAGGAAGACACTTAAGGGGAAAAATAGCTAAGTTTTGTTCTTATTAGTATTTGTATAAAACATTTCATGATATAAGCTGCATGTTGTATTTTAAAGCATTTTTGTATAGTGTACATTTAGGGGTATTTAAATGTGTGTGGAGTCTCTTCATTGACTGTTGTAGCAAACAAGTACTTTAGTTGTAAAAAAATATATACATTTTACAATACAACAGACAAAGGCTAAACAGAAGAAAATTTAAGTTAATATAATGCAGTAATCAACACTGCTGGTGTTGGTGGGGTGTAAGTGTACAAATTGTATACTATGTAGAACTTTGATGGTAATTTTCCTTGTTTTTACAAGGGTGGGTGTATAGATTAATGTAATTGTTTTAAGCTATAAACATCTTTTGTTAAGCAAACAGGCTTGAAAAATAAAACAACATGATGAAAGTCATGAAAAATGTTTATCTTGGCCAGGGGAATTCTGTACATTCTGTTCTGGATAAAATTTACAAATATTCCTTCATGCATATGCAAGTTTTTAGCCATTTATTCATTGCTAACTACGTTTACATGGAGACAGGCTTATGTGCAGGTGCACACAATTACTCTTGAGAGTTCTGAGGATTCTTTGCTGAAGGAAATACAAAATTTAAAGGTACAATGATAAGCAGCTCATTTAAAAATACAGGTTGAAATTATGAGAAGTGAGTAAGTGATAGTAGCCTCCCCAGCAACGTTACTACTTTAATGCATTTAATAGAACAGTGCATAATTTAGTTTTATTTAAGGATAGCCAGAGCATTTCTTTTTTGGACTAAAAAATTAATGTTTTATAAAAACATAAAAGCTGTTTTTCACCTCTGGGAGGAGAAAAGAACAGACAACAATTGGTTCAAGTGGGAACACAGGCTGTAACATACACTTTAGCATGGTTAACTGTAATTTTAGGTTAGATTATATCTCTGCGTGCAGCTGTTGATTTGTAGCAGTTTTTCCTATCTAGAGGTTTAAACTTCATTTGTTAAACATGTACGTAGTTTTGTGAGTGTTTTTTTAGTTAAGTGATGGGGAGTTCTGAAAATGTTTTTAGATTTTTGTTTCAGAGTTTTCATTAAGGCAAAAAATCTTGAGAAATGTGACATGGGTTGAAGTAAAGATTAGAAATAACTGTATAAAAAATCAACTTGCTATGCATTAGTTTGAGCATACAAGGCAAAAGTTGGAAATGCACATTCAAAAAACTATCGTACAATAATTGGGAACAATAGCTTTTTATCCTAATGGCTTCTGTCTTCATTGTATCTTGAAATGTAAATGACCTTAGAGGTATAGATAAAAGGGAAAGAGTATTGAATTATATTAAGAAATGTGGAGTGCAAATAGCAGTGCTGCAGGAGATGCATTTGGAAAGAAATGAGCATGAGAATTTGATATAGAAAAGATTTTTAGGACTGCTATTTTGCAGAACATCAGGGACAAAGGATGTAATAATACTGATTGCTAGAGGGGCTCCAGTAATGATAGAAGAGAGGAGAAGACAAACATTGTAGATTAGTGTTAGCAAAGGGCTATTGGCAAGGGAGGAGAATTATGGTGGCATATATTTATATTCCATGAAGAACTGCTATTATAGAGCTTAGGGCACTTGGCTTGACATGTTACTTATAGGCAGTGACTGTCATTTGATTTGCAGTAGTGAGGATGTAAGGATGTATCTGGGTGATCTAGAAGGGAAAATGTAACAAGAAATTTATCATAATATTTTGTATGGAAGACATAAATACGTTAGTAGGAACTCTGACAGAATTTAAATATTTCTTAGGGTACAACAACTAGGCTAGACTAGATAAAAATTATATTTCATAGGAACATGTGCATTTCATTGAAAGCTTTGACACATGTATCCAGTAACTGTCCAATCATGAACCAATAAAAGCTACAGTAAAAAGGCAGGGTAATGAAGTAAAAATTAGACATACTGATGCTTTCCCACCTACCTGTTAGAGAGCATCATTTAGGGAATGAGTAGTGGAAATTATTCTAGACTTATTAATTTCTTTAGAAGTAATAGCTAGTGAGTGGAATAAAATGAAGTTTAAAAATAAAGTAGAAATAGAACAGAAAGCAATCTAAGACGTAATAGAAATTATTTATAGGGGCTGACAAAGGAGAATAAGGAGAGTCTCCCAAAACAAGAAGGGGAGTGACTGCAAAATGCTAAAGAGAAAATATGGGAGTATTTGAATAATATGCATGAGCTTAAAAAGATTACTGTTATGCAACTATTTTTTCTTAACTCCAGAGCACAAAATCTTTTAGCTGAGCAACTTAAAAAAGTAGAAAGGGCTGCTGCCATCCATAGGGAGCCTATGACAAGAAGAATAACCACAGATCCTATGGAGGTAGTAGAGATATTTCAGGAAATGTTATGAAAAATTGTATAAAGCAGAGGAATGTGGAAATCATTAAAGAGCATAATTTGCAGTATTTTTAGTAGACTTAGTTATTCCAAGAATAGAGGAATTTGAGGCTTGACAACTAATAGTTAAGACAGGAATCGATGAGATAAATGGTGATTTATATAATCAGTCTGCAGGGGAGACGCTAGGAACACATGGTATTCCTGTGGAAGATAGAGTGGAAGAAAGTGATGAAGGTCTGTAAGATTTTGTTCAGTAGTATTTTAAAAGGAGTGGAAGTACAAGCATCTTGGAAGAAACCTGTGGTGGTCGTGTTAACCAAAGAGGATAAAGACCAATCAGCCTCATATAGACCCATTTCAGTGGTAAATGACTATTATAAAGTCTTTCTATCTATTTCTAGCTAAAAGAATGACAAAGGTTTTGCCAAAATTGATAGACCTGGATCGGTGTGGTTTTGTGGAGGGAAGGTAAATATTAAAGAACATTAACAGAAAGTGATTTTCCAGAGGGGAGCAGAATGCAACACAAAATACTGCTGTTACTGGAATGTTTTGTTGCAGAGAAAGCATTCATCAGCATCAGCTGGGATTTTATGTGTAGGACAGTGGAAGCATTTGGATTCCCTAATACAACAGTAAAGTTAATTTGGAGGACATATGAAGGATCTGCAGCAAGAATTAAAATGGAAGGGTTCCTCTCTGATAAGTTGTGTTTAAACAGAGGAATAAGGTAGGGGGTGTCCACTTTCTCCTTTATTGTTTGCTTTATATTTAGAGCCACTTACAAAGAAAATGAAGGGACTCATAAAGTCAAGGATATAATTAGTATGCGAGTCAAGAAAAGTTGACTTTATTTGCAGATTATATTATATTGCACTTGATAAATCCATAAAAGGACACCTCTGTGATGATGTTAGTGTTTCACTGCTGCAGTCATCAGATTTGGGTTATCTGCTTGCAGTAGCCCTCAGTCGGCCTGATTAACTAAGTCTTGGGTCCTGCGTGGGTTGCTTTCCCTTCCATGATGTCAGGTTGTCAGGGGTATAAAACATACAGCTGACCCTATTACATCAGTCTTTCTTGCCGCACGTTTCCCGAAGCAGAAGCAGTTCGCAAGTGCCGATCGGTCGACTCCTGAAATTTTTGTTTTCAAGTTTCAGAACCGAAGTCTTCAACTAAAAGCTAAGTACCCTGTTGGGGAAACTTTTTTTTGCTCTAAACTGATGTCAGTAAAAGTAAATAATTACATTACTTGTGGAAAGAAAATTCCTCATAAAGATTTTCATTCGTACTGTATTTCTTGCCTAGGCCCTTACCACAACGTACCTCGCTGTTGGTTTTGTGCCTTATTTAAACCATGAACTATCTGTCATCGGTATATTTTTGCTACTAAATATTTTGGTGCTCAGTTCAATTATCCTGATATGTCTTCGGTAAGCCGTCCAACTACCATCATTCCGAAAAAATGCAAAGATTAAAAGACTGAGACAGGCCGCCTAGGTCCAAAGCTGCCGACGACCCTTCTCCTAAGCCAGTCACCAGTTCGCCAGTACTCAGTGAGGCGCATTCGCAGCCCCTGCTAACCGCTACTTCAGATTCGCAGGCCTCTACTGAGACCCATTCGGAGTCCGGTATGCCATGAGATGCTTAAACTGTGGAACCTGCGGATGTCTCTACCTTGGATGAGTCCGGAGCCACTGTGCAGGCACCGGCTTCAGAGGGTGTATTCAGGCCTACTAACTTGTGTATTAAACCGATGCCATCTTCTTCTTCAAGGCCTAAAACTCGAACCATGCCTAGAAAACGTCAGGCCTCTATGCCTAAAAAACAAATGATAAGAATGGCTGAAGACCTTATTACTTTAATCAGGGGAAGCCAGCCCCTCCCCCTCTAAGAGACCTAGGACTGAGTTTGCATATGATACTTCTGACCAGGATTCTGACTTTTCTGTTTCCTCTGATGACCAGGATTTACCCTTATCTACTTATGAGGATTCTGATGCTTTGAAGTGTATTCCCTCTGCCCCCCCCCCCCAGAGGATTTCTCTTTTGGTGAAACCTTGCATACTCTCAGGGAGCATTTTCGTTGGAAAAGTCAGGATTTCTCTGATTCTAAAAAGAGGCTTAGGGATTTCTTACTCCTGCCCCAACACAGGCCTTTAGCCATACTTCCTGTACTAGACATTGTTGATGCCTTTTCGGAATCTAGTTTGGCCCCTGATTCTTTACCTCCTGATAGATATTACAGGGTCCCTGACTCTCACAAGTTCCTTTTTAAAAACCCTACTGCGGATCCTGAAACCATTTCCCAGGGACCCAAGGTCATTAAAGCTACTACTGGCAAAAATCCTACCCCCTCTGATAGAGATTACAGGACGCTGGATAGCTGTGGTAAGAAGGTATACACTTCTGCAACTTTGGCCATTAGGGCCTTAAACTGTCAGTTTCATGTATTAACGTATCAGCAGCATATTATTGGATTGCTTAAACAGAAAATGATATTGATTCCTGATTATGCTGAAAATAAGGATTTACAGGATTTACTGCACTCAGCTGAACAAGTTGGAAAGCATAATTTGCAATGTGGTTTGGATTCACTAGAGGCATCTTGCAGGGCTGCTGTGACTGGGTTTGTACTTAGAAGGCATGCTTGGCTTAAGGAGCAATCCTTGCCAGATCATGTTAAAACTAAATTACTGGGTGCTCCCTTAAATCAGGATCGCCTGTTTGGCAACAAGGCAGAAGTTGTTCTTAAAAAGATGGAGGAAAAAGCTAAATCTATGCAAACTGTTAAAGATTGTTTACAAGTACAACCTCCAAGATTTAGTAGGCATTAGCCTTCCAAGAACTGATCCTTTCCTGCCTCTTCCAGACCTTCTCAGTCAAAACCCAGATCCAGCAGAGCTCCCAGACTTCAGTCCCAGGGTACGCATAGGACTAAGCAGTGGGGAACCTCCCACTTCCAAATCTGGGAGTAATAACCCCCCCCCCCATGGTAAACTGTCTCATTAACTTCATTTTAAAACTTCTCAGCACTTCTCAACTGATTGCCCCCTTGGGGGGGGAAAGATTGCTCTTCATGCAAAGAATTGGGAACTCATTACCCAGGACAAATGGGTTTTAAATATAGTGTCCCAGGGATACAAACTTCACTTCCACACGTTACCAACACCAAGCAGGTGGCCAGATCTACCCCCAAATCAGTGGGCAGAGACCCAAAAGCAAGTACTTTCTCTCTTAAGCATGGAGGCTATTCAGTTGATACCACAAGAGGAAAAGGGACAAGGTTTCTGCTCAAGACTTTTCCTGGTACCCAGAAAAGACAATTCATGGCGTCCTATCCTGGACCTGTCTGTTCTAAACACCTTTTTGGTGATTCCAAGATTCCCCCCTCTGCAGACTAGCCATGGCATTGTGGAACACAGCCCTGAGCTACCAAGTGCATCTACAAGCTCAATTACTGCCAGGAAAATTAAATACACTGGCAGACGAACTAAGCAGAAACCTCATGAACCCACACGAATGGAAACTGGAACCAAGGATTTTCAACATGTTGACAAGCAAATGGGGGAGCCCAGATATTAGACCTGTTTGCCTCCCCCCAGAACTATCAATTGGACAAATTTTGCACAAGGACTCCGTACAAACAAGCTTGGAAAGTGGATGCTCTGTCCTTCAGCTGGAAAAATCTTTTAGTTTATGCCTTTTCTCCTCTGTGTCTCCTCCCCAAAGTACTACTAAAGATCAAGCAAGACAAACCAAGGACGATTTTGATTGCAGCAGACTGGCCATGCCAACACTGGTACCCCCTCTTGCGAAGTGTCAACATTGGCCCCATGGCACCTGCCTCAGACTCCTACCCTATTGTCTCAGTAGGAGAACCGGATTCTGCACCCTCAGCTTCAAACACTGAACCTAGCAGTCTGGCTAATTACCTAATCTCTCCTTTACCATCCATCAGTAAACCAGTGTTGGACATCATTTTAGAGGCAAGGAGGCCTAGTACTAGAAACTCTTATGCTGAAAAATGGAAAAGATTCTTTGCCTGGGACCAATCTGAAGGGATGAGCACAGCAGTCCCCAATTTACCTCAGATTTTACGATACTTAACTGAGATACTTTACAAGATCCCATCTTTCTCCTCCATCACAATTCACGCCTTAGCCATTTCAGCTCATTATAACACAGAATTTCCCCTCTTCTCTCATCCACTGCTCAAGCAGATGTTCATCGTGTTTCACTGTTGCAGTCATTATCCTGCTGGCAGGCTACCCGCAGTCGGCCTGAATTCCAAAGTCCTGGTCCGGCGTCGGTTGCTGTCGCCTCTTCCCTGACGTCAGTGCACCAGGGGTATAAAATATGCAGCCGACACCATTTTCTTCAGTCTTTCTTGCCGCATGGTGCCCGAAGCAAAAGCAGTTCACAAGTGCCGGTCGTCCGACTCCAGAGATTTTCGAAATCGAATTTCAGATCCAAAGTCTTCAATAAAGTTAAGTACCCCATTGGGGAAACTTTTGTCTTGCTCCAGACCGATGTCAGAAAAAGTTAACTGTATTTCTTGTGGGAAGCAAATACCTCATAAGGATTTCCACTCTCACTGTATTCCTTGCCTAGGCCCTGACCACGACGTTGCTAGTTGTCGGTTTTGTGCTAGATTTAACCAATGTACTATTAAGCGTCTGTACGATTTTGCTTTTCATTATTTTGGCAGAAGGTTTAACTACATAATGCCGTCGGAACAACCGACTGGAATTCATAAAAAACGCAAGGATAAAGACGAGGACAAGCATCCGAGGTCCAAAACCGACGACACAGCCTCTTCTAGGCCAGTCGCCGGTGCTCAGTGAGGCGCTTTCGCAGCCCCTGACTCCCGCTACCTCAGAGCCACAGGCCGTCTCTGACTCCCACGTAGAGACAGCTAGGCCTCTGGATACTCAATGTATTGGCCCTTCGGAAATTAACCCCTCAGATGGGTCCGGAGCCGCTGAGCAAGCATCGGCTTCTGAGGGTGTCTTCAGACCTACACAACTTTATATAAAGCCTACTTCAGCATCCAAGACAAAGTCTAAAACAGTTTTAAAGACAAGGAAACAAGTACAGCATTCTCCAGGACAGACTTCTATGCCTAAGAAACAGATGCTCAAAATGGCCGAAGACCTAATTACTTTGATCAGGGGTTCCCAGCCCCCTCCTGATAAGAGGCCTAGGCAAGACACTGAATATGATTCCTTTGATCAGGTTTCCATTTCCTCTGATTCCTCTTATGATCAGGGATATTCTGTTCCTCCGTATGAGGATTCTGATGCTGAAGATTCTATTCCTTCAGCTTCTCCTCCTGAGGACTATTCTTTTGGGGGAAACCCTGCATACCATGAGGGATCATTTCCATTCGAAGAGCCAGGATTATTCCGATTCTAAGAAAAGACTTGGAGACTTTCTTTTACTTCCTCAGCACAGACCCCTTGCAATTCCCCCTGTTCTAGACATAGTAGATGATGTTTTTTCAGAGTCTAGCCTGTCTCCAGACTCTTTACCTTCTGCCCCTGTTAAGCCGGACAGATACTACAGGGTCCCAGACTCCAATAAATTTCTTTATAAAAACCCTGCTGCTGACCCAGAAACTATATCTCAAGGTCCCAAAGGGGTCAAGGCTGCTTCTGCCAAAAACCCTGTCCCCTCAGACAGAGACTCTAGGGCTTTGGACAGATGGGGGAAAAGTTTACACTTCTGCTACCTTGGCTGTAAGGGCTTTAAATTGTCAGTTTCATATGCTCAAATATCAGCAATACTTAATGTCTTTGTTAAAACAAAAAATGTTGACAAAGTCAGAATGTTCTGATAACAAAGATTTGCAGGATTTATTGCAGCTGAACAAGTAGGAAAACATACTTTGCAATGTGGCTATGATTCACTGGAGGCCTCGTGTAGGGCCACTATTACTGGTTCTGTTATTACAAGGCATGCTTGGTTAAAGGAACATAATCTGCCTGATCATGTTAAAGCAAAGTTATTGGATGCTCCATTACAGCATGATACTTTGTTTGGTGTTAAGGCAGAGGAGGTGTTAAAGAAATTGGAGGATAAGGCAAAATCTATGCAGACAGTAAAGGATTTCTTACAGGTACAGCCACCCAGATTTAGCAGGAACTGGCCCTCTAAGAATTGGTCCTTTCCAGTGTCAGACAGACCACAAAGAGGCAGATTCAGATGCCCTAGAGGCAGGCAACAGCCCCAGGGCTCATACAGGCCCAAACAATGGGGCGCTTCTACCTCCAAAAGCGGAGAAGACAAATCACAGCCTTATAGAAAACAGTCCCAATGACTTCCCTCTGCCAGTGCCAAGCACTTATTTTTTGGCAGCACCCTTAGGGGGAAAGCTAGCAGTTTTTTCACAAAACTGGCACAATATCACCCAGGAAAAATGGGTCTTAAATATAGTCTCTCAGGGCTACAGGTTCCACTTTCACACCCTTCCAAAGACAAAAGGTATGCCAGACCTGCCACGCAATCAGTGGCAAGAGGCGCAAAAACAAGTTTCACCTCTCATGGACATGGGGGCTATTCAGCCAGTGCCACACCAAGAGCGGGGACAAGGATTTTACTCAAGACTTTTCTTAGTACCAAGAAAGGACAAAGCCTGGAGAACAATTCTGAACCTGTCTATTCTAAATACTTTTCTGGACGTCCCAAGATTCAGAATGTTGACTCTACAGCAGCTTCTGCCCATGCTGGACAAGAAGGCTTGGCTTGTAACTTTGGACTTGAAAGAGGCATACCTGCATGTCCCAATCAGACAATCTTGCAGAAGATACCTCATATTCATAGCTGGCTCACTGCACTACCAATTCTCTGTACTGCCCTTTGGCTTATCTACTGCGCCCAGGGTCTTCACAAAATGCCTGGCAGCAGTAATTGCATTTTGCAGAAAAGAGGAATTCAAATATACCCCTACTTGGATGACTGCCTTATTCAAGCAAAGGACAAAGATATTCTACTACAGCATCTGGCGTTTGTAAAAATATTACTAATTTGCCTAGGGTACACAGTAAACGAAAAGAAATCAAAACTAGTACCCTCTCAAGAGATAATATTCCTGGGTGCAAGCTTAAATACAACTGCCCAGATGGCTTATCTCACGCCAGACAAACAAAGGCATCTGACTTCTTACTTTAAAGACATGGCAACAAAGACCCAGTTATCTGCAAGAAAAATTCTGTAGGCTCTGGGCTACATGGCATCCTGCATTCTACTAATTCCATATGCAAGACTGCATATGAGGAAACTACAATGGTATCTAAAAAGTGTTTGGACTCAACATTGCCACAGCCTGGAAACAGTAATTGCTCTCATTCCATGCCTGCAACAGGAATTTCAATGGTGGGCACAGGCCTGTCACCACAAGGGACAGCCATTCACCTTACCCACTGCCAGGCAAACACTAACAACAGATGCATCAGATTATGCCTGGGGGGCGCACATGGCAGGAAAATGTATTCAGGGCACATGGCCCACAAACCAAATGCATCTTCATATCAATCTAAAAGAGATGCTAGCTGTACAAAATGCCCTGACAGCCTTCAAGGACCTACTTCATCCAGGACAACTACTGATAAAGACGGACAATACTACAGTCATGTGGTACATAAACAAGTAAGGGGGCACACATTCCTACCCCCTCTGCAGGCAAACCATGACTTTGTGGGACAGAGCATTGACTTATCAAGTACATCTGCCAGCACAATACCTACCAGGAAAGACAAATACTTTGGCAGACGAACTAAGCAGAAACCTCATGGATCCTCATGAATGGAAACTGGACCCACAAATATTCAACATAACAGGGAAATGGGGATGCCCAGACATGGATCTATTTGCTTCCCCTCACAACTGCCAGCTACAGAAATTCTGCACTCGGACTTATCACACCCAAGCATGGAAAGTGGATGCCCTTTCATTCAGCTGGAAAGCCCTTACAGTATATGCCTTCCCTCCTCTGCCTCTCCTCTCCAAGATACTCCTAAAGGTCAGACAAGAGAAGCCAAAAATGATACTGATTGCCCCAGTCTGACCACGCCAGCACTGGTTCCCAATCCTAAACAGCTTGTTTCAAGGGCCAGCCTGGACATTGCCTCTAATACCTCATTTGCTGACCCAACAGAACAATCAGATCCTGCACAGCCAACTCAGAACCCTAAATCTGGCTGCATGGTGGATAATGTAATCATTCAGAACACACCTCTCTATAAAGCAGGTGTGGATATTTTGGAGGCCAGGAGGCCCAGCACCAGAAAATCTTATGCAGAAAAATGGAAGAGATTCTGTGCTTGGACCCAAGCACAGGGAATTGACTCGCTTGAACCAAATATTCCTCAGATTTTGCAATACATAACTGAGATGCTGGACAAAGGCCTATCCTTCTCATCAATTAAGATCCATGCCTCTGCCATTTCAGCTCATTACAATACGGAACCACCTATTTTTTCTCATCTACTGCTAAGACAGTTTCTCAGAGGGGCCAAAAACATAAGACCTGCAAGGAGAGCTCCAGTTCCTACATGGGACCTCAATTTTGCCTTGGAAAAGCTCACTCTGCCTCCTTTTGAGTCTGCCAATACAGCAGAGATAAAATACTTGTCATGGAAAATCGCTCTTCTCATAGCAATAACTTCAGCAAGAAGAGTCTCAGAGTTACAGGCACTAATGGCTGTGGAACCTTTTATTTTCCATCAGGACAGGGTTTCTCTAAGAGCAAGCCCTACATTTATGCCTAAGGTAGTGTCCAGCGTGGCTCTTAACCAAACCATACATTTGCCTACCTTTTATCCAAACCCACAGAATAAGGGGGGGAGACTTCTGCATTCTTTGGACATGCACAGACAGCTACGCTTTTACTTGGACAAGACTAAAGCCTTCAGAAAGACTGAGCAACTCTTAGTGGCATATGCTGCAGGTTCCCAAGGAAAAGCCATTTCAAAACAGACTATTTCAAAATGGATTGGCCACTGCATTCGTTTCTGCTATTCACAACATGGCAAATCAGTGCCCAAGGGCATTAGGCCACATTCTACCAGAGCAGCAGACACTTCAGCAGCCTTCCTCAGAGGAGTACCAACCAAGGATATTTTGGAGGCTGCAACATGGACTTCAGTGCACACTTTTACAAAGCACTACCATTTACCTCTCTACTCTAAATCCAGAGCAGGATTTGCCACTGCAGTTCTGCAGGGCCTCATAGCCACTCCAAACTTTATTTAGGCCCAGCCTCCCAACCTCAGCTTTGGGATTCAACCCAAGTGTAATGACTGCAACAGTGAAACACGATGAACATAGTACAGTTGTGTACCTACCATAAATGTAGATGCTCGAGTGTATTCACTGTTGCAGTCCAGGTTACCCTCCCACCATCCCCCTTTTTCTTTGTTGGGGACTCATCTGTACCTATCTATTCTATACAACCTATGTGGTGTATTCGCCTGTAGATGAAGGTTATGTGCATGCTTTTTATGATCATAATGTTTACAGCCTACCCTTTAGGGGCACCTGACATCTGGGGCAGGAAAAACTGAAGAAAATGGCATTGGCTGCATCTTTTATACCCCTGGCGCACTAACATCAGGGAAGAGGTGACAGCAACCGACGCCGGACCAGGACTTTGGAATTCAGGCCGACTGCGGGTCGCCTGCCAGCAGGATAACACAAGTGTAATGACTGCAACAGGGAATACACTCGAACATCTACATCTGTGGTAGGTACACAACTGTACTTTCCTCAGAGGGGCCAAAAATTTACGACCACCCAGGAGAGCTCCAACCCCAGCCTGGGACCTTAACTTTGCATTGGAAAAACTCACTCTTCCTCCTTTCAAGCCAGCTGCTACTGCAGACTTAAAATTCCTTTCTTGGAAAACAGCTTTCCTTTTAGCAATGACTTCAGCTAGAAGGGTATCTGAATTACAGGCCCTTATGGCAGTGGAGCCTTTCATCATCTTTCATGCAGACAGGGTGTCCCTCAGGACCAATTCCTCCTTCATGCCCAAGGTGGTAGCCAGTGTGGGGCTTAACCAGTCCATTCATTTGCTAACCTTCTTTCATAATCCACAGAACAAAGGGGAACAGATACTGCACTCCTTTGATGTGCACAGACAACTTAGATTCTTCTTGAACAGGACTAAGCCTTAAAGGAAATCTGAAAACTGCTGGTGGCATTTGCTGCAGGGGCAGAGGGGAAGGCTATTTCTTAGCAAACTATTTCCAAATGGATAGGCCATTGCATTCATTTCTGCTACAAGCACCATGGAAAACCTATCCCACAGGGGATCAGACCCCGCTCAACCAGGGCTGCATCTACCTCTACAGCCTTTCTCAGAGGCATCCCTACCAGGGACATCCTAGAAGCTGCTACCTGGAGTTCTGTACATACTTTCACCAAGCATTACCATCTGCCAATTTTCTCTAAATCTAGAGCTGGCTTTGCCACTGCAGTCTTGCAGGGCCTTATAGCTGGTCTTAATGCTATCTAAATTCCTCCTCCCATCCTTAACTTTGGGAATCTACCCAAATGTGATGAATGCAACAGTGAAACATGAAGAACATAGTACAGTTGTGTACACTTACCATAAATGTAGATGTTCGAGTGTATTCACTGTTTCAGTCCTGGTTACCCTCCCTCCAGCCCCCTTACTTCTTTAGATTACACCTCTACTCTCCTTTACTATGCTCAAAAGCTTTTTGGTGTATTTGCTTTTTTGTTGGAGGTATAACTTTATATATTTATAGATTTAATTGTTTCCCATTAGGGGGACACCTGACATCTGTGGCAAGAAAAACCGATGTAATGGCATCGGCTGCATGTTTTATACCTCTGACGACCTGATGTCATGGAAGAAGGGACAGCAACCGACACAGGACCCAAGAGTTTGTTAATCAGGCCGACTGAGGGCTACTGGAAGCAGATAACTCAAATGTGATGACTGCAACAGTGAATACACTTGAACATCTACATTTATGGTAAGTGTACACAACTGTACTTTGTGGAAGAATGAAAGAGAGTTTCAAGTCTTTACAGGCTATAAAATTAATGAAGATAAAACAAAGGTTATAGCTGTAAATTATGTACCCGCTCACAAAGGCTATAGCTGTAAATTATGTACCCGCTCATGACTTTGTTCAGCAGTACCCCTTAATGGGGACATGGTAAGATGAAGTATTTAGAATTATGATTTAAAAAGGCCTCTGTTATGTCAGTGAAGGATATGCAGTACGAGATTAAAAAACAAGCATCTACAAGCCGTTTTCAAAAAATTCACTGACATTTTTACTCAGGATTCTCTCAGATGGCAACATTTCTCATTGTAAGTGAATGAGACTGTGGTCTGAATTGTCAGATAAAACAACACTGTAATTCTATCTACCGTATCTTTATAGGGCGTTAAGGACACAAAGCAGTTTTACAGGGAAATAAGATTTCATTCATCAACAAGTTTGTGTCGATGAGAACATTCATGGTTCGACAAAGTAAAATTAGTAATAAGTAGTTATTGTGCTGTTTGCTAGAGCTGCATGGCAAGATGTGTGTGTGTGTGTGTGTGTGTGTGTGTATATAGATATATATATATATATATATATATATATATATATATATATATTTCCAGTTTATTCCTTAAGACCCAATTGGTTTGCCTACTATTCTTCGTAAAAGAAAAGCTGCAGTTTCTGATAAGTGTTCTCCTTCCCAGATCTGAATAAATTTGCTGTTGGATTTATGTCAGTATGCACTGTACCTGTAGACATATCCATGCATTTGAACTCTGTATCTTCAGTGTCTGATAATAAAACTTTTTATTTTTTTACCGATACTGATAGCTGCAGACTTTCGTAGGAAACATGACTCTTGATGCACTGAATTTGTACTTGCTTTTCTACATCTTTGTCAACAAAATAAACTATTGTAGCATTTTACTATTCTCTGCAACTAATGCCTGAAGGAATTGGGCTACAGGATATGAGTTTACTCTTAAAATGAATGTGTGAGTAACCTGAAGGTATTAGAAAAAGTCATGGTTTGTTGTGCCTTCCCTAGGATAAGGGAATGTAGAATTCCAAATTATGCATCCATCTCTGCTGTAGCTTGTTTATTGGAAATCATTTGGGTAGTTTTCTCCCTTGAAATCACTGTAGTTGCTTTGTTAAAGCTGGCACAGCTGTCTTTGGTTCAAGAGTCCAAGCCCAAACATTCCCTGCATTATTGTATGTATGTGTTTTATTGTAAAGTGTGTAGAAGTGAGCGTGCAGTGGGGGCAGGAGCAGCTGATGACTTTAGAGCTTTGTGGAGCTGCAGGGAGTGACTGAATAGACTGGCCAGACCTGAAGGGACTGGGGCTACATTAGGGCAGTGTCAAAGAGGAAGTATATGTACAGTTTTAAATAACAGGTCATACAACGCTTGCATATTTCAAGTAGTCTGCACGCAGTCATCTTCCTTGTCTGTCTGCATGCCAGAACTAGGTTGTGAGGTTACATTTCAGGCAGATGAGAAGGTTGAGCAAGTTCTGCTATGATATCTTGAAATCCAAGACCTCTAGGCACAAAACTGCTTGACCGTGATAGCATGAAAACTCTTGAGTGCATATGTATTTGTGTATGAATGACTTTTGTGCAGAGGCAGCTTGAAAAAAAAAAACTGATGCAAGGGTGCAATCCCTTTTCTCCTTTCTTTAAATTATCTGTCAGAATCAGGTCCATACATATCAGAGAAGGAGCAATCATTTAAAACCGAAAAAATCTCTTTCTTTGAGATACTGAGATCTCCAAGTGTTTAAATTACTACAGAGTCCCACATTGCTTCACAACTTTTCAGACTGGATTAGTAGAGCAGAAGCACAGGGTTATGGATGAAAGCAGATAAGGAAAGTCTGGGAACTGTCAGAAAGCTGTAATTTAATGTACATGCACAGAATCCACACACAGCTCACTGTCGGATGAGTTAGATGCCTAAGTATTGAGTGGTTTCTTAAAGGGAGGAATGACCAGGGGAGACAAGGGGGTCAGAAAATGCCATTGCAGTTTTCTGCATGCCTACAGAATGGCGCGTTGTCATTTGGCCACTGTTATTGTTTTTCTTAAGTAAGGTTATTCATAGAACATGTCTTTTAATATGCATGTAGTAAAATCCTGAATCCATGCTGAATTTTTACAGCACACACCCAAATATCAGTGTTCTCATACAGCAAATCCATTTTATTGGGATCTGCATTTTGTTAAACATCCTGGGTGGATAGTGCTATGTTTAATATGGGAGACCTATTTTGTGGGGGACAGAAAGTATTAAATTGACTGTAAACTCTGAATGGTATAGAGAAAAGGCAAATACCTAAAGTTTCTGAAAGTATTCAGTAACATTTACAAAACTTCAAAAAAAAGAGGGTGCATTAATTCGCTCTACATGTATAAAGTACAGTTAATGCAATCGATAAAGCATTGTTATTCTTTGTGGAGTCTTCTAAGAACTTATTCATAATTGTGAAAAAAAAAACTTTTGATTGGTATGGGTGACACTATGCCTTACTTGTGAAGAAAACATAGTCCATCACTAAAACTTCTTAACTGGTTAGAGCTGCCACATTATCTTACCTTGACAAAACTACTAGTAAATAAATGTATCCATCAACCGGATAAACCTCCTGCTCTAAAATCTATTATCCAACACTACTCCCAAACATGAGTGCTCAGTGTCTGCTTGCCATTTCTAAATCCTGTAACTCATTTTCTCAAATTGCATTTCAAAAGTATGGAACTCCATTCCTGTCTCTGAAACAGATCATCAACACAAACTCATTAAAACTTACCTATAGCAGTTTCTACCGAGTGCATGCTCATGTTTCTGTTCACCTCCTATTTAAACTAGCTTAGTTTTACCCATCTTGAGAGTCAGAACTTTCTAACTACTACTGTCAGTAAAGTCAAAGGTCATAGATAATGCCAGTTCAACTTTCCATTTCCTCAGTCCCACTCTGGTCTCTCTCTCCTTATACACACAACCATCTTTCATTCTACTTCTCTCCTCTCTTGCATATAATACTCACTGTGTCTGATGTGTCTGACCTACATTTTTAACCCCCCATGTTTTTTTTTTCACTTCTTTCCTGATTAATTTCTGTCTTCCTACCTTTCTCACTTCTTCTGTTTCTTCTGTCAGCTTTACCAACCTGCATCTTAGCTTTTTTTAATAGTTCATATACTGTAATAAATACTCTTATTTTTTCTTCCTCGTATTTTATACTGTTAATTTTTTTTTGTAACTTTGTATAATTGTAGCTCCATTATTTCAGTGTTATAAGATGTTATCTCAAAATTACATCATATTGCATTTCTTAAAAATTGTATTGTACAGCATTATATCATTTGTCTTTTACACTCCGTACTGTTCTTTCATTGGTTCAGAGCGAAGTACTAAGCTGATATAACAGACCATTTTAAACCTGATTTCCTTTGTTGTGCTTGAAATAACTTATCCTATTTAGTTATACATTGGCCTTTACCCATCCCATGGTCAGTAATTATGTATAACCCTAATGAAAATAAATGGAATCATCCATCCCTCCTCAACCCTTTCCCATTTTGCACATGGGGTCAGGGTGTCACTTCAAGAGTGACAAGCATCTTGAGCCAAGGTTTTACACCACCAGGTGGCTAGCCCCGCCATGGTAGTTCATTTGTACCACACACACACAGCCCTACAGCCAATTTAGAGTGTCCAGTCCACCTACTGCATGTCTTTGTAATGTGGGATGAAACCGGAGCACTCAGAGGAAACCCACGTGACCCGCAGAGAGGACATGCAGACTGCATACAGAAAGTACCCCAGCCGAGAATCTAACCAGAGAACTTCTTGCTATGAGGTGACAACTCTAATTGCTGCACCAGAGCAACCAACACCTCTGCTCGAGATGCTTGTCACTGC
Source organism: Protopterus annectens (assembly GCF_019279795.1). Classification (NCBI taxonomy): domain Eukaryota; kingdom Metazoa; phylum Chordata; order Ceratodontiformes; family Protopteridae; genus Protopterus; species Protopterus annectens. The sequence goes on along the minus strand of NC_056725.1, from coordinate 936,026,986 downwards.
TGAAGTGATACCCCGACCCCATGTGCGCAGTGGGAAAAGGGGTTGAAAATGGATGATTCCATGTATTCTCATTAGGGGTAATACGTAATTATTGACCATGGGATGGATCATATAGTAGGTAATTTGAGGGGACCCATGCATGGGATAAAGCATTTAAAAACTACTTATATCCATTAGTGGTACAAGGGCAGTCGTGTGATAATTTTCTGTTTCCCATCTGTAGAATAACATATGTGTTGTACCTTTAGGAAGCATTTGTAAGTCCTGAATGTGCATATATAAATAGCCGGGACGTGCTAGCTTCAGTGCCATTTTGAGTGTGCAGCCAGAGTGTGAACATCGATGCGTGAGAGAAGTAGTTTGGGTATATGTTTGTATATAATAAAGCTGCTTGAACAGAACCCACAATGTTTTTCTATTTCATCCTGACTAGGCAAGCGACATGGTGTCATAACTGGGACTGATATTCAAAGCCACGAGGTGCCAGGTTAACAGTGAAGGCAAACTAAATTAACCAAATGCAAAAAAGGATGGAAACAAACTAAAGGTAATGAAAACTTGCACAAACAATTTATTTTATAAAAAAGATAAAACAGATCATTTCAAGGGCACAAAATGCATTACTAAGCAAATGAATAGCATGAAAACATTTATTAAACAAATGAGAAGCATAAAAAATTATTAATTAAACAAATGTTTGAAATTAAGATATTTATAAAACGAGCATCAGAAAAGCAGATAAAGGGTTTAGAATTACCTCAAAATTGCAAAACGAGCATGTTTAAAGTGAAATGAGCATGCTGAGAGTTAAAGCAGGCATTTATTTATTGAATATAAATAAAGCAAGGCGACTGCATGTTTTTTTGAGAATTACTGTTTTGGCATAAACTACTACTTTGCAATGATTGGGGCTCTGAATAGTGTAACTAGAGAAGTATCTCAAAGTGTGCAGAAGTGCTTTTAGTGTGTGTTTATTACTGTGCATTTATTCCAAAGAGTTTGTTGTGTACAAAGTGCCACTGTTTCGTAAAGTGCAGTCAAATGCAGCTATTTCGAAAAGTTTCTTGTGCTGGGTATGTCTGTTCGCAGAGTGCCCCCATTACAGTGAGTTTCTTGCATTATATAGAGTTGTTTAGCAAAGTACTGCCATTTTGGGGAAATTTCAGTGTGCTGCGTACTGTTTATTCACAAAATGCATTTACTTAGAAATGTTTCTTAACTCTGAGCTGCTTTCTCCCAGTTTATTCTCATAGTGCAGTTATTTGAAATGTTTCTTAAAATGATAAGTGACTTGCACAGTAAGGTGATTTCAAGAGTATTACAGTGTCCAGGAACCGTATTTCACAAAGTTCAGTTATACATAGGCTTGTTGTGGTATTGGGCGTAATTACAAGTACTGGCATAATTTTTCAGGCACATGTACATGTGTGTGTGTTCGTGCATACTGGCAAAAGTCTTCACTGAGATGTATTAATATGGTAGAAGGTTTTTGTAAACCATTACCGTTTTTATTTGATCAGAATATTGCAAAGAACTGGAGAATATTTGATCAAGAGTATGATATATTCATAGAAGCAGCTTATTCTGATAAAGATGCACACACCAGGGCATTCATTTTGCTAAATCTAGCAGAGTCAGAGGCCATAGAAAGAGAGCGTTCATTTGTATATGCATCAGCAGGGTGTGAAGGGGAAAATCATCATATTATTGTACAGGCTGAATCAAGGGAAGACTCAGAGTGTTTGAAGTGCAAATTTAGAGAAATGTGCAACCCCCCCGATCAGTGTTACATTAGAGAGGCATTTGTTTTACACGAGATCAAAAGCAAGGCGAAACATTTGCAGCTTATATTACTGACCTGAGAAACAAAGCTAAATGTGTAAGTTTGGTGACTTGAAAATTGAGTTAATAAAGGACAGACTCGTGTGTGATTTAATAATACTGATGTGAGAAAGATTTTGCTTCATGACAGTGATTTAACACTGAGCAAAGCTGTTGAGATTTGTTAAATTCATGAAGTTTACAGAAAGACACACAAATATACTTGCAAGTGATAAGAGCATGGTTTTGGCAGGCTCCAGAGTAAATGTAGACAGCATGCATCATGTGCAGACAGAAGCAGGTCTAAGCACATGGCAGCTGTAGCCCCTGCAGGTGTGTCAAGGAAGAGCCGCAATCTTTCAGCAAGTTCTAAGACTAGTTCAGTTAAAGGAGCATGCTCAGTGCCATACAAGGGTAAATCAGCAAAACCCAAATCAAGCTTCTACGTGGCACACCTCATCATCAAAGGGTTCTCATCCAGGAAAAAGAGGTCATTGTTCCCCTCTACTTGTCGCTCATTAGACCCATTATGGAGTGCAACACCACTTTTGGAATGTACCTCACAAGACATCTGCAGCAGCTGGAAAAGCCACAGAAGTGCATCACAAAGAGGATTACTGGCCTCAAACAAATGCCCTACACTGACCGCCTCAAAAAACTCCAGCTTTACTTCGTAGCATATCGCATACTCCGAGGTGGTCTCTGCCTAACATATAAAGCTATGCCAAACCCAGAGCTGTTGGACATGTTACACCTAAAGAAATCCCAATCCCTCCAAGCTACACAGTCTTGGGACCTAAACCTTGCCACCACAATAAACAGGACACGCTGGAGGGATAGATTCCTGTCCCAGAGACCTCCTATACTTTGGAACAAGCTACCCATCTATGTCAAGCAAAGTTCTTCATTAGCACTCTTCAAGAAAAATCTTGATGAGTGGATGGGAACCCCGGGGATCACCTCTGTGTCTCTGCTGAACAGTGGCACAGGAAAATAACTTTCTTGGGTGGCATAAGCTATGGTACCTTGCTGGCTAGGCTTACGTAGGCCCTTGGGCCGGCAGCCTAGTACCTACCTATGAATGTATAATTGTCACAATTGTGGTGCCAACCATGAGTCTGAAGGAGAAACGTGCTTAGCATTTATTCAGCAATGCCATAAATGTAAGAAATGGAACCATTTTCAAAAGTTCTGTAAATCAAGGAAGCCTCACACTATTGTAAAGAAGGGTCATTCGAAAAGGCAAATTGATCAATTTGAACTGCAACAGTCTGCTTTCTATGTAGATGGTGCATCAGTGATTGATGAAAAGATTGATGCAATAGAATTATTGGCAAAGAATGAAGTATTTTGTACTGTCCAGATCAATGATAAGTCTACCGAGCTCAAAGTAGACACTGGTTCAAAGTGTAATGTTATGTGAGCAGACAGGTTTGCTAAGGTGAGAGCTGGTGAACAACTAAATGTGACCAGTTGTGCAGAACTTGTTACTTGTGGATGTGAAGAAATTCAAACCCGAGGCTCAGTAGTGCTTTCAGGTTATGTGGCCAAGAACTATTGGCTTATTATTCTATGTAGTTCGAAGACCTGTGCAGTCATTGTTGGGTCTCAGTTACAGTTTGAGAATTAATCCTTCTGTTACAAAAGAAGTTCAAATAAGCACGTCCCAGTTCCAGCTTCAATAACACAATTTTTTCAGAGTATGCTTTTTTTGAAGACAGGTTGGGCAAACTTCCAGTTGTGTGTATTTTATGAGGTTTGACCCAGAGATCAGTCCAGTAGTCAGGCCTGCAAGAAAAGTTCAGATAGCTATGCAGCATAAAGTCAAAGCTCAGTTGGGCAAAATAGTGCAGCAAGGTGTAATTTGTACAGTTACAGAACCTACCAAATGGGTGTTGTACATGGTAGCACCTCACGAAAAAACTCAGACTAAATCAGAATATGCATTGACCCAAGAAATTTGAACAAAGCATTGAAGAGAATGCATCATCCCATGTGTTCAGTTGAAGAAGTCGCAGCTCTAATACCAAATGCCACAGTTTTTTCTGTCTTGTGCAGAGAGTTCATTTTGGCACATTATGCTTGATAGCAGATCTTCATTACTGACTACATTCAGTACTCCATTTGGAAGATACAGATTTCTTCGGATGCCGTTTGGAATAAATTCTGCAAGTGAAGTCTTTCAGAGTACAATGGAGCAATGTGCCATAATAGTAGATTTGTTAGTTGGAGGCAATGATGAAGCAGAGCATGACAGAAATATTAAAGTTCTAGATAGAGAACGTGAAGTGAACTTAAAGCTTAACCCTCTAAAGTGCAAATTCAGACTACTAGAAGTTACATATGTAGGTCATTTATTTTATTAGCATTGGCTTGAGACCAGACTTGTCCAGGCAAGCAGCCATTCTTGAGATGTCAGCACCAGATAATGTACAAGCTCTACAAAGTTTCTTGGTGTGGTCAATTATTTAGGCAAGTTTATACCAGACTTCAGTGAGTTGACAGAGCCTTTGAAAGAGCTAACACATAAGAATGCTACGTGGTCATGGTTAGAACATCACCAGAAAGCATTTGAGGACCTTAAACAGAAAAATTGCTACTCCACCTATATTAAGATACTATGATGTCAACAAACCAGTAATTCTTCCTTGCGATGCTTCAAAATTTGGTCTTGGCACAGTTTTTCTTCAGGAAGGTTAGACCAGTATTGCCTCTGCATCTAGAACACTTACCCAAACTGAAATGCAATATGCTGATATTGGGAAAGAACTTTTGACAATTGTATTTGCATGTTCCAAGTTTCTTGATTATATCTATGGTCGAGATATTCAGATTGAAATTGATCATCAACCTCTGGTTACTATTTTAAAGAAGCCTATACATTCAGCTCCAGCAAGATTGCAAAGAATGATGCTTAAATTGCAAAAGTACAACTGCAAAATGATCTATATAAAAGGCAGACTTCTTTATCTGGCTGATACCTTATCCAGATTACCCAGAAATACAACGGAACAGTTTGACACAGAAAAGTTTGACTTCAATGTCATGGAAGTGTGTAATTTCTCTACCACAAGACTTGAAAAGTTAAGAGATCATACAAAGACTGATCCAATTTTGCAAAAGCTCAACCACTACATTAATGTTGGATGGTTGTCAAAGCAATCTAGTGTACCACCTGAAGTGCAACCCTACTTTCCTTACAGAGATGAGATGTTGATGGAAGATGGCATTATTTTCGAAGGTCCTAAAATTGTTGTACCTGCTTCCTTACAACAAGAATACATCTAGTTTTTGCGTCATGGTCACCCAGGATCCAAAGCTACCAAAAGAAGGGTGAGGGGACTAGTATTTGGACTTCTCTAGCAAAAGACATTGGTAAAGTACTTTCTTCTTCTTCAGTATGCAGTAGTACTAAACCACATTTGCAAAAAGAACCACTTCAGCTAAGTTAAGTTCCTGAATTACCTTGATCAACAGTGGCCACTGACATATTCAAGTGAAACAATCAACATTACTTAGTAGTGATAGACTCTTATTCAAGCTGGTTTGAGATTGCTTTACTACATAACCTAATGTCCACTACTGTTATCACCAAGCTGAAACTTCATTTCTCAGTCCATGGCAGTCCACGGCAGTCCACAAAAGCTTATCTCTGACAATGGTACCCAATTTACCAGTCAGTTGCAGAAATTTACAAGAGAATGAGACTTTGTACATGTTACTAATAGTCCAGAATATCTGCAGTCAAGTGGTCTAGCTGAATGTGTGCAGTACAGAGTGCAAAGCAATTACTTGAGAAGTCAAAGCGTGACAATACCGATGTCTTTTTGAATTTACTCAATCTCAGAAACATACCCCGTGACAATATACTTGGCTCACCTGCTCAGAGACTTGTATCTAGGCAAACCAGAACAACACTGCCTATCAGTTCCAGTTTATTGAGGCGTAAAGCTAAAATCAACAAAGAAAAAGCGATGTCCTTCTAACCAAACTCCACAAAAACAAAACTGGAAGCGGAGACAATGAAGGCTGGAACAAACCTTCCAAGTTTATTTAGAACTCAATATAAGTTACGCACAAGCACAAATTTTTATTTTATTCAATTTTTATATAACTTGTATTTATTTAATTCATATAAAAATATATACATTTTTTATGACATCTTAATGAATTTAAAATGGAGAGCATACTAAATAATTAATTAGCTTGAAGGTTGATTTGTAGGTTTGTAATAATGCTAAGGAAATGATTGTTTTTTTGATTTTAAACTTGCATAAAAGATTAATTGAGATTAATTGATTTATCTGATGAAGTCCATTTAGGACGAAAACGCTTGGATTGTGAAGGCGTTCATTTTATTTTGTGCTTGTGCGTAACTTATATTGAGTTCTAAATAAACTTGGAAGGTTTGTTCCAGCCTTCATTGTCTCCGCTTCCAGTTTTGTTTTTGTGGAGTAAAATCAACAATGCCCAATTATTTAGAAAGCGTTCTTTGCAAAAGTCCAGCTATGACAAATAGAGCAGATTTCTTCATTCATTGAAAGAAGGAGAGAGAGTGAAGATACAAACGGCAAAAGGTTTTGACCGGATTGGTCTAGTAACAAATATATGTGAAGAACTGAGATCCTATCTTGTGAAATCCGAGGATGCGGAGTACAGGAGAACTCTCAGACATCTATTTCCTGTATCAGAACAGTTACCACAGCAATATTTCTATGATATAGACTAAAAATCTCAGAGTGATTCAGAGAGTATTTCTGTTCCAGAACGTGTCTTGATCCCAACTACCGTTTCTGATCATGTTCATAACATCCCTACGGTTGAACATTCGACAGAAGCAATCCCAGTTGCCAAATACAATTCCAATTTATATGTCACAAGATTTAGTCGCATTTCCAGGCCCAGTGTGCGATCCACAGCAACATGGACATAGTTTATTAGTTTTGTATAATTGCATGATGAAAAATTACTTTGTACCTGTAGCTTGTCCGTCAGTGTTGTCAGAGTAATTTCTCAAAGAGGGAGGATGTAAAATAACATATGTATTGTACCTTTAAGAAGCATTTCTAAGACCCGAAAGTGCATATATAAATAGCCGGCATGTGCTAGTTTCAGTTCCATTTTGTGAGTACAGCCAGATTGTGAACTTCTCTGCATGAGACAACTAGTTTGTATATATGTTTGTATATAGTAAAGCTGCTTGAACAGAACCCACAATGTTCGTTTTACTTCATCCTGACTAGACGAGCAACACCATCCACAGATCTAAGTTGTGCTTGAAAATGGACAGGGATTAAATTTGTTTTATGTGGATATGTCTGTTTCACAGCAGCAGCAACCTCTGCAAAATATACCTTTCCCTCCAAACCATTCTGTTGATGTTGCAGATGAGGTTTGGATCCCTAGACCAAGTATTTGATGCTATTTGACTTGTTCATGTGCAGGAAATCCGTCAGTAATGGGTGAGAGGATGTGTTGTATGCCAGACACAGGTCACCTCTCAACAGTCTATAGGATACTGAGAATAGTGACAGGGCTTTGAGTCGGCCCATGTAGGTCTTGTTGTTTAAGCCTTGTATGCTTTTAGTAAGGTATTTCTGTGGGTGTTAGATATTGCATTTGTCTGGACAGATGCATGTCAAAGGGAGGCATTATATTCAGTGACTGGCCTAATGAGGGCTGTGTACGGGGTGTTGATGACATCCCTAGGTCTAGATGCAGTCCCTTTGTTTATTAGCTGCACAGTGCAGAAGGACTTTCTGACAACAGTAGACACATGTTGGTCAAAAGTTAGAGGTCACTGTCCATATAAGTTCTCAAATCCCGAGCAGCTGGGTCAACTTTTAATGGCACATTGTCAATGTAGTAGTTCCCTGGGGTAGATAACTTCCCAAAGGGCACTATTTGGCATCTAGTTTCATGCCATGATTTTGATGCCAGTTATTTGTATGAGTCAAACCTTCCTGCAGGATGTCTGAGTCATTTGGAGATTCAGTGACTGCTCATTCATGACTGTATTGTTTCACAACTCTCAAGTGAAATCATTAACTGTAAATTATTTTATTTTTTTTTGTTTTACTGGAGCTTTTCTCCTTGGGCCTCCACTGATAAAAGGGTCTTTTTGGGCCTAACTTGGTAAACAAATGCCAATAAATAAAAAATAAAAATAAATAGCAATTGATTACTGAAATCTTGATTTTGTTTTTGCCACTCATCCAGTCATTCATTTAAAGGAGTGAAATGTCAGAACTTCAACGTTCACTTCGTGAACTTAACTGTGATAAGGCAGATATACCAATGGCAAAAAAAAAAAATAGAAGAACACTACGGTACTGTCTGAAATGTCTTGCAGTGCAGGACAGTCCAGCATTCAGTTCCATCTGCGTACTTTTCTCTAATGTGTGGATATGAAGTTGTTGCTTTCATTTGGTCTTCAACCTATGAGTTCGGTTCCAATATCAGATCTGACTCGGGTGAATGCTACAGCTTTAGGATCTGAAAAATCTGAGCTCCTCCTCTCCTACCCACAATGCCTTGCTCCTCTTTCATCTCTCGAATCTCGTTTGCTGCGTTTTCGAACAGCACAGGATAGCAATTATTTGAGCTCCTGTTCATTTTTTTTTTTTTTGTGAGTAAAATTCAAAGTTTTGTTCCTTAAATCTTTCCTGTTTTCTGGAAGTTATTCCCTCTACCTTTTATCCTTTTATAAACTTGTGGGTCTGTTCTTACTTGTCTTGTGTGTGTGTGTGTGTGTGTGTGTGTGTGTGTGTGTGTGTGTGTGTGTGTGTGTGTGTGTGTATGTATGTATGTATATATATATAACTTCTAACTACTTAGAATTCTCTCTGTAGTTAAATCCTTTCTTTGCTTAAAGGTTGTTTTCTGTGGGTTGTTGGTCTGGCAGTTACCATGTCTGACAAACCAGCCGGTTTTAAAAAGTGCGCTATGTGTGGACATAAAATTCTTCTCTCTGAAGCCCACATTGAGTGTGCAGTTTGCTTGGGTGCCTCTCACCTATACCCCTCATTCTCTTTATGCATTTGATTCAATCACAGCACTTTGATTGATCAAAGAAATGAGGTGATACTGAGGGGTCTTCTGCCCTCCTCTTCTTCTGGTTCTCCATCTACTTCAGGGGATCAACCCCCCACCAAGAGGCACAAGAAGAAAAAGAATTCCCCAAGAAAAATTTGCCCTGGGAGCTCACTCGTAAATCCTCCAAAGCTGTGGATTGTAAGCCATCAGATCCAAATGTAAACGAAGAAATGGTCTAGTCGTGATCCCCTAGGTTTTCTCTGGAACAGATTACCTCCAGGCCCAAATCTTCTCTCTTTCATTCTCCAAGACCATTCTCTGGTCTCCTTCAGTGACTTTGTCCGCCAGGTCCTCCCGAGCTGTTCTGAAGCTGAGGTGGACAAAATGCTGATGAAGTTCCTCAAGGCACAAATTCAACTGGGGGTCTTGCCCACACCATCCCCTGTTGGATCCAGTAGTTGTCAGCCTGATTTTGTCCATCTCTGTCCTTCTCCGATGCAACCCCTGGCTTCTGAGTTGTCGGATGAGTATCTTGAAAGCCAACAGGTGCAAGTTACCTCACCTCTGATGGTTACCCTGAGTAGCTTGGCCCAGACACTTTCAGATCTAGATGACTCTCGGAGCCGTAGCATGGTCCTCAGATCTGAGGGGTTGATGTGAGCTGCAAAATTTTCGGAGCTCTCCCTTCCCCTTCCCCTCTGAGCTTTGGCACTTGATAGTTCAACTCTGACTCCCGTCTCAGATCCAGGAGTGATGGGGGCTTGTAGAGTTTCTCCACCGACAGCTTTGGCCCTGGTGGGGGTTCCTTCCGATTCCCATTTGCCATTGACATTTGAGGTGGTGGAAAGGGTTCTTTCTACCTCTGGGATTGACTCGACTCTTCCTCCCTCAGAGCCTGGTCCCTCCTCAGGAGAATTTGTGCAAGATGCATCCCTTCTGTCTCCTCCTGGACACCCTGCCCAAAAGAAATTCCAGGTTTCTTCCCAGTTGGAACACCTCAAGTTGTCTGATACTTCCATGGAACATCCTGTTGAGGATGTCCCTCATAAGCATATATGCAAAAGGAGGCATGTGGATTCCTCTCCAGATTCCTTCACCGAGGACAACAATTTGGAGGAAGGAGAAGGGTCCCCACCTGAGGATGTCTTGTTTGGAGACATCATGGAAATCCTGCACCAGAAAGGTGAATGGTCCATCCAAAACCCTAACCCAGATGAGTCCGTGTTCCTGGAAGCCTTTGGGTCAAGCCTAGCTACATCTTGGGTGTCCCCCCACTGCAGATCCTCTTATTGATATCATCTCCAGCAGGGCATGGAAGGAGCTGGACAAAGTGGAACCCATCCCCAAATGCCCGGACAAGATCCTTAGCACACCTTCCAATAGGCCTCATTGGACCAACGGCATCCCTGTCGATGCCGTGGTGGTTGCAGCAGCCACCAAAAAGGAGCTGGCTCAGGAAAGCTCCTCTGTTCACTGTCCAAATGGGAGTGTCAGGCAGTGGACAGATTTGGGAATCGGGTGTACACTTCAGCTACATTTGTTTTGTGGGTGCTGAACTGTTTGGCACATGTGACCAGATTTCAGAGAGACCTAGTTGAGGAGCTCTCTGGTTTTGCCCCAGAGACCATGTCTGCAGAGGAACAGAAAACTTTTTCCTCTAGAATGCCCCCCCCCCCCTCCTTTCCATAGCAAATACTTTCACGAGGTTGATCTTTCATGTGGCAGATGGTACCTCACTGGCAGCTGTTTCAGGCATTGCCATAAGGCAGCATGCCTGGATGTGGCTGTGTAATTTCATGGAACCCTTTTAAGGCATCTTTTACTTATGCTCCCATTGATGGATCATCTTTGTTTGGTCCTACTGTTAGAGAGACACTTTCGTAGAGTGAGAAAGACAGGAAGACCTTGTCCACTGTTGGGATCCATTTTGCCACCCCCTCAGCAGTCCTTTTCCAGGAACCAGTGGGGTGGCAAGAAGTTGTCATTCTGAAGATCTCAAGGTCTGTACAAGGAATCTCCAGGAGAATTTTTCTCCAGAGGCAGAGGTGGAAATGGGGCTAAAGCCAGATGCACCCCTTGCGCCAGTGGGGGTCTGATGAACCAAGCATCTTGAGATACCTTCTTGGACAGGCCCAGTCAGTGATCCTGAAGGATTGCCCGACTGCTCTACTCTGGAGGCAGTCAGGGGACATCTTTCTGAACACCCAGTGGTTTTGGAAGCCATCACGAAAGGTTGTTGGGTCTTGAATATAATATCCAGAGGCTAAGTCATTCCCTTTTATCAACACCCCTCCCCAGCTACATCACTCCCCAACATTCCACCCAGTCAAAGGGAGGCTACATCATTAGAAATTTCATAGTTGCTCACAAAAAGAGTCATCCCCCAAGACCAGTTCGGGTCAGGCATCTATTCCAGATTTCTCTTTAGTGCTCAAAAAAATGAATCTCGGACCTGTTCTGGATCTGACAAACCTGAACAAGTCTGTTGGCATTCCGAAGTTCAGGATAGACCTATTTCAGTCCATTCTTCCTTTCCTGCAGAAGGATGACTGGATGTGCTCGGTAGACCTTCAGGACATGTACTATCACATCAAAATGAACAGGCACTCCAGAAGGTTTCTCTGCTTCTAGCTGGAAGACCATCATTACCAATTCAGAGTACTCCCCTTTGGTCTCACCACAACCCCCTGGGAATTCACTAAATGCATGGCAGTAGTTGCAGCTCACCTGAGACCGCTAGGTTTCCACATGTTTCCCTATGTGGATGATTGGTTCCTCACTGCTCCCACCAGGCATCAGCTTCTCCAAGCCAAGGATCACCTACTGCGACTATCCTCAATCTTGGGCATCTCCATCCACCTGAGAATATCTCCTCTACACCAGGTACAGGTGCTAGACTTCATCGGAGCCCATCTGGATACAACACATTGTTCAGCTCTTCTTCCTCCAAACAGGATATCCACCATCAGACTTCATGTCAAATAGATTCTAGACATCCCTACACCTCAAGCGTATCTTGTTCCAAGGGCATTCGGCTCCATGGCTGCCACCATAACCTTATTTCCGTTGGCTAGTCTTCACATGAGAATTCTTCAGTGGACTCTAGCAGTTCAGTGGTCCCTTCTGTATTATCCTCTAAGCCATCTGATCAGGCTATCAAGAATGTGCAAGGAGACTCTTCTTTGCTGGCTACACTTGCAGGTGCTAGAACAGGGTTGCCCCTTTACCTTTCCTCCCCCAAAGGCCAGGGTGATCACAGACACTTCACCCAGCTCGGGTGACGGAGCATTTTTTTGGGTCAGATGGTCCAAGGCATCTGGTCCCCTTTAGCGACCAGTTTGCACATAAATGTCCTAGAGATGAGAGTGGTGCTCCTAACGTTGCAAGCTCTTCACACCTCTCTTCCTTTAGGGAACATTGCAATTCAGACAGACAGCATGGCAGTTGTTTAGTACATCAGCAAGCTGGGAGGAACCAAGTCTTATCCCTTGTGTCGACAGGCCATGAAGTTGTCAGTGGGCGATCTCCTCCAGCTCCTTTCTAGTGGCAACGCCCATTTCAGGGAGGTCAAACATTCTTGTGGACAGACTCAGCAGGACCATTCTGATGCCTCATGAATGGTCTCTGAATCCTTCAGTGGCAGGCATGATCTTCCAGAAATGGGGTCAACCTTTCTGTGATCTCTGAGTCTCCTTCCATCACCAACTGCAGCGAGTTCTTTGCCCTGATCCCTCCTCTGGGACAGTCACCAAGAGATGCTGCAGTCCACACACAAACCTCTTAAATATCTGTATGTAAATGTATGTGAAGTATGATTTGTGAAGTATGTCGTGCTGTTGTCTTTAGTGAGTGAATTTCAAGTTATAGTCTTTAAACATGCAGACCTACAGAACAAAATATTTATTGCATCTCAGAAACCAGACTTAATTTATTCGACTGCTCTGATTACCCTTTTTCTTGCAAAGTAGGGAAGCTAACCCTGGATGGGAACATAGCCAGTTATGATATGCACATGTATTTATGCATTTTGGACTAAACATCATTTCACATACAGCACATCACTGAGATGAGCGTTGAGATTGGAGCTCCCAGTAAAATCTTCACAAGGGCAACGTAGATTTTGAGCAGAAAGCACACAGCTAACAGCCAAACAGTTTGAACCAAGTGTTGTAAGACAGTACTGTTAATCTCAATACTGCTGCTCACCCACCCCTCCATCTGTTCATAGATTCATAGGCTCATCCTTTTGTGTATTTAATTTTTAGTTTGGATTTTCTTTTCCCATGTGTTTCATTAGAGTGTGCCCATGTGTGTATAACTTCTCTCTTGAGTAGGAATTTACTGTGTTTGCACATTTTTCTATGAATTAGTTATCTTCTAGGTTTTTTAATACTGTAATCCTGAAGTAAATTTAGTTTTTTTTTTATATTATCATGTATATTTTATTGTTTTAATAGCATAAACGGTTTATGTTAAGGTGTGTTACTTTTGCAGATGTTCTTCATCTCACATTGCTGCAGTCCTTACATATGGGTAGTCCGCTGTCCTCGGTCGGCCCAAATACCAAAGTATAAGGCTGACGTCGGTCAAGGCGCTTAAAACTGACATCAGGACGTCAGGGTACAAAAGCGCATGACCGACGTCATTTCCTCAGTCTTTTTTGCCGCGTGGTCCAATGCAGAAGCAGCGTTGCAAGTGCCGTTCGGCGTTCTGAAATTTTTCGAATTCGGAGTTTCAGACCGAATCCAAGTTGGCTAAGTACCCCGTTGGGGATTATTTTGGTTTTTTCTTGCTTCAGTGTTTTACCGGATGTCAGAAAAAGTGAATAACTGTATTTCTTGTGGGAAACAGATACCGCATAGGGATTATCATTCTTTGTGTATTCCTTGTTTGGGGCCTGAGCACGACGTTGTTGGGTGTCGCTTTTGTGCTAGGTTCAATAAACGCACTATTAAGCGAAGGTTGGATTGTGCTAGACTGGTCTTTGGGAAGCGGTGCAATTATAATATGCCGTCTGATTCTCCGGCGCCAGCTTCTGCGAAGAAGCGCAAAGACAAAACAGTTAAACCCAGGCAAGATGAGTCGTCCGTTCTGGACGCCGGTTCTTTAGAGGCTTCAGTGGAACCGGTGGTTCCGACGGAGACTTTTCTGGAGTCTCAGGGGGAGACTTTGATTTTGCAGGAGGTGGTCTCTCAGGAGGCAGGTCAGGCTGAAGGGGCTTCCCAAGTTACTGTTCTCCCCTCCCTTCCTAGGGTGGTTAGGCCTTTTCCTTCTGTTTCCAAGGCTTCTCCCAGAGGCAGGCCAGTTTCAGCTTCTGTTGGTGTCACTCCTAGTTCAGCGGGGTCTGTGCCTAAGAAGCACATGCTTAAAATGGCAGAAGATTTAATTACTCTGATTAGAGGTTCTATGCCCCCTCCTGATAAGAGGCCTAGGGTGGAGCCAGAGTTGGGAAGTTTTGAGCAGGCTTCGGATATTTCAGAGTCTTCAGTTGAAGACTTGCAGGAGTATTCTCCTTATTCTGATTCTGATGCAGATGATTCCACTCCTTCTGCTTTTCCTCCAGAGGATTTTTCTTTTTCAGAGACACTTCATTCTATGAGGGAACATTTTAAGTGGGAAGGTCAGGACTTCTCTGATTCTAGGAAAAGGCTTCGGGAGTTTTTGCTGTTACCCCAACATAGGCCCTTGGCTATACCCCCTGTTCTGGATGTTGTGGAAGATGTGTTTGCAGAGGCTTCACTTAATCCTGATTCTCTGCCTCCTGCTCCTGTTAAACCGGATAGGTATTACAGGGTGCCTGAGGCTCATAAATATCTTTATAAGAGTCCTAGGGCGGACCCAGAAACTATTAGCCAGGGACCTAAGGGTGTCAAGGCCTCTGTTGTAAAAGATCCGGTTCCTCTAGATAAAGAAGCCAGAGCTTTGGATAGATGGGGAAAGAAGGTCTATACATCTTCTACCTTAGCTATGAGGGCTTTGAATTGCCAGTTTCATATGTTGAAATATCAAAACTTTCTTCTTTCTCAATTGAAGTCTAAGGTGGATGCTCTGGCGGAAGGCATTGAGTGTAAAGAGTTGCAAGATTTGGTGCATGTCTCTGAACAAGTGGGTAAGCATTCATTACAGTGTGGTTTTGATGCTGTGCAGGCCTCGTCTAGGGTGGCTGCCACTGGCTCAGTTCTTGGCAGGCACGCCTGGTTAAAGGATCAGAATTTATCTGACCATGTTAAGACAAGGATTTTGGATGCTCCTTTGCAGTCTGATGTGTTGTTTGGTTCACCTGTGAAAATGGAAGACAAGGCTAAGTCTATGCAGGCTGTTAAAGATTTTTTGCAAGTTCAGCCTCCGAAGTTTAGTAGGAATTGGCCTGCTAAGGGGTGGACGTATCCTTCTTATGATTCTCAGTCTAGGGGTAGATCTAGACGTGGTAGGGGCAGAGCTCAGAGTTCTTTCAGGCCTAGAACAGGGAGTTCACCTGCACAATCTTCGGGTGAGGGCAGGGGCCAGTCCTTTCGTAAACAGGCCCAATGACCTACTTTTTCAGCTGCCAGATCCTTCTTGCCTGGCAGCACCTTTGGGAGGAAGGTTAGCACTCTTCAAGGAAAATTGGATGTTGATTACCCAAGACAAATGGGTATTGGATATCATAAACCACGGTTACAAGTTTTATTTCCATACCTTGCCTCCTTTCAAAGGCATGCCGGACATTCCTCCTCAGCAAAGACTAGAGGCTCGCAAACAAATTTCTCTACTACTTCAAATAGGGGCCATACAAACGGTTCCTCTGCCAGAAGTGGGCCTAGGATTTTATTCTCGCCTGTTTCTAGTACCAAAGAAAGGAAACACGTGGAGACCAATTTTGGATTTATCCATCCTCAACACATATCTGGACATTCCCAAGTTCAAAATGTTAACGTTACAACAGCTTTTACCTCTGCTGGGCAAAGATCACTGGATGGTGACTCTGGATCTCAAAGAGGCTTACCTTCATGTTCCTATCAGGCCCAGTTGCAGGAAGTATCTGCGTTTTCGGGCTGGGACTTCACATTATCAGTTCTCTGCATTGCCCTTTGGCTTATCTACTGCCCAGAGTGTTCACGAAGGTTCTGGCTCCAGTGGTAGCTTTCTTCAGGCTAAGAGGAATACAGATCTATCCTTATTTGGATGATTGCCTGATACTGGCCCAAGAAAGGACGAACTTCTTCATCATTTACAGTATGTGATGGCAGTGTTAAGATGCCTGGGGTATTCTGTGAACAAAATAAAGTCCAGTCTAGTACCCTCTCAGGACATGTGCTTTCTGGGTGTGAGACTGAATACAGCATCCCAGATGGCCTTTTTGACCCCGGACAAACAAAAGAATCTTTCTCTTTACTTCCACCAGTTGTCTCATCAGTCCAGGCTGACTGCAAGGACAGTCCTTCAAGCCTTGGGGTTCATGGCATCTTGTATTCTGGTACTTCCCAATGCCAAACTGCATATGAGGAAGCTACAATGGTATCTCAAGAATGTTTGGACACAGCACTGCCAAGATTTGGACACTGTCATTCAAATAATACCTTGCATTCAAAAGGAATTTTTGTGGTGGGCTCAGGAATGTCACCTAAACAAGGGACTCTCTGTGACCCGGCCAGAGGCGAGTCAGATTTTAACGACAGATGCCTCAGACAAAGCTTGGGAGCTCATCTAAATGGAAAATGGATACAAGACACGTGGCCTGCCAGACTTCAACATCTACATATCAACTTGAAGGAGATGTTAGCAGTCCAATTTGCATTGATGGCTTTCAAGGATTTACTTCTTCCAGGGCAGGTGTTGATTCAAACAGACAACACAACTGTCATGTGGTACATCAACAAGCAAGGGGGAACATTCTTATCCTCTATGCAGACAAGCAATGATTTTGTGGGAGACTGCTCTCAGTTTACAGCTAAATCTTCAGGCAAGGTTTCTGCCAGGAGCACAGAACTCCTTAGCAGATGTGTTAAGCAGACAAATTATGGATCCCCACGGGTGGAAATTGGATCCTCATGTATTCCAGAGGTTGACAGTGTTATGGGGAACTCCAGACATAGATCTGTTCGCTTCTCCACTAAATTACCAGCTGCCAAAGTTTTGCACAAAAAGGTTTCATCCCTCAGCTTGGAAAGTGGATGCTCTCTCATTCAATTGGAGCAATCTTCACGTGTATGCCTTTCCACCTCTGCCTCTCCTCCCAAAGGTACTGCTGAAGGTCAGACAGGACAAGCCAAACATGATTTTAATAGCTCCAGATTGGCCTCGACAGCACTGGTACCCATTACTGAGAAGTCTGGTACAGGAGCCTCCATGGCCTTTGCCTTCGATTCCTCACCTGCTGTCTCAGGAGAACGGTCATTTACTCAATGTCAAACTTCATTCTCTACATCTGACAGCCTGGCATATTCTGGTTTAAACCCTGGAGGGTCTCAGCTTCCACAACAAGTTTTGAATGTTATTTTGGAGGCCAGAAGGCCTAGCACAAGGAAAGTTTACGCAGATAAATGGAGGAGATTTTTATTTTGGAGTACAGCAAAGGACTTTGATGTTTCTAAACCTAATTTAAGTGTGTGGCTTCAATACCTTACTGAGTTATTGGACAAAGGTTTGTCCTTCTCCTCTATAAAGGTTCATGCTGCAGCAATCTCTGCTCACTATGACTGTGACCCACCATTATTTTCTCAGCCTTTGTTTAAGCAATTCCTTAGAGGGGCAAAGAATATAAGACCCCCACGTAGAGCTCCTACTCCTGCTTGGGATCTCAATTTTGTGTTGGAGAAACTCACTCTACAACCTTTTGAGCCTGCAGCATCGGCAGAGTTGAAATATTTATCTTGGAAGACTGCTTTTTTTTGAATTACAGGCCCTTATGGCAGTTGAGCCTTTCTTAATTTTCCACAAGGATAGGGTGTCTTTGCGTACTAACCCTTCTTTTATGCCTAAAGTGGTTTCTAGTGTGGCTTTAAACCAAACTATTCATTTGCCTACTTTTTATGCAAACCCCCAAAATAAAGGGGAAAAGATTTTGCACACTTTGGATATATACAGACAGTTGCGATATTATTTGAGCAGAACTAAAGGGTTCAGGCAGTCTCAGCAGTTGTTTCTTTTGCTTTGGGTTCTCAGGGCAAACCTGTTTCAAAACAAACTATTTCTAAGTGGATTGGTTTTTGTATTGCTTTCTGTTATTCCCATCATGGTAAGGAGATTCCAGCTGGGATTAGGCCTCATTCCACTAGGGCTACTGCCACTTCTACAGCTTTTTAAGGGGTGGCTACTAAAGATATTTTGGAAGCAGCTACTTGGAGTTCAGTGCATACTTTCTCTAAGCATTACCACCTTCCACTTTACTCTAAATCTAGGGCTGGATTTGCAACTGCAATTTTACAAGGCATGTTGGCAGCTCCTAATGCTTTATAGTTTTGCCATCCTCCCTTACCTCTGCTTTGGGATTCTACCCATATGTAAGGACTGCAGCAATGTGAGATGAAGAACATAGTACAGTTTTGTACCTACCATAAATGTAGATGTTCAAGATCCACATTGCTGCAGTCAATTACCCTCCCTCCTTCCCTCTGTTGTTGAAGGTGGTGGTGTGGTTTGTGTTGTACATATTGTAAATATGGTTAGTGCACGGGTGGTTGGTTGGGTTTTGCTGGTTTTTGGCTTTGGCCTGTCTTGTTAGGGCCTTCTGACATCTGGGGCAAGAAAAGACTGAGGAAATGACGTCGGTCATGCGCTTTTGTACCCTGACGTCCTGATGTCAGTTTTAAGCGCCTTGACCGACGTCAGCCTTATACTTTGGTATTCGGGCCGACCGAGGACAGCGGACTACCCATATGTAAGGACTGCAGCAATGTGGATCTTCGAACATCTACATTTATGGTAGGTACAAAACTGTACTTTTGATATTTAGTCCTTTTAATCTTAGTTTAGGTATTAGAAATCAGACCCATTTTGATGTTCATTCCATTTTCTGATCAGCTGTTTGTGGCTGTTTTCATTTTTGTTATATTCTAATTGTAATTTTTAATACTAGGGCTGCTTTGATTTTTGTAGGTTTGGTGTTTTTTTTCCTTTTTTTGGTGATGCAGTGTTTTTGTTTATGGAGTGCTTGAAGTTTCCTCTCTAAATGTTAACAGGGCTGATGTTCAGTGATTGATTGCATAGAGTAGTGATAAAATATCAACAAAATGTCTGCATTCTGTAGCTATTAAGTATTTATCACATGCCTTATCAGTGTGCACCAAGAGAAAACTATGCATATATTATGTGAAACAGAACTATTAAATTCCATTGTGTGCTTGCTTTCTAACATACATTGAACTTAGTGCTCAGTTTTCTAATAAGTTTGTTTCCTTTGCTTGTAGTGCTTACCAGATTGTAGTTGAAGAACTTCATCCTCACAGGACAAAGAGGGAGGCCAGTGCAATGGAGTGCTATCAGGTCCCAATCACATATCAGACTGCTTCAGCTGGAGGATCTCCGTATTACTTTGCTGCACAGCTTCCTCCCAGTAACCTTCCTGAAGCAGCTGCCTTCACAGTAGGGGACAACCGAACTTACCAGGGCTTTTGGAATCCTCCCCTTGTTCCCAGGAAAGGCTACAACATCTACTTTCAAGCTGTAAGCAGTGTCGAGAAGGTAAGTGTTAAGCTGCACAGTGATGCAGATGGAATGGTGCATTTCAAACATCGACAAAGTTCTTGTGTGGACTCGTTTGTGTGATTTAGGAGACTATGCTAGTTATATAAGGCTGGAAGAAATGACAAGGTTTTAAATATCACTTCTGTCATACACATGGCTGAAATATTGCCCTTCTTTCCTTCCCAGACATAGCCCTAGGTGGGAAACCTCATGATTCTGTTGGCAAGCAGAGATTTGTGTGTGTGTGTGTGTGTGTGTGTGTGTGTGTGTGTGTGTGTGTGTGTGTCATCAGGCCTGTATAAATACTGAAAATGTTTGCTAGTTCTTAGAATCAATGCAACTTGCACTGTTTTCCCCTAAGTATACCATGTGAATTTCAGAATATTATTATAAGTTTTACTGCACAGAGGTGGGTTATAACAGGAGTGATTTGGGTGGCTGTCTGGAACCCATGACTTCAGGTGGGGAGAGGACACTGCAATAGCAAGACAAGGTTTCTGGTCTGCTAATGTAAAGTAAGTCTCTTAGTTTGGCATTGCTATAAGCAAACTAAATTGAGTTAGCAGTGCTGAACGGTTTATAGCAGTGCGAGTGTAATTGCCGGTACTCTGTCTTGGTGGCTGAATCAGTGTCCATACGTAAAATACTAGCCCATTACCTGCACCCTGTTGGGAATACTGAGAGGTGAGAGCAGAATATTGACTTTGGAGCATGTCATCAGGCAGGTAAGCAAGTGAGTAAAAAAAAGTAAATACCCATCCAGTTTCTGATTTTGCAGGCTATGACTTTTGTCTTACATCTTTGGTCTGCTTATTGTAAAATTTGTGGTTGCCTGCAAAGTGTTGAGCTACTATTTCAACCCTAAATAATGGCATATACTTGTGTTTCAACATTTCTGGCCTACTTATGGGTGGGCAGCCTTTCAACTTGATAGACAACTGGTGGCTTGATGTTCAGATACCCAGAAAGTGGTATATTAAACTAAAGCTGTTTCATATCTCTCAACTGTCTCCTTTTGACTTTTTCTTTATAATGTTTGCCCTGTCCTTCATAATTGTTTTGATTTTCTGATAAAAGACTGAGGATTTAAGTCAGTTAGTAGTGATGTACGGTAGAGATTCATACTTTTTATTTAGAAAATTCATGTTGATGCAGAACCCATTATATTTACTTTTTAAGTGAAGTCGAGCATACATCTCAACTACATCTTAAATACGCAGAATTTTGCAACATATTTTTGGCATGTTCCTCATAAAAGTTGTGTTTTTCTGGCAAAACACTGATAATTGAAGTCACTAAATTATGACTGAGGACTTCATCATATCTGTTAACCTCTTAGTGCAAAGAATCTGGACAAAGCTTAAATGAATGGGGGGACAAGGCCCAAAGCTAGATACAGATTTAAGTGTTGTACTTATAAACTTAGAAAGTGGCTGTAATAGCAGGATTTGTGTTAGCATACATTTTCTGAAGGATGTGAAGTCTGAAATGCAAATGTATGTAATTATTAATAACTTTGATCCTTACTGATTTGCCAGAAGTCACAAATATTATGAGGAACAGACCAAAAATATGAGACCAAAATCTGGACATTTAAGAGTTATGGACTTCATAGCCTTCAGAAAATATATACTAATGAAAAACCTCTTTGTTCTATCAACTAAGTTTATAAGAGCAATATTTAAAATGTATTACTGATGTTTGGCCTTTGTTCTCACATTATCTAAGCTTTGTCTAGAATTTTTGGGTTGAGAAGTTGAGAGATATGAGAGAGACTCATATTTAAAAACTGTACTTGTTTTTGGGCCTTTGTATCCACATTATTTTTGTCTTATCCTGAATTCTTGAGCAAAGAAGTTGAGAAGTAGGATGTTTTAGTACATTGTACCCTGTAAAAATAATCAGCACAGTTTGATTGCATGTAAGGTATACATCCCCAACTTTCACCGTATGTAGAGCTGTCTAAATGTTTTCATTATAGTTCGGTCTGCAAAAATGGAATCTGCTGAGATTTATCAGTTGCAGTGATAGGCTTTTGGTATATCTAGTTTGGCAAATTAATGTATTGTGTAATACATTTGCAGCCATCACAGTCTTTAACCAATTTGCATTGTACAGTTGCACTCACAGAAGCCTGAAAGAAGCTTTGAAAAACTTTGAAGTAAAACTTAGATCATACAGTTTTTAGGACTTGCATCATAGTAGAACAGTATTTAAAACGTTTCCCTATCTCTGAGCCTTTATCACTCATTACTTTTTGGCTTTGTCCCAGAGTCTTTCACTAAGGTAGAGAAGCACTGTGTATCACAATCGGATAAAGAGTACTCAGCAAGTGGCAATAACTGCTGATCAGGGTGTCTGTCTGTAGAGAAATGTGGATTAACTTCTTATTGTTTACCCAATTTGCAATCTGTATATGCAGAGCTAGTGTGGGTATGTGTGAAGTAAGTTGTAATATGTATGGCTACTGTCTGTGAAAGATGAAATTTTATTACTCAATATTGTCTGATTTTGGAGAATGCACCTGATTTTTGCCTTTTTTATTAATATTCCCCATCATTGATTGGAATCACCAAATAATGACAAAAACGTCAGGTTTCAGACTTCGTAGCCTTGCAAAAATGCATTCTAATGCAAAAGTTGTTAGTTTACCAAGAACACTATTTAAAATCAAACTGGTCCCTGATTTTTGGCCTTTGTCCATCATTGTTTTATTATTTTTCTTGTTTTTGTCTCTGACTCATGCTGAGGAGTTGTGAAGTATTATAGTAAATTGAGGTGTAAACAGCAAAGCAAAGTGGCTATAAATGCTGTGTCTGTGGGGATGTTTCTGGATGAAAATAATGTATCCTTTTATTTACACAGTTGACTGGCTGTACAATTCTAGCATGCATTGGTGAGTTAAGCCCAAGTACATAAGCTAATGAATGCTTGTGTGAGAAAAAAAATTAAATGTTACTGTGAAAATATGTAATTATTTTACAACAGTCATTCTTTTTAAGAGTACACAGTCAACGATAGGTCTGTAATTGATGGCTGTTTGTGAATGAGTACAGCTCGTCTTGCTTTCACAATTAAGTTAAACAGTCACTATTCTGGCTTTACATTATTCATATGCATTTGTGTAAAGTAAGTTTGCATACTTTACTGTGGACATTTTCTATCATAATAGGACATTTGAGGTGTACATATGAGGTGACTGTAATTGGTGGGGATGAACATTAATGGATTATAGTAACAGCAGTGTTAATATTTTTTATGAATTAAAACCATTTGGAAGGTGAATGCAAATGAGCACATGCATTTTAACACAGTCCAAAAAAGTGTGTGTGGGTGGGAAGGTATGGTTTGAAAACCACCCAGGACCTAATCCATGCCTGAATATCTTTAAAATTAATTTAAAGTATGTATAAAATTATTTTTGTGGAAGTTTCTGCTCTGCATTTGTCAGAGTACTCTACTTTTAAATAAATCTGCAGCTGCAATTTGACTTGAGACAGCTCTGATTTCTTCTTTTTCATTGGCTTGATTATAGAGCCCACCCAGCACACTCCATTACCCTACGATGGATGGCATGCTCATCCTCCCTGCCAGCTCCATCAGTTAGCTGAGTCACTAATCAAACTCATCACCTAGTCCATAGTCAGGGCTTCACTCTTTTACACCACAAAAGTTATGCCTTGGCCACTCTTGGTCTTGAGGTGGTTTGCTGTGTGGGACCATAGAAATGCAAACCTGTACATGTCTAGGTGCAGTAAAAAGGGAAAGAGTGTAGTGACATTGGTTCATGGGTACAAGCCGAGGCACAGAATTAGTCAAAAGCATTTAAGCCATGATTGTTTCTGAACTCCAACCCTCCTCCTCCTTTGAATTCTGCAAATCACTTTTTGAACAAGCAGACAGTTTTGATTTACAGTGACACTACTGTGTGAGTGGCAGGGGAGGTCTTGGTGGGAAAAAGCCCTCCTTATCATAGTAATTGTGATAAAAGGTCATTCATCCCCTCAATAAGCATGCAGTGGCTATGGTTCAGAGAAGGAAACCCTTAGAGATATCAGAGTTTGGGCAAGGAGGGCAAAAACTCTGTCATAGAAAGGCACCATGAGTGAATGGATTTCCCCCAAAATTCTTAAGAAAATAACAAAAATATCCAGACAGGAAACAGTCTCTTACAAAAAAATACAATTTTAAATCTTCCCTTTCCTTAATAACATTCCATCCCTTGCATTCCACAGAGCTAATAGTTCTTATTAAGAGAGGGAACATTAAAATGCCAGGCTTACTTAAAAAGTGTTCCCTGAAACTGCAGTTGGTACTTCATTTATCAACCTGTTCCAGCATGTAATTGATCTACAAAATGACTTCCATTGTAAGTAACATTTTTATTTTTGTTTGCATGTTACCTTCATTTTAACTTGTGCCATATCTTGCTCGAAAATGATTCACTGGAAGCAAATATCTTGTATAGTTATCAAAAATCCAAGCAACAAATTAGCAGATTTATAGACAATTACATTACTCCTACTTCTGTCTGACCATGCAACATTATATCATGATCCCTATCCAGGCTTCTTTTTTCCTTTTCCCAGGTTAACATTTTGTGGTTTCTGTAACCAACCTTTGTAGAGCATTTTCTTCCATCTCTGAACAGTTAATTCTGTGTTGGTCTGTGCATTACCCCATAAATTAACTTAAATAAAGTTTTATTTTGTGTAATTTTTTTTATCTAATGCCCTAATTAGTGGACAAAAGCATGTTAGCTCTTAGTACCCTCAGAAGGTGCTAGGGAACTGATTTATCACCAGAGTTAACAAACTCTGACTCTGACCAAATAAGTTTTTCATTGAGAGTACAAATGTTTAATAGAGCAGCTTCAACACAAAAAATATGGACTGTGGTTAAATTAAACCTCCACCACAACCAAATGAAAATCATTTTAAAATGTTTTGTGCCGAGGCCCTTTAAAAAAAAAAAAAAAGAAACTTTGCCAAAACCTGACAGAACTATGGACTTTTAAGACAGTTGCATGCTTATCAACTGCTTAATTTCAGCAATCACATGGTGAAAAAGTGAGAAAAGGAGTGCCACTGAAACTGTTTGTAAAATTCAGTTATAGTCTAGTAAGTACATAGCCTGTATGCTGGCAAAGAAGAATACATTTGGAAAACTTGAAGGAAGATCAGCCTGAAAAAATTTAGAGAAAACACTGTCTGAGAAGTATTTTGCAAATGTTCAGCAAAAAGTTGTTCAAGTTTCAGCTTTGGTACAAGAGATGGCTTCCAGTAATTTAGAGGAAAAAATAAATCGGATGTACTTACAGGTGATTTAAAATGATACACTGAGGGAATATATAAACTCAGATAACAAAAGGCTGGAAAAAATAAGCTTTAACTAAGCTGTTTGGGTGAAACTGTAAAAATTAAAGTTTGAATTGATGAAAGAGGTAGTTGATTATGAGGCTTCTCAAGAAGAGCTGTTTCAAAAAAATAGTGTTAGAAGAACACGCATATGGAGAAAACCTGAGATTTTCTCCTGTACCAGAGTAGCTAAAAGGAGCAATGTATTAATTTTATAAAATCACAACTAAACTGAACTGGTGTTCCACAACAAAATTAACTGAAAGGCACATTGAGTGTATGCTCTAAATGTGGCCATGAGAAAGCCAAGACCTATAATTGTAAAGATGCAGTCATACCAGTAGAAAGAGTTGATCCTGACAAAATTGTGCCAGAAGGGCAAAGTACTAAAAATTGGAGACATCAGAGTGTTTGTAAAAAAAAAAAAAAAAAGTTCACTGTATGCCAGGCAGCAAAGAAGCAACTTTATCTCAGCAGTTGGGGAATGTCGAGACGCAGATGTAAGATACAAAGCTACTTATCCAACTGTCTTTATTTCCTGGAGAGTGTGACCTTTCTTGATGCAGAACAGGCTAAGGAGGAAATAATGATAACAAAAGATTATCCAATGAAAAGTGAATCTTCAAGGAGATGGGGACTGTACTCATTCTTCTGACTGTAAAGTTCATAGAGAGACTTTGCCAGTGAAACTTTTCCACTGCTCCAAAGGAAAATACTTGAAAGCCAGAAAAACACAGGAGTTGACTAAAAGAATCAGAAGTACCTCTTGGACTTGAACCAATGTCTGGTGTTGGAAGATGCAGATGAACAGAAAGAAGACCAACAACTCTAATTAGTGAAGAAATGGGAGACTATAAAGTATCTGCCATATTTTGAAATATGGCTTTGCAAGAAGTAGTGGCTGAAAAAGATTGGATTTTTGTTGACTTTATACTTGAGTGGACTGCAAAGCATATACTCCACTTTGTCATTATTGTTTAGAAGAACAATAAAAGAAAAATAACTGTAAGTAAACTATTCATTTTTCTTCATATTTGTGTAAAACATTTCATTAGATAAACTGCTTGTTATATATAGTAAACAAACAGTTTTATTTAATGTGTAGTCTGGGGTATTTTAAATGTAGGGAAGTGTTTTCACCAACTGCTGTATGTGTTAAAGAAATTAAAGAAACACTTTTTTAGTTGTGATTCATATAGTCTTTACAGTATAATGAGAGGAAATGCTGGGAAAAAGCAAGTTTAATGTTGATATGCTATGATGTTAAGCTGGTGGGGTATAAAAGTGCATTGGCTATGTTATGGAGAGTTAAGAGATTTTCTGTTATTTTTACAAGGGTGAATGTCTAGATTAATGCCCTTGGCTTTAACTATAAACAAGTGTTTATTGTAAGCAAGTGTGCTTTAAAAATAAGACAAAATGATGAAAGCCATTAAACGATGCCAGGTTTCTTACATCTGCAAAGATGTTAGCTTCTTTTTTTTTCCATTTGCAAGTATTCAAGTCAAAATGTCTGAAGCTGAAGTCAGCTGTACATTCTGTTCAGAGTGAAATTCACAAAGATTTGAGTACTTTTAAATGAAGATGAACAGCCTGCAGGTGTGAGCAGTTAATCTTGAGAGTTCTGCGCATTCTTTGCCAAGGGAAATGCATAATTTGAAAATACAATGGCAAGCAGTTTAGGGAAAAATAAGGTTCGAAATTCTGGGAGGCGAATAAGGGATGGCATCCCTGTTAGCTTTGATACTTTAATGCATTTAATAGAAAAGTGTGCAGTTTAGTTTTATTTAAAGATAGCCCATACACTTTTTCTTAAGTCTAAAAGTTAATGTTTTCTGAAAGCATGCCATCTGTTTTTCGCATCTGAGTGGGGGAATAGAAATAAGAAAAGAACAAAGAGTAGTCCGTGAGCAATCACTGAATGTGGGAACACAGGCTGTAGCAGGTGCTTTACTTTGGGTGACCTTACTTTTAGTTTAGATAATGTCTGTGGGTGAAGTTGTCACTTGGGGGGCAGCAATTCTTATCAGGAGAGTTAGAGTTCATTTTTTGAAGGTGTGTTTATTCTAAGTTAATAGGCGATGGAGGGTGTTCTGAAAATGTATTTAGTTTTTGTTTGATGTTATCAGTAAAGAAAAAGTCTTGAAAATGTGACATAGGTTCAAATGGAGATGAGAAGAAACAACTGTTTAAAAAGATCAGCCTACCAAACATTTAATGTGTGCATGTAACAAAAAAAATTGAAATACAAATTAAAAAAAAAAACTGTCATTTGTAATATGTGGGAACAATAGCTTTTATGATCATGGCTGTGCTAACTATGTTATCTTGGAATGAAAATGGCTGTACAGGTTTAGACAAAAAGGCAAGAGTATTGAATTGTATCAATAAATGCAGAGTGCATTTTCTTTTACTTTTGTATAGGTAAATGTCTGGATTAATGTTCTTGACTTTAATAATTTTTTTTGTGAATGCACATAGGTTTTAAAAAAATGAGAGATCACAGTCTAGTAAATAGTTTTGTTCAGTTAAGTGATCTGGAGCCGAGGGCATCTCTGCATTTTGACCTTATGTTTCCATGAAAACAAAACAAAAGAAACAGTGGAATCAGACACTACTCCAAAAGAACATTTGAGAAGACAACCAGTATTTTGAAGTATAACTTTATTCACATCTTTTCGTCTGTAAACTTTTTCAGAAACCATTATACCAGAAAAAAAAAACACTCTTTGAATAGTTATACAATCAAAAACAACATTAATAAAGAATTAAAAGTACAAAATATTGGTAAGGGTGTTGTAATTTTAAGTCTTTATTGATTTTTTTTTATTGGTTATTGTAACTATTCAAAAAGAGTGTTTTTTTCTGGTGTAATGGTTTCTGAAGAAGTAAATAGCAACTCTTCAGAAGACGCACTTGGAAAGAAATGAGCGTCGGAATTTGATAAAGAAAGGATATTCAGCACAGTATTAGGGAATAAAGGAATGGGGGATTACTTATACTAATTGCTAGAGGACTTCCAATAACTACCGAAGAGAAAAACAGCAATGGTAGATTTGTAGTAGTAAGGGGTTACTGGCAAGGGAGGAGGATTATTGGCATGTATTTATATTTCACTTGAAACTGCTGTTAAGAAAATTTGGGGAGAAATAATTAACTTTCAGCAGGGAATATTACTTGCAGGTGGGGACTGGAACTTGATTTGCAATAGTGAGGATGTATCTGTGTGACCTAGAAGAGAAAATATAACAAAAAGGGTAGATTTCTGAAGAAATTTATGAAAATGTGTTGCATGGAAGATGTGAATTCAGTAGTAGGAACTCTGAAAGAATTTATGTATTATTCCCCAAGGTACAAAAACTGTGCTAGACTGTCTGAAATTATATTTCGCAGGAACACATTGCATTTAGTAGAAATCTTTGACACATATCAAACAACTATTTCAGATCATGCACAAGCAACTAAGATAAAAATGCAGGACAGTGAAGTACAAATGAGACACCAGCACTTCCTCACTTACCAATTAAAAAGAGAAGAATTTAATTAATGGGTAGTCAAAATTATTCAAGAATTATTACGGAAGATAGAAATTTCTTCAGATGTTATAGCTAGTGAGTGGGATAAAATGAAAGTGCAGTTTAAAAATAGGATTGAAAATAAGGAGAGATGTGGTTAAGAAGTAACAAGAATTTAGAGGGTCTGGTAAAGGATAAAATATTACATAATAAGGGGAATCTTACTTAATCAGAATAGTGACAGATGCAGAGTTCTAAAGAAAAAATCAGAGTGTATCTGGATAGAATGCATGAGTTTAGAAAGAATACTGTTAAGCAACTTTTTTTAAAAAATAACTGCAGATCATAAAAACTATAAACACCACAGCTTAGGTAACAAATGATAGAAAGGGTTGTTGCTAAACCTAGCCAGTAAAAACAGAGATCCTGTAATAGAGACGTATTAGAGATATTTTGGAAATCTTATGAAAATTTATGTATAGCAGAGGAATGTGGAAATCAAGAAAAATCACAAATGGAAATCTGGAAGAATTAGGTATGTTAGAGGTAGAGGAGTCTCAATTACTAACGGTTAGGATGGGATAAATTATGATGTATAATCAATCTGCAGGAAACTCTCCAATAATATATGGTGCTTATGTTGAACTTTGGAAGCTAGGAGGGAAGAAAGTGATAAACATCTGGAAGCTTTTGTTTAACACAAATGGAGGAGAAATACCAGTATCATGTAAGAAAGTTGTGATGGCTGTAATACCTAAACATGGTGAAGACCCATCAGACCAACTTCTCATAGGCCCATTTCAACTTTAAATCATGCTTATGCAGTGTTTGTGACTATAATAGCTAAAATAATGGCAAAGGTGTTGCCAAAGCTGAAAGGTATGGGACCTTGTGCTTTTCTGGAAGGGAGGCAAACATTTGACAACTCTTCTGTATAACAATGATGACCCGTAGGGAATCAAATGTAAGAAAATACCACACTTGTTGGTCAGTCTTTTTGCAGAGAAAGCATTTAACAGCGTAAGCTGTAAATTTATTACTAGGACAACGGAAGCATTTGCATTCCTTGAAACAATAATAAGGTTCATTAAGAGGATATTTGAAGGATTGGAGGCAAGAATTCAAGTGGGAGAGTTCCTGTCTGAAAAGTTGTCACTCAACAAAGGAACTAGACAGGGGTGTCCTCGTTCCCCTTTGTTTACTTTGTACTTGGAGCCACTGACAAAGAAGATAAAGGACAATATTATTTTGAAACTGAGAAAATAAAAAAAGTATTCATTATGCCATAGATTGGTTAATTAGTTCTTTTAATTTGGCAATTGAGGGTATTTAAGCGGCTGGATTTTGTATGTATTTGTGTTCTGAAGAAGTCCGTGGAGACGGACGAAACCTAGGTCGATGCAAATATTTGTTCTGTCTTTTTGTCAGTAAAACCTTTGTTGGAGCGTTCATTGGCCTTGGATTATCTTTCTTCATTGTGGCAGTATTATATGGTACAGCACCTCTACTTCGGCTGGGTGCTTTCTCTTCCAGTTTTTTTGTCGCAAAACCTATTATTCTATCAGCTTTCTAAGTTTGTAAGAGCAATATTTAAAATCTGTCCCTATTTGCCCCACTTCATTTTAGGCTTTGTCCCGATTTTTTGCTCTAAGAAGTTGAGAGGTATGGAATAAGAGAAAGAAAAAGCTTGACAAACCAACCAAATAGATTACCATGGTCAAATAGGCAAAGGAAAAAATAGTCCAAACAATAGCGTACCACAATTTAA
This sequence comes from Protopterus annectens, assembly GCF_019279795.1. Taxonomy (NCBI): domain Eukaryota; kingdom Metazoa; phylum Chordata; order Ceratodontiformes; family Protopteridae; genus Protopterus; species Protopterus annectens. Next base: position 935,996,825 of record NC_056725.1, on the reverse strand, counting down.
TGTCCGTTTTCGTCAAAAGACTTCATCAGAATGGTATGGAATAAGCAAGAGGTAGCTGGAATTTACGAGTACACTAGTAAAGGAACCGAAGTATTTGGAGCTAATAACTAGAGAGAGAGATATGTAATTGAGTGGGAAGAAGCCAATAAGACATTTGGACTTGCAGGCTAGAGACTGCCTTGTGTAGGCAAAGGGAAAGAAATGGGGGGGATCATAAGCAAAAGACCAGCAGTGGTAGAGTTTTTAGTACAATCTAGAACAGAAGATCCTGTTAAAGGAATAATTAGCAGAATATAAAAAGTCTATAACAGAAGCTTACGTCAAAATGGGATAATGAGTAGGATATATAAATATATCCATAGGAGGAGGTTAGAAAATATTAAGAAGAGAAAGAAGTTCATAGGTTCATCGGTTGGTACTAGGCTATCAGTCCTAGGGCCTATACAAGCCTAGCCATAACAATTCCCTGGCTATTTCTTCCCACACTATTTACTTCCCTGGACCCCTGTCTAGCAGGGCAACTGATGTGATCCCCGGGGTGAATTTCCTTTCTCCCATCCAATCGTCAAAGCTCCTTTTGAAGAAGGCCAAAGAGGTGCTCTGCTTGACATGTATGGGCAGTCTGTTCCAGAGTCTGGGGAGTCTCTGGGTCAGGAACCTATCCCTCCAGCATGTTTTGTTTATTGTGATGACAAGGTTTAGATCCCTGGAGCGTGTGGCTCTGAGGGATTCGGATTTCTTTAAATGTAGCATGTCCAACAGCTCTGGGTTTGACATGGCCTTGTATGTTAAGCAGAGATCGCCTCTGAGTAGACTATATGTGACAGAGTATAGCTGGAGTTTTTTAAGGCGGTCAGCATAGGGCATCTGCTTTAGGCCTGTGATTAGTGAGGTATTTCTGCGGCCTTTCCAGTTGCTGCAGATGTCTTGAGAGGTACATAACAAATGGGGCATTGTATTCTATAATGGGTCTAATGAGGGATGAGTACAGTGGGGCAGTGACCTCCTTTTTCCTGGATGAAAAGCCGTTAGTGATGAGGTGTGCCACATAGAAGGATTTCCTGACTGTTGTGGTGATGTGGTTATCGAAGGTGAGACCACTATCCATCTGTGCCCCCAAGTCTCATTACACTTTCAGTGTTTAGTGCACTGCCACCTATGTGGTCATTCACGGGTACATGTTTTTTCCTTAAGGGGAGAACTGTACATTTCTTGGCACTGAGCTTGAGCCCATGGCTCTGGCACCAAGCATCTGTTTCTGTAAGGCCCTTTTGTAGAGTATCCTCATCATTTAGGGATTTAATAATGGCTCCCAGTTTGCAGTCATCTGCGAACTTTGTTAGCCAGAGTCGCTTAGTGTTTGCCTGTACTTCAGACAAGTAGATACCAAACGAGCGGTCCCAGGACTGAACCCTGAGGTACTCCACTTGTCACTTGTCTGGAGCTGGATTTGGAGTCTGCTACTTTTTACAGTGTGGGTTCTTTCAGTATGCCAGTTAGCAACCCATCGAGTGAAGTAGGGATTAATGCCCAGCTTAGTAAGTCTGTCTATGATTTCAGCATGGGGGATGGTGTCAAAGGCCTTGGCGAGGTCCAGATAGCCTGTGTGGACCGCCTTACCCTCGTCCACGGCTCTGGAGACTGATTTGAAGAAGTCAGTGAGGTTCAGGAGACAAGATCGGCCCTTCACGAACTCAAACTGGTGGGGTCCAGTGTTTGAAGGTTGCCCATGTCTTTGTTTATAAGTTCCATGATAATACGTTTCATGGCCTTGCAGATCAGGCTCATCAGACTGATGGGGCGGTAGTTCCCGGGATCCAAGGTGGATCCCTCTTGTGGAGTGGGATAACTGTAGCTGTGCGCCACTCAGTGGGCACGAAGCCTGAGGTGAGGCTATGATTAAACATGACACTTAGGTGAGGTGCCAGTTCATTTTGTAGTTCATGTAATACACAGCCCGGGATGTCATCTGGTCCCATGGATACTGTATTCTTAGCTTTGGAGAGTGCGTTTTTTTACCTGTGTGACCATTATTACTGGAATTTGGCAATCTTCCGGTATTGAGATGGGCTGTTTAGGTGGTGAGGGGGTGAAGTTGGCACTGAATTGATCTGCCAAGATATTGGCAATATCCTTGGGATCAGTATATTTAATGCCATTTTGTTGTAGCTCTGAGCAGATCTGAGCATTCCCATTTAGATTTTTGACATAGTCATAGAATGCCTTGTGGTTGTCTTTGGAATCTTTGGCAATTTTATTTTCATAACTAGCTTTGGAGGATTTTATGAGGGATCTCAGCTTCTTACTGAGGCTGGTAAGGGAGTTTTTTGCATCCTGGGATTTTCCTGTTTTATGCAACAGTTTCTTCCTTTTGTTGTAAAGTTTGTTTATGGCAGGGGACCACCAGATTGGCTTCTTTTTTTTTGGAGGAGAGCATCTTGGTTCTGTTTGGGATGGCACAATTCATGCATGAGTGGATGTGCTCATACAGTACCTTAGTGTAGGATTCAGTAGTCGAACTTTCAGTTCTCGTTTGCATAGGTGTCATGAAGTTTGATACTTCTGTCTTGAGTAGCATGAAGTTGGCTTTGGAGAAGTTTTTTTATGTAAGTTTCCTTACTGGGGGATGGGGGTGGGATGTGGATAAGCAATTCACAAGAAAACAATGGAAGGGCATAAGAATGGCTCCCAAATATACCACAGGCAGTCTCCAAATAATTTTTCCTCAGGTAGATAGCAAGATTTTATGAGGGATTTCAGCTTCTTACTGAGGCTGACCACAGAGTTCCTCCAGTCATGGGATTTTACTCTCTTTTGCAACAGTTTCTTTTTTCTGTTGTACAGTTTGTTTATAGCAGGAGACCACCAGATTGGCTTCCTATTTTTGGAGGATAGCATCTTGGTTCTGTTAGGGATTGCATGATCCATGCACTTGTTTAAGTGCTTATAAAGTGCAATTGTATAGGATTCAGCAGTCATATCTCTATTGTCCGTCAGCATGGGTGTCGTGAAGTTTGCCACTTCTGTCTTAAGAAGTGTGAAGTTGGCTTTGGAGAAATTTTTTACGGTGGTTTCCCTAATGGGGGGTGCGGGTGGGATGTGGATATCTAGGGTGATTTGCTTGTGGTCGGATCTGACCAATGAAGAATTTACCTCTGATGTGGAACACCAGTTGCCCATGTTGGTAATGACCAGGTCTAGGATATTGCTGCCCATGTTGTGGGTGTGGATAAGTTGATCCAAGGCATCGTAATTTTTAAATTTCAGAAAACATTGAGCACAAGAGTTAGCACATGAGTAGTTTTCCCAGTTAATGGTGGAGTAGTTGAAATCGCCCATTATTAGGGTTTTAGGTTGTACCCTAATATTTTCCAGTGTATCATGAAATGAGTAATGGGAATCCTGGGGCATGGTGGGGGATCTGTAGCAAGTTACAATTTGCATTGCGGTCTTGCCTAGAGTTAGTTGCACTTGGATAATCTCAGATGCATTATGCTGAGCAACTAGCCTGGAGGTGTGGATATCCTTAATGAATGTGGACACGCCTCCACCTTTAGTGCTTCGGTCCAGGTTAGGTGGCTGAAAGGTGTGGTATGAATTATGGCGTGGTAATGCAGGGGTGCTGTCTGGAGCCTTGAACTAGGTCTTTGTCACTGCACAGATGTCAATGTTCTCCATTTTAATGAGTGCCTCGAGTGAGTGCATTTTGAGGTTTAGACTTCTAGCATTAAGTAGCATTACAGTTAGATTTTTCTTGCTTGTACCTGTTAGGGTGGGGAATTTTTCATTTGAATCTTGCCTAAAAAGGCACTATAGGGGTGGCAAGAGCCTTAGCCAGTATCTGGAATCCCAAGGGCGACAGGTGCAGGCCATCTCTGGCAAAGCATCGTGTTTGTCGACTATGTCATCCCATGCAGACAGATACTGGATCCCCTTAGAATGACACCAGAAGCTTATCCAATTGTTGAAGTCAATAATTTTGTCCTTGTACTGTGGTATCATTCTGGGTGATGGCAGGATGCTACTCTGGGATAGGGTCATACTTGCCTGGGCTACAAGATCAGAAAGCTGCTCCATGTCTCTCTTCATGTAGTCCAGGGAGGTACGTCTCAGGTCATTCACACCAACATGGACAATGACAGAGTCATATTTGTACTTGCTGTGGAGTGACCTGAGTGCATGCGTTATGTGGCGGATCCTGGCACCTGACAGTAACTTTCTCCTTGGTTAGCCTGGTGAGTGGAACATCAGTGTGCCTGACTATAGAGTCACCTATGACTAGAGTGTTGGGTATGTTGTTATGCCTTATAGGCTGTGGATGAGTGGCACACTAAGTTTGTGGGCTGTGTGTCATTTGCGTTGTATTGGGGGGTGGAGGTTGCTTGCGTTTCTGCTTTTGAGGTCCCTGTTGCTTGGGAGATTTTTTTTGAGAGCCTCCGCGAATGTAGGTGTGTGTTTGTTTCGGTGGTGTAGGTTTTGAGGGACTATGTGATGAGTGTGGTGTGCTGCAAGTGTTTACCTTCTCCTCTTGACTGTCTAGTCCAGTCTTGGGTGAAGAGAGCTTTGCTTTCAGTTTGGTTATATAAGTGCATCTCACACAGGTTGTAGTGTTGGGTGGTAGGAAGAGAGGGTTGTCTGTGTACATGAGGCAATTGCTGCATTGCCCCAAGATGCCCAGATTCATCAGGTAGACACGAGAAAACACCGGGAGCTGTCTCTTAGACATGCCTGGATAGGTGCTTATTTATTAAGTACTAAAAACTGTTTTCGTCTAGACAAGTGAGGAAAGTTGAGTGCTGTAGTAATTCATACTTATTTAGTGCTTATAATGAGTTCTGAACAAATGCTGAGCTCAAAGAAACAGATTTGAGTACTGAAACTAGAAAACTGGCTAGTTCTTCTTCTTTCGGCTTTTCCCGGTTAGGGGTCACCACAGCGGATCCACCGCTCATGATTGGCAGTAGAGTTTTACGGTGTCGATTTGCCAGCCCAACCAACCTGGCTAGTTCTAAGAACAAAATTAAGCTAGAAGGCTTCCCTCCAGCACAGAAAGGCTTGGGGGCTCAGAAGCTTACAAACAGTCCTGGATACAGCAAATCTGTATCTGGACTAGGCAACTTATAGGAAAGGCAGGAAACAAGCTTAGAAAATAATAATTTTTTTTTTTGTAAAGGGGAAAGGAGGAGCAGAAGCTAACTGGGTTGGCCTTCTCAAATGTTCTCCCTGGAATAGGTAGAATGAGGTAATGACACTAGATTGGGAGGAGTGTCTCAGGTCAAATTTACAGTAGGGGCGGGCAACTGCAAAGCCACCAAGTATAAAAACAGGATACCCAGAGGGAGGGATTGTGGGAAACAAAAATCAGAACAAACAAACCTAACCAGATGCTTAACAATTGTAGAAAATTCTACTTAATACCTCACACAGTGAGTAAAATAGAAGTGCTATAAGTAACTCAGTAATAAACAAAAAACAGGATACGTAATGTTATATATCACAGATTAGTTGGCTCAGAGCCCTTCCTCTGACTTCCTCCGATTAGTTCAGTGTGAAATGGCAGAAACAGTCACAAGTTAACTTAAGTAACAAAATTGAAACCTGAAACAACTTTTAAAAAATCTCTGACCTTATTCAAAATGGCACCTCCTAGTTAGACGCAACAGGCATTACCAATAGATTAACAAATTCAGTGCTAACTTTACCCCCAAAACTTTTGTCTAAAGTCTACAAATCACTGAATCCCTTAAACCCCCTATCATGAAGAAGTATGTAATGATAGTGTTACTGAAAACCAAAATGTGTTTCAAAGGGCCTAACAGTATAACTAAATATTTAATAAACAGCATTAAACATAAACTTGCAGTAACGCACCTCAAAGTGTTAAATCTATGTTTAGCTACAGGTTTTGACCCTGAAATTTGGTACAGTGCTGTGGTAATCCCTGTTCAGAAGCCCGGCCCTACTGCCAATACTGGGAGTTATCAGCCTATCAGCATGACAAGCCTCATATGTGAAGCCATGAAAGAAGTTATAGTCGATTTAATAAACTTAGTATTAAAATCATATTAGAGTTGATCAGCATTAGTTTGGCTTTGTCAAGGGGGATGGTCCTGACTAATGAATTTAGTAAACCTGTTTGAAAGGGTCACACAGGCTGTCACTTTGCATGCCTTGTCATAGCCAAGGGATCTGATATTGTACCTCATGCAAGCATTGGAAGTAAGCAAAATGCCTTAAAAAAGATCTAAATGTTGTAAGATAGGATAGCAAACTAGCTAAAAGACAGACGCACACACAGTCCAAGTGGCAGACAACTCATTAGCAAATAAGACTGTAACCACTGGTCTCCACAATGGCTCGTAATGGGACCCCCTCCTTTTTGGGATTTTCTTTTCTGATCTCCAGACTTGGAACCAGGACTTGTGGTGAATTATGTTTGGAGATGACTGCAAATTTGGAGATGTTCTTCGTGTTTCACTGTTGAATTCATTACATTTGGGTAATCTGCTGGCAGGTTGCCCTCAGTCGGCCTGATTAACAAAGTGTTGGTTACTGTGTCGGTTGCTGTCCCTTCTTCCGTGACGTCCGGTCATCAGGGATATAAAACATGGAGCCGACACCATTACATCAGTCTTTCTTGCCGCACGGTGCCCAAAGCAGAAGCAGTTTGCACGTGCCGGTCGGCAGACTCCTGAAATTTTCATTTTCGAGTTTCAGAACCAAAGTCTTCCAACTAAAAGCCAAGTACCCCATTGGGGAAATTTTTCTTTCTCCTTACTGATGTCAGTAAAAGTTAATAATTGCATTACTTGTGGGAAGCAAATATCTCATAAGGATTTTCATTTGTACTGTATTCCTCGCCTAGGCCCTGACCACAACGTGCCTTGCTGTCGGTTTTGTGCTAAATTTAATCAACGCACGATTAAACGTCGATATATTTTTGCTTCTAAATATTTTGGCTCAAGATTTAATTATCCAGAAATGTCGCCAGTTAGCAATCCGACTACCGGAATACCTAAAAAACGCAAAGAAAAAGACAGAGACAGACCGTTGAGGTCCAAAACCGACGACGACACTTCTCCTAAGCCAGTCGCCGGTACTCAGTGAGGCACTTTCTCAGCCCCTGATACCCACTACTTCTGATTCGCAGGCCTTTACTGAGACCCATTCGGAGTCCGGTATTCTGCAAGATGTTTCAGTTACAGAACCCGCGGATGTCTCTACCTTAGATGGGTCCGGAGCCGCTGTGCAGGCACCGGCTTCTGAGGGTGTTTATAGGCCTACAGATTTATATATTAGACTGACTCCATCTTCAAAATTAAGGCCAAAACCTAAATCTGTGTCTAAAAAAACAACGCCTGGGCCACATGTGTAGGCCCCTATGCCTAAAAAACAAATGATCAAAATGGCTGAAGATTTAATTACTGTGATCAGGGGTAGCCAACCCCCTCCTAAGAGGCCTAGGCAAGACATTGACTGTGAATCTTCTGAACAGGATTCTATTTCTTCTGACTCTTCTAATGAACAGGATTTGTCTATTCCTACTTATGAGGACTCTGATGCAGAAGATTCCATTCCTTCTGCTTCTCCCCCTGAGGATTTTTCTTTTGGGGAAACTTTGCATACCTTAAGGGAACATATCCACTGGGAAAGTCAGGATTTGTCTGAATCTAAAAAGAGACTTGGGGATTTTCTTCTTCTTCCTCAGCTTAGGCCTTTGGCCATACCTCCTGTTCTAGACATTGTTGATGATGTTTTTTCAGAATCTAGTGTGACTCCTGATTCTCTGCCTCCAGCTCTTTGTAAGCCAGACAGATACTACAGGGTTCCTGACTCCCACAAATTCCTTTTCAAAAATCCTATTGCTGACCCTGAAACCATTTCTCAGGGTCCTAAGGGCATTAAGGCCTCTACTGCTAAAAATCCTACCCCTTCTGATAGAGATTCCAGGCCGCTGGATAGATGGGGCAAGAAGGTTTACGCGTCTGCAACCTTGGCAATCAGGGCTTTAAACTGTCAATTTCATATGCTTAAATATCAACAGCATATCATGGTACTACTTAAACAGAAAATTATGTTAATCACTGACTGTGTGGAAAATAAAGATTTGCAGGATTTATTACATTCAGCTGAACAAGTTGGAAAACATACTTTGCAGTGTGGTTTTGATTCCTTGGAGGCCTCTTGCAGGGCTGCTGTAACTAGATCTGTGCTAAGAAGGCATGCTTGGCTCAAAGAGCAAACTCTGCCTGACCATGTTAAAGCAAAATTGTTTGGATGCTCCTTTACAACAGGACCATCTCTTTGGTAATAAGGCTGAAGAAGTGTAAAAGATGGAAGATAAAGCTAAATCTATGCAAACTGTGAAAGATTTCTTCCAAGTGCAACCTCCAAGATTTAGTAGGCACTGGCCTACTAAAAACTGGTCCTTTCCAGTCCCCTCGAGAGCCGCTCAAGTCAAATCAAGACACTCCAAAGGCTCCAGGTTTCAGTCACAAGGAACTTTTAGAACAAAACAATGGGGTACCTCCACCTCCAAATCTGTAAGCAGCAAGGCACCTCCCTATGGTAAACAGTCTCAATGACTTTCCTCTGCAATCACCAAGCACTACCTTTTAGCTGCCCCTTTAGGGGGAAAACTGGCACTTCGTGCACAAAACTGGCAACTTATTACCCAGAACAAATGGGTTTTAAATGTAGTATCCCAGGGATACAGATTTCATTTCCACACGTTACCAATCCCAAATGGATGGCAAGATCTGCCCCCAAATCTGTGAGCAGAGGCCCAGAAACAAGTTCTGTCCCTCATAAACATGGGGGCTATTCAACCAGTACCAGAAGAGGAAAAGGGACAAGGTTTCTATTCGACTTTTCCCTGCTACCCAGAAAAGACAAATCATGGCGTCCAATTCTGGACTTATCCACTCTAAACACATTTCTGGACATTCCAAAATTCAAGATGCTGACTCTTCAACAGTTATTACCTATGCTAGGCAAAGATGCCTGGTTGGTAACTCTAGACTTAAAAGAGGCTTACCTGCAAATCCCAATCAGGGAATCTTGCAGAAGATACCTTTGCTTCAAAGCAGGCTACTTGCATTACCAGTTCTCTGCACTGCCCTTTGGCTTATCTACTGCGCCCAGGGTCTTCACAAAGTGCCTGGCACCGGTAATTGCATTTTGCAGGCAAAGAAATATTCAAATATATCCATACCTGGACGATTGTCTAATTCAGGCAGAAAACAAGGACATTCTTCTAAAACATCTGGCGTTTGTAAAAAAGGTTCTAACTTGTCTAGGGTACACCATAAACAAAAATAAATCACAACTGGTACCCTCTCAAAAAAATTACATCCCTGGGTGCAAGCTTGAATACAAGCCCAGATGGCTTACATTATGCCAGGAAAAGCAAATTCAGTTGGTGACTTACTTCAAACAGGTGGCAACAAAAACCCTGCTTATCTGCAAGACAAATTCTGCAAGCCTTGGGGTTCATGGCCTCCTGCATGCTTCTAATTCCATGTGCAAGACTGCATATGAGGAAACTTCAGTGGCACTTAAAAAGTTTATGGAGTCAACATTGTCACAGCCTGGAAACAATTATTCCTGTTATACCTTGCCTGCAACTAGAGTTCCTAGAGTGGGCAGAGGCCTGCCTCCAAAACAAGGGACTGCCATTCACTCCACCCCCTGCCACCCAAACCCTGACTACTGACTCATCAGACTACGCTTGGGGGGCTCATCTGGCAGGGAAGTGCATTCAGGGCAAATGGAGCCCAAATCAAATGCACCTACATGTCAATCAGAAAGAGATGCTAGCTGTACAGAATGCACTAACAGCCTTCAAGGACTACCTTCATCCAGGACAACTGCTGATACGGACAGACAACACCACAGTTATGTGGTACATAAACAAGCAGGTGGGTACACATTCCTACCCCCTTTGCAGACTAGCCATGGCATTGTGGAACATGGCCTTGACCTATCAAATACAACTACAAGCTCAATTCCTGCCAGGAAAGCTAAATACTCTGGCAGATCTTATGGACCCACACGAATGGAAACTGGAACCACACGTTTTCAACATGTTGACACGCAAGACATAGATCTTTTTGCCTCACCCCATAACTATCAGTTGGACAAATTCTGCACAAGAATTCATCACAAAAAGCTTGGAAAGTGGATGCTCATCATTCACATGGGAAAACCAATTAGTCTGTGCTTTTCCCTCTCTGCCTCTACTCTCCAAAGTTCTACTAAAAGTCAAACTGGACAAACCAAAAATTATTCTGATTGCTTTAGACTGGCCTTGCCAACACTGGTACCCACTCCTGCGCAATGTGTCACACCTTCCTTCGTGGCACCTGCCTCAGACACCTTACCTACTGTCTCAGCAGAACTACCAAATTTTGCACACTCGGCTCCAAACTTTGAAACTTGCAGCGTGGCTAATCAACTCATTTCACCCTTGGCATCCCTCAGGAAACCTGTGATGGATGTCATTTTGGAGGCTATAAGGCCTAGTACTAGAAAATCTTATGCTGACAAATGGAAAAGATTCTGTGCCTGGAACCAATTGCAAGGAATAAGCACAGCAATGCCCAATATTCCTCAGATTCTGCAATACTTAACTGAGATGCTTCACAAGGGCCTATCTTTTTCTTTCATAAAAATCCATGCCTCTGCCATTACAGCTCATTAAAACACAGAACCTCCCCTCTTCTCTCATCCTCTGCTAAAGCAGCCTCTCAGAGGGGCCAAAAATTTAAGACCTCCCAGGAGAGCACCAACTCCTGCATTGGATCTCAATTTTGTTTTTTCAAAACTCACTCTCCCTCCTTTTGAGCTAGCTGCTACTGCAGACCTAAAATTTCTCCCCTGGAAAACAGCTTTCCTTTTAGCAGTCACTTCAGCTAGATGGATTTCAGAATTACAGGCTCTTAAGGCAGTGGAGCCTTTCATTATTTTTTATCCGGGCAGGGTGGTTCTCAGGACCAATCCATCTTTCATGCCTAAGGTGGTATCCAGTGTGGCTCTTAATCAGACCATTCATCTGCCAACTTTCTTTCCCAATCCATAGAACAAGGGTGCGCGGATTCTGCATTCATTGGATGTACACAGACAACTTAGATTCTGCTTAAACAGGACAAAATCTCTAAGAAAATCTGAACAACTACTGGTGGCATTTGCTGCAGGAGCAGAGGGAAAGGCTTTTTCAAAGCAGACTATTTCCAAATGGATAAGCCATTGTATTAGTTTCTGCTATATGCACCATGGTAAACCTATACCCAAGGGGATCAGATCTCATTCCACCAGGGCTGCATCTACTTCTTCAGCCTTTCTCAGAGGGGTTCCTATCAGAGACATTCTAGAAGCTGCTACCTGGAGCTCAGTTCATAAATTCACCAAACATTACCATTTACCTCTCTTCTTTAAATCCAGAGCTGGCTTTGCCACTGCTGTCCTGCATGGACTTATAGCTGCTCCAAATGCTGTATAAATCCATCCTCCCAACCATAGCTTTGGTATTTTACCCAAATGTAATGACTGCAACAGTGAAACATGAAGAACATAGTACAGTTGTGTACACTTACCATAAATGTAGATGTTCAAGATTATTCACTGTTGCAGTCCTGGTTACCCTCCCTCCAGCCCCCTATTTTTCTCTTACTGTACCTCTCCTTTCTTTTACTATGCTTAAAAGCCTTTTTGGTGTATTTCCTTTTGATTGGAGGTATATTTTTTGTGTTTTAAATTTTATGTATATATATATATATATATATATATATATATATATATATATATATATGTGTGTGTGTGTGTGTATATATATATATATGTATATATATATATATATATATATATATATATATATATATATATATATATATGTATTTTTTTTTTTTTTTCTCCCTATTTGGGGGGCACCTGACATCTAGGGCAAGAAAAACTGATGTAATGGCATCGGCTGCATGTTTTATACCCCTGACAACCTGACGTCACGGAAGAAGGGACAGCAACCGATGCAGGACCCAAGACTTTGTTAATCAAGCCGACTGCGTCACCTGTTTAGGCCCAGACCACGACGTCCCTCGCTGTCGCTTTTGTGCTTTGTTCAACGCCAGAACTATACATCATTGGCCCCTTATTGTAGCTAGATATTTTCACTCTCAGTCCTCGAATTTCGATATGGCTTTGGTAAGCCATCCGACTACAGATCTTCCGTAAAAATGTAAGGATAAAGACAGAGACAGACCGCACAGGTCCAAAACTGCCGACGACGCTTCCGTTAAGCTAGTCATCAGTTCTCCGTTCCTCAGTGAGGTGTTTTTGCAGTCCCTGATGCCCGCTTCTGTGGATTCGCAGGCAGCTACAGAGACCCTTTCAGAGTCCGGTATGCTGCAAGAATCTTCTTCAACTAAATATCCTGCGGATGTCTGTACCTTGGATGGATCCGGAGCCGCTGAGCAGGCACCGGCTGCCGAGGAAGTTCTTCGCACTACCGATACTCTACACAAACCGATGACTTCTCTTGCATCTTCAGTTGTTTCTAAAACTACTGAGTTTCTAAGGCCCAGGGTATGAACTACTCCAAAAAAAAACGATGCCCAAGCTCAGGCACCTACTTCCATGCCTCAATCTCAAATGCTTAAAATGGTGAAAGACCTTATTATGCTTATTAGGGGAAGCCAGGCCACCCCTTCCAAAAGAAAAAGAGACTTGTCCCCAGTAGTTTTATCTGAACAGGAGTCCGATGATTCTGATGCTTCTGAATATGAAGACATGCAACTCCTCTCTGCTTATGAGGATTCTGATGCAGAGGAATCCATTCCTTCTGCCACTCCACCCGAGGATTTTTCATTTGGTGAAACCCTACATAGTTTAAGGGAGCATTTCCAATGGGAATGTCAGGACTATCCTCAGTCAAAAAAGAGACTCAGGAAATTCTTAGATTTACCACAGCACAGACCTTTAGCCATTCGTCCTGCCCTGGATGTTGTGGATGGTGTTTTTATGGAATCCAGTTTGACTCCTGACACCCTTCCTCCTGCTCTCAGGAAACCTGACAGATACTACAGAGTCCCTGACTCTCACAAATTCCTTTTCAAAAATCCTACTGCTAACCCAGAGGTCATCTCCCAAGGACCTAAAGGAATTAAAGCAACCTCTGCTAAGAATCCCACCCCCTCAGACAGGGATTCCAGAGCTTTAGGGTAAAAAAAAGTATGCACCTCTGCAACTCTTGCTATTAGAGCACTAAATTGTCAGTTCCACATGATGAAATATCAGCATACCATAGAACTCTGCAAACAAAAAATATCTTCCTTTCCTGCCTCTGCAGAAAATAAAGAATTACAAGAGCTTATGCATTCTGCAAGCCAAGTTACTAAGCACATCTTGCAATGTGGCTTTGACGCCCTAGAAGCATCTTGCAGGGCAGCAGTCACTGGTTCTGTCATTAAAAGGCATGCTTGGCTTAAGGAACAGTCCTTGTCAGAGCATGTCAAATAAAAATTATTGGACGCACCATTGAACAAAGACAATTTGTTTGGCAGCAAGGCAGAAGAGGTTTTATAAAAGAGGGAAGAAAAAGCTAAATCTATGCCAGCAAAGGCTTTTTACAGGTCCAGCCTCTGAGGGTCAGTAGGCATTGCCCCTCCAAGCACTGGTCCTGTCCAGCCTCCTCCAGGCCAGCTCAGTGCAGACCCAGGGGAAGCAAACCCCCAGACAGTCCCAGAGGATGCAGAGATCTAAGCAGTGGAGTTCCTCCTCTTCAAAAACAGGGAGTGCTAAGCCACCCCCATATGGTAAGAACTCACAGTGACTTTACACCTTCACCCCTTACCTCTGCCCACCTGCTAGTGCCCCTAGGAGGAAAACTCTCCTTCCATGCAAACAAATGGACCTCTACCAATGACCGATGGGTCCTCAACATAGTGTCCCAGGAATACAAATTTTATTTCCACATTCTGCCAACCCCAAAAGGGTTCCCAGATCTTCCTCCAAACCAGTGGTCAGAGGCCAAAAAGCAAGTCCTTTCCCTGCTCTCCATGAGGGCAATAAAGCATGTTCCTGCAGACCAGATAGGCCAAGGTTTCTATTCCAGACTCTTCCTGGTACCCAGAAAAGAGGGTACCTGGTGCCCAATCCTCAATCTATCCATTCTAAACACCTTTCTGGTGATATCAAAATTCAAAATGCTCACCCTCCAGCAGCTTCTTCCTATGCTTTCCCAGGATGCTTGGTTAGCCACCCTAGACCTAAAAGAGGCCTACCTACTCATCCCAATCAGGGAATCTTGCAGGAAATATCTACATTTCAGGGCAAGATGTGTGCACTTTCAGTTCTCTGCACTTCCCTTTGGCTTATCCACTCCTCCCAGAATTTTCACAAAATGCCTGGCTCTAGCCTTTGCTTTTTGCAGACAAAGAAATATTCAAATTTACCCCTACTTAGATGATTGCCTGATTCAGGCATACAGTCAGAAAAATTGGTTTACAGCACCTGACCTTTGTAAAGAACCTACTGACCTCCCTGGGGTATTCTATCAACAAAAAGAAATCAAAACTAGTCCCCACACAAAAAATTGTATTTGTGGGAGCAAGCCTGGGCACAGCATCTCAGATGGCATTCCTTACTCCAGAAAAACAAGCCTACCTGACAGGCTACTTCTCTCAACTAGCCACCAGAACCCAGTTATCCACAAGGAAAATCCTGCAAGCTGTAGCATTCATGGCCTCCTGCATTCTACTCATTCTATATGCCAGAGTGCATATGAGGAAACTAGAATGGTACCTAAAAAGCCTTTGGTGTCAACACGTTCAAGACCTGGAAACTGTCATACCAAAGATACCTTGTCTAAGGAAAGATTTTCTTTGGTGGGCAGCAGCATGCAACCACAACAAGGGACTTCCCTTCTCACAACCCCACGCTACCCAGACCCTCACCACAGACGCATCAGACTATACCTGGGATGTACACCTGGACGGCAAGTGCATTCAGGGCTATTGGAGCCCAAATCAAATACATCTGCACATCAAGCAAAAAGAGATGCTAGCTGTTCAGCATGCCCTGACAGCTTTCAGACCACTACTCCACCCGAGGCCTCTAATGATCAAAACAGACAACACCACAGTGATGTGGTATAGCAGCAAGCAGGGAGGGACTCACTCTCATCCCCTCTGCATGCTCGCCATGACCCTTTGGCACACAGCCTCAGCCATGCAACTACACCTGCTGGCACAATTCCTGCCAGGCTCCGTAAACTCTCTGGCAGACAACTTAAGCAGAAACCTGCTAGACCCACACGAGTGGCAGCTAGACCACAGAATTTCACCCTTGTAACCCAGAAATGGGGAACACCGAAGGTGGACCTCTTTGCCTGCCACGCCAATCATGAGCTCAGCAAATTCTTCACCAGGGAACCTCACAGCAAGGCCTGGAAAGTGGATGCTCTATCCTTGCAATGGGTAAACCTCTCAGTCTGTGCATTTCCCCCTCTACCACTCATTTCAAGGGTACTGCTCAAAATAAGGGAGGAAAAACCAAGGGCAATCCTGATTGCCCCAGACTGGCCATGCCAGCACTGGTACCCACTGCTGCGCAGCCTGGCACCCCTGCCACCATGGCACCTACCTCAGATCCCAACACTTCTGACCCAGAAGAATGGGGAATTCATGCATCCCCAATTGCAGACCCTCAAACTGGAAGCCTGGCTTAATTCCTTGAACTCTCCTCAAGCTACCAGCCTAAGCAAACAAGTACTAGAAGTTATACGTGAGGCCAGACACCCAGCACTAGAAAATCCTATGCTGACAAGTGGAAAAGGTTTTGCACCTGGATCCAGGGTAAGGGAGCTGAAACAGAACAGCCCTCCCTACCTGTCAACCTGGATTACCTAGCAGACCTACTACACAGGGGGGTCTATCCTTCTCTTCTATTAAAATTCATGCCTCTGCCATCTCTGCTCATTACAGCACAGAGTCACCTCTCTTTACGCATTCTCTCATCAAACAGATGTTCATTGTGCTTCACTGTTGCAGTCATTACACTTGGGTTATCCTGCTGGCAGGCTACTCGCAGTCAGCCTGAATTCCAAAGTCCTAGTCCAGCGTCGGTTGTTGTCGCCTCTTCCCTGACGTCAGTGTGCCAGGGGTATAAAATATGCAGCCAATGCCATTTTCTTCAGTCTTTCTTGCCGCGCGGTGCCCGAAGCAAAAGCAGTTCGCAAGTGCCGGTCGGCCGACTCCTGAGATTTTCAAAACCGAATTTCAGATCCGAAGTCTTCATTAAAGCTAAGTATCCCATTGGGGAAACTTTTTTCTTGCTCCAGACCGATGTCAGAAAAAGTTAACAATTGTATTTCTTGTGGGAAGCAAATACCTCATAAGGATTTTCATTTTTACTGTATTCCTTGCCTAGGCCTTGACCATAACGTTACTAGCTGCCGGCTTTGTGCTAGTTTTAACTAACGCACTATTAAGCATCGGTACGATTTTGCCTTTCATTACTTTGGACGAAGATTTAATTATATAATGCTGTCGGAACAGCTGACGACCGGAGTTTATAAAAAGCGCAAGGAAAAGGACAGGCATCCGAGGTCCAAAACCGACGACGAGACCTCCGCTTGGCCAGTCGCCGGTTCTCACTGAGGCGCGTTCGCAGCCCCTGACACCCGCTACCTCAGAGCCACAGGCCACTTCCAACTCCCACATGGAGCCGACTAGGCCTCTGGAAACTCAAGGTATTGGAAACTCAGAAACTATTCCCTCAGATGGTTCCAGAGCCGCTAAGCAGGCATCAGCTTCTGAGGGTGTTTTCAGACCTACACAGTTATATGTTAAGCCAACCTCAGCTTCAAAGGCAAAGACTAAAGCAGCTCTAAAGACAAAGAAACAAGTACAGCATTCTCCTGCACAGACTTCCATGCCTAAAAAATAGATGCTTAAAATGGCCGAAGACCTAATTACTTTGATCAGGGGTGTTCCCATCCCCCTCCTGATAAGAGGCCTAGGCAAGAGACAGAATATGATTCTTCAGATCAGGTTTCCATTTCCTCTGACTCCTCTTCTGAACAGGGATACTCCCTTCCTCCCTATGAGGATTCTGATGCTGAAGAGTCTATTCCATCAGCCTCTCCTCCTGAGGATTATTCTTTTGGGGAAACCCTTCACACCATGAGGGAGCACTTTCACTGGGAGAGCCAAGATTACTCAGAATC
Source organism: Protopterus annectens (assembly GCF_019279795.1). Classification (NCBI taxonomy): domain Eukaryota; kingdom Metazoa; phylum Chordata; order Ceratodontiformes; family Protopteridae; genus Protopterus; species Protopterus annectens. The sequence continues at coordinate 935,979,604 of NC_056725.1, read as the reverse complement.
TAAGAAAAGGCTCAGAGACTTTCTTTTACTACCTCAGCACAGAACTCTTGCTATTCCACCTGATGTTCATCGTGTTTCACTGTTGCAGTCATTACACTTAGGTTATCCTGCTGGCAGGCGACCCGCAGTCGGCCCGAGTTCCAAAGTCTTGGTCCGGCGTCTGTTGCTGTCGCCTCTTCCCTGACGTCAGTGTGCCAGGGTATAAAAGTTGCAACCGACTCCATTTTCTTCAGTCTTTCTTGCCACACGGTGCCCGAAGCAAAAGCAGTTTGCAAGTGCCGGTCGGCCGACTCCTGAGATTTTCAAAATTGAATTTCAGAACCAAAGTCTTCAATAAAGCTAAGTACCCCTTTGGGGAAACTTTTTCTTGCTCCAGACCAGTAAAAGTTGATAATTGTATTTCTTGTGGGAAGCAAATACCTCATAAGGACTTTCACTCTTACTGTATTCCTTGCCTAGGCCCTGACCATGACGTTACTAGTTGTCGGTTTTGTGCTAGATTCAATAAACACACTATTAAACGTCGGTTTGATTTTGCTTTACATTATTTTGGACGAAGATTTAATTATATAATGCCGCCGGAACAACCGATGACCGGAATGTATAAAAAATGCAAAGACAAAGAAAAAGACAGGCATCCGAGGTCCAAAACGGATGACGAAGCCTCTTCTAGGCCAGTCGCCGGTTCTCAGTAAGACGCTTTAGCAGCCCCTGACACCCGATACCTCAGAGCCACAGGCCATAACCGACAGCCATGTGGAAACACCGAGGTGTGTGGAAATTCAAGGTATTGGGCCTACGGAAACTATACCTTCAGATGGGTCCGGAGCCGCTGAGCAGGCACCAGCTTCTTACGGTGTTTTCAGACCTTCACAGCTTATAGTTAAGGCTTCTACAGCACAAAGGCAAAGTCAAAAACACCACTAAAGACAAGGAAACAAGTGTGGCATTCTCCAGAACAGTCATCCATGCCAAAGAAACAGATACTTATAATGGCCGAAGACCTTATTACTGTAATCAGGGGCTCCCATCCCCCTCCTGACAAAAGGCCTAGGCAAGACACAGATTATGATTCCACTGATCAGGTTTCCATTTCCTCTGATTCTTCTGATGAGGGCTATTCTCTCCCTCCCTAATGAGGACTCTGATGCTGAAGAGTCCATTCCTTCAGCCTCACCGCCTGAGGATTATTCTTTTGGGGAAACCCTGCACACCATGAGGGAGCATTTCCATTGGGAGAGCCAGGATTACTCAGAATCCAAGAAAAGGCTCAGCGATTTCCTTTTATTGCCTCAGCACAGGCCCCTGGCTATCCCCCCCCCCCCCCCCGTGCTTGATATTGTAGATGATGTTTTTTTCTGAATCCAGTCTGTCTCCTGACTCTTTACCCCCTGCATCAGTAAAGCCAGACAGGTACTACAAGGTCCCTGACTCTCATAAATTTCTTTACAAAAACCCCGCTGCAGACCCAGAAACAATTTCTCAGGGTCCTAAAGGGGTTGAGGCTTCCACTGCCAAAAATCCTGTCCCCGCAGATAGGGATTCCAGAGCTCTGGACAGATGGGGGAAAAAAGTTTACACTTCTGCTACTTTAGCTGTAAGCTTTAAACTGTCAGTTTCACATGCTTAAATATCAGTAGTACCTCATGTCATTGTTAAAGCAGAAAATGGTTACTAACATAGAAAGTCCTGACAGTAAAGAAATGCAGGATTTATTGCATGCAGTTGAACAAGTGGGAAAGCATACTCTGCAATGTGGTTTTAATTCATTAGAGGCTTCTTGTAGAGCCACAGTTACAGGCTCTGTTATTCGAAGACATGCTTGGTTGAAAGAACAAAGTTTACCTGACCATGTTAAAGTAAAATTATTGGATGCTCCATTACAGCATGATACTTTGTTTGGTGTTAAGGCAGAAGAGGTGTTAAAGAAAATGGAGGATAAAGCAAAGTCAATGCAAACGGTGAAAGATTTCTTACAGGTTCAACCACCTAGATTTAGCAGAAACTGGCCTTCAAAAAATTGGTCCTTTCCAGTGTCAGACAGGCCACAAAGAGGTAGATAGAGACGCCCAAGAGGCAGATCTCAGCCCCAAGGCTCCTACAGACCTAAACAGTGGGGTACTTCAGCCCCCAAAGGAGGAGAAGACAAATCACAACCTTGTAGGAAACAGTCACAATGACTTCCCTCTGCAAATGCCAAGATCTTACCAGTTGACAGCACCCCTAGGGGGCAAGCTAGCACTTTTCTTAAAAAAATTGGTACATGATCACCCAAGACCAATGGGTGCTGAATATTGTTTCTCAGGGGTACAGATTCCACTTCCACACACTTCCAAAACCAAAAGGTATGCCAAACCTGCCACAAAACCAATGGGCAGAGGCACAAAAACAGATTGCGGCTCTTATGGATATGGGAGCTATTCAAACAGTTCCACAAGAAGAACGGGCAATGATTTTACTCAAGACTTTTCTTAGTACCCAGGAAAGACAAAGCCTGAAGACCAATACTGGACCTATCAATTCTAAATACTTTCCTGGATGTTCCGAAATTCAAACTTTAACACTACAACAACTTCTGCCCATGCTGGGCAAGGAGGCTTGGCTAGTAATTTTGGACCTCAAGGAGGCATACCTGCACGTCCCAGTCAGACAATCGTGCAGAAGATACCTCAGATTTATGGCAGGCTCAATGCATTACCAATTCTCTGCACTGCCCTTTGGCTTATCTACTGCGCCCAAGGTCTACACAAAATGCCTGGCACCAGTAATTGCATTTTGCAGACAAAAAGGAATTCAAATATATCCCTACTTGGACAATTGCCTTATTCAAGCAGAGAGCAAAGACATTCTTCTAAAGCACCTGGCGTTTGTAAAAAGATTGCTAGTTTGCCTAGGGTACACAGTAAACAAAAAGAAATCAAAACTAGTGCCCTCTCAAGAGATAATATTCCTGGGTGCAAGCTTAAATACAACTGCCCAGATGGCTTATCTCACGCCAGGCAAACAAAAGCAACTGACTCATTACTTTCAAATGATGGCAACAAAGACCCAGCTCCCCGCAAGAAAAATTCTGCAGGCCCTGGGTTTCATGGCATCCTGCATTCTACTAATTCCATATGCAAAACTGCATATGAGGAAACTGCAATGGGATCTAAAAAGTGTTTGGACTCAGCATCGTCACAGCCGAGAGACAGTCATAACCTTGATTCCCTGCCTACAGCAGGAGTTTCGATGGTGGTCCCAGGCCTGTCACCACAACAAGGGACAACCTTTCGCCTTACCTACAGCCAGGCAGACAATAATAACGGATGCATCGGATTATGCCTGGGGAGCACATATGGCAGGAAAATGTATTCAGGGCACGTGGCCCAAGGAACAAATGCATCTTTACATCAATCAAAAAGAGATGCTAGCTGTACAGAATGCCCTGACAGCCTTCAAGGACCTAATACAGCCAGGACAACTGTTAATAAAGACGGACAATACCACAGTTATGTGGTACATAAACAAGCAAGGGGGCACACATTCCTACCCCCTATGCAGACAAGCCATGACTTTGTGGAACACATCACTGACCTACCAGGTAAATCTGTAAGCACAATTCCTGCCAGGAACAAAAAATACACTGGCAGATGAACTAAGCAGAAATCTAATGGATCCTCACGAATGGAAGCTAAATCCACAAGTGTTCAACATGATAATAAGGAAATGGGGACGCCCAGACCTAGATCTTTTTGCCTCCCCTTACAATTTCCAACTACAGAAATTTTGCACAAGGACTTATCGCTCTCAAGCATGGAAAGTGGATGCTCTATCATTCAGCTGGAAAGACCTAACCGTCTATGCCTTCCCTCCAATGCCTCTTCTCACCAAGATGCTTCTAAAATCAGACAAGAGAGGCCAAAAATGATCCTAGTTGCACCAGACTGGCCACACCAACACTGGTACCCAATCCTAAAGAGTTTGTCCCAAGGTCCACCTTGGCCTCTACCTCAAATCCCTCATCTTCTGACACAATAAAACAGTCCGTTTCTGCACAATCAACTCAGAACCTTAAACTTGGCAACATGGCAGATAATGTAGCCACTCAGACTGCACCTCTGTGTAAAGCTGTTATGGATGTTATTTTGGAAGCCAGGAGGCCCAGCACTAGGAAATCTTAATGCAGAAAAATGGAAGAGATTCTGTGCTTGGAACCAGGCACAAGGGCTCGAACCACTTGTCCCTAATATACCTCAGATTTTGCAATACCTAACTGAGATGTTGGACAAAGGCCTATCTTTTTCATCCATTAAAATCCATGCCTCTGCCATTTCAGCGCATTACAATACGGATCCTCCTATCTTTTCACATCCTCTACTACGACAATACCTCAGAGGGGCAAAAAATATAAGACCCCCTAGGAGAGCACCAGTACCTACTTGGGACCTCAATTTTGTTTTAGAAAAGCTAACACTACCTCCATCTGAACCAGCCAGCACAGCTGATCTAAAATACTTGTCATGGAAAACTGCTCTGCTCCTAGCAATAACTTCAGCAAGAAGAGTCTCAGAGTTACAGGCATTGATGGCTGTGGAACCTTTCCTCATTTTTCATCAGGACAGGGTTTCTCTTAGGACAAACCCAACATTCATGCCAAAAGTGGTCTCCAATGTGGCCTTAAACCAAGCCATTCATTTACCTACTTTCTACCCAAATCCACAGAATAAAGGGGAAAGACTTCTGCACGCTTTGGATATACACAGGCAGCTACGATTCTACTTGGACAAAACAAAAGCTTTCAGAAAAACTGCGCAACTGTTTGTAGCATATGCTGCAGGACCACAAGGAAAGCCTATTACAAAGCAGACAATCTCCAAATGGATAGGACACTGCATCCGCTTCTGTTATGCACAACATGGCAAATCTGTACCTAAGGGCATTAGGCCTCATTCTACCAGAGCAGCAGCCACTTCAGCAGCTTTCCTCAGAGGAGTACCAACCAAAGACATATTAGAAGCTGCAACCTGGAGCTCAGTGCACACTTTCACCAAGCACTACCACTTACCTCTTTACTCCAAATCCAGAGCAGGCTTTGCCACTGCAGTTCTGCAGGGCTTGTTAGCCTCGCCAAATCCAATTTAGACCCAGCCACCCAACCTCAACTTTGGGATTCTACCCAAGTGTAATGACTGCAACAGTGAAACACGATGAACATAGTACAGTTGTGTACCTACCATAGATGTAGATGTTCGAGTGTATTCGCTGTTGCAGTCCAGGTTACCCACCCATCACCCCCCTTTTCTTTGCTGGGACTTTTCTGTACTTCTCAACTTTATACAACCTGTGTGGTGTATTTGCTTGTAGATGAAGGAAATGTTTATAGTAATATATGCATGGCTATTTGGCATATTTTTATCTTTTCAACCTTCCTATCTGGGGGCACCTGACATCTGGGGCAAGAACAACTGAAGAAAATGGCGTCAGTCGCAACTTTTATACCCCTGGCGCACTGACATCAGGGAAGAGGTGACAGCAACCGACGCCAGACCAAGACTTTGGAACTCGGGCCGACTGCGGGTCGCCTGCCAGCAGGATAACCCAAGTGTAATGACTGCAACAGTGAATACACTCGAACATCTACATCTGTGGTAGGTACACAACTGTACTTTCTAGACATAGTAGATGATGTATTTTCAGAGTCCAGCCTGTCTCCTGACTCTTTACCCCCTGCACCGGTTAAGCCAGATAGATACTACAGGGTTCAAGATTCCCACAGATTTCTATATAAAAACCCTGCTGCTGACACAGAACCTAGATCTCAGGGTCCCAAAGGGGTCAAGGCTTCCACTGCGAAAAACCCTGTCCCCTCTGATAGGGATTCTAGGGCACTAGACAGATGGGGAAAAAACGTTTACACTTCTGCTACCTTAGCTGTAAGGGCTTTAAATTGTCGGTTTCATATGCTTCAATATCAGCAATATTTAATGTCATTGCTAAAACAGAAAATGTTGACAAATTTTGAATGTCCAGATAAGGAAATGCAAGATTTATTGCATGCAGCTGAACAAGTGGGAAAGCATACTTTGTAATGTGGTTTTGATTCACTGGAGGCCTCTTGCAGGGCCGCTGTTACGGGTACTGTCATTAGAAGGCATGCTTGGTTAAAGGAACAAAATCTGCCTGATCATGTTAAAGCAAAATTATTGGATGCTCCTTTACAGCATGATATTTTGTTTTGTGTTAAGGCAGAAGAGGTGTTGAAGAAAATGGAGGATAAAGCGAAATCTATGCATTAAGGATTTTTTACAGGTACAACCACCCAGATTTAGCAGGAACTGGCCTTCAAAGAATTGGTCCTTTCCAGTGTCTAAGACAGGCCACAAAGAGGCAGATACAGACACCCTATAGGCAGATCCCAGTCCCAAGGCTCATACAGGCCCAAACAATGGGGTCCTTCTACCTCCAAAAGCAGAGAAGACAAATCACAGCCATGTAGAAAACAGTCCCAATGACTTTCCTCTGCCAATACCAAGCACTTTTCTTTTGGCAGCCCCTTAGGGGGAAAACTAGCACTTTTTCTGCAAAATTGGCATATAATCACCCAGGACAAATGGGTCTTGAATAGAGTGTCCTTGGGCTACAGGTTCCACTTTCACACCCTGCCAAAGGCAAAAGGTATGCCAGACCTGCCACAAAATCAATGGGCAGAGGCACAAAAGCAAGTTACATCCCTCATGGACATGAGGGCCATTCAGCGAGTACCACAGCAAGAGCAGGGACAAGGATTTTACTCAAGACTATTCCTGGTAACCAGAAAGGACAAAGCCTGGAGACCAATACTGGACCTGTCTATTCTAAACACTTTTCTGGACATTCCAAAATTCAGAATGTTGACTCTGCAGCAGCTTCTGCCCATGCTGGGCAAGAAGGCTTGGCTTGTAACTTTGGACCTAAAAGAGGCATACCTGCATGTCCCAGTCAGACAATCTTGCAGATGATACCTCAGATTCATAGCTGGATCAATGCACTATCAATTCTCTGCACTGCCCTTTGGCTTATCTACTGTGCCCAGGGTCTTCACAAAATGCCTGGCACCAGTAATTGCTTTCTGCAGACAAAGGGGGAATTCAAATATACCCATACTTGGACGATTGCCTTATTCAAGCAGAGAACAAAGACATTCTACTGAGGCATCTGGCGTTTGTAAAAAGATTACTAATTTGCCTAGGGTACACGGTAAACGAAAATAAATCAAAACTAGTACCCTCTCAAGAGATAATATTCCTGGGTGCAAGCTTAAATACAACTGCCCAGATGGGCTTATCTCATGCCAGACAAAGGCAACTGACTTCTTACTTCGAAATGTTGGCAACAAAGACCCAGTTATCTGCAAGAAAAATTCTGCAGGCTTTGGGCTTCATGGCATCCTGCATTCTACTAATTCAATATGCAAGACTGCATATGAAGAAACTACAGTGGTATCTAAAAAGTGTTTGGACTCAACATTGCCACAGCCTGGAAACATTAATTACCCTCATTCCCTGCCTGCAACAGGAGTTTCGATGGTGGGCACAGGCCTGTCACCACAACAAGGGACAGCCATTCACTCTACCCACGGCCAGGCAGACACTAACAACAGATGCATCAGATTATGCCTGGGGGGTGCATATGGCAGGAAAATGTATTCAGGGCACATGGCCAGCAAGCCAAATGCATCTTCATATCAATCAAAAAGAGATGCTAGCTGTTCAGAATACCCTGACAGCCTTCAAGGATCCACTTCATCCAGGACAACTGCTGGTAAAGATGGACAATACTACAGTCATGTGGTACATAAACAAGCAGGGAGGCACACATTCCTATTCCTTTGCAGACAAGCCATGACTTTGTGGAACATAGCATTGACTTATCAAGTACATCTGCAAGCACAATTCCTGCCAGGAAAGACAAATATTCTGGCAGACAAACTAAGCAGAAATCTCAAGGATCCTCATGAGTGGAAACTAGATCCACAAATCTTCAGCATGATAACAAGGAAATGGGAATACCCAGACATAGCTCTGTTTGCCTCCCCGCACAGCTGCCAACTACAGTGATTCTGCACAAGGACTTATCACAAACAAGCATGGAAAGTGGATGCCCTATCATTCAGCTGGGAAACCCTTACAGTATATGTCTTTCCTCCACTGCCTCTCCTCCCCAAGGTACTTTTAAAGGTCAGACAAGAGAAGCCAAAAATGATACTGATTGCCCCAGACTGGCCATGCCAGCACTGGTACCCAATCCTAAAGAGCTTGTCTCAAGGCCCAGCCTGGACATTACCCCAAATTCCTCATTTGTTGACCCAACAAAACAATCAGATCCTGCACGACCAACTCAGAACCCTAAATCTGGCTGCATGACTGATAATGTAACCATTCAGAACACACCTCTCTCTAAAGCAGTTATGGATGTTATTTTGGAGGCCAGGAGGCCCAGCACCAGAAAATCTTATACAGAAAAATGGAAGAGATTCTGTGCTTGGAACCAGGTACAAGGAATGGACACGCTTGTACCAAATATTCCTCCGATTTTACAATACCTAGCTGGACAAAGGCCTATCCTTCTCATCAATTAAAATCCATGCCTCTGCCATTTCAGCTCATTACAGTACGGATCCACCTATTTTTTCACATCCACTGCTAAGGCAGTACCTCAGAGGGGCCAAAAACATAAGACCTCCAAGGAGAGCTCCATCACCTGCATGGGACCTCAATTTTGTCTTGGAAAAGCTCACACTGCCACATTTTGAGCCAGCCAGTACAGCTGAGATAAAGTACTTTACATGGAAAATAGCTCTGCTCCTAGCAATAACCTCAGCAAGAAGAGTCTCAGAGTTACAGGCACTAATGGCTGTGGAACCTTTTATTATTTTCCATCTGGACAGGGTTTCTCTAAGGACAAACCCAACATTTATGCCTAAGGTAGTGTCCAGTGTGGCTCTTAACCAAACCATTCATTTGCCTACCTTTTATCCAAACTCACAGAATAAGGGGGAGAGACTTCTGCATTCTTTGGACATACACAGACAGCTACGCTTCTACTTGGACAAAACTAAAGCCTTCAGAAAGACTGAGCAACTCTTAGTGGCATATGCTGCAGGATCGCAAGGAAAAGCTATTTCAAAGCAGACTGTTTCAAAATGGATAGGCCACTGCATTCGTTTCTGCTATTCACAACATGGCAAATCAGTGCCTAAGGGCATTAGGCCACATTCAACCAGAGCAGCAGCCACTTCAGCAGCCTTCCTCAGAGGAGTACCAACCAAGGACATTTTGAAGGCTGCAACTTGGACTTCAGTGCACACTTTTACAAAGCACTACCACTTACCTCTTTACTCTAAATCCAGAGCAGGCTTCGCCACTGCAGTTCTGCAGGGCCTCATAACCACTCCTAATTCTATCTAGGCCCAGCCACCCAACCTCAGCTTTGGGATTCAACCCAAACCCAACATTTATGCCAAAGGTAGTATCCAGTGTGGCTCTTAACCAAACCATTCATTTGCCAACATTTTATCCAAATCCTCAGAATAAAGGGAAGAGACTTCTGCACTCTTTGGACATACACAGGCAGCTACGATTCTACTTGGACAAAACAAAAGCTTTCAGAAAAACTGAGTAACTGTTTGTAGTGTATGCTGCAGGATCACAAGGAAAAGCTATTTCAAAGCAGACTATTTCAAAATGGATAGGACACTGTATTCGTTTCTGCTATGCACAGCATGGCAAGTCAGTGCCTAAGAATATTAGGCCACATTCTACCAGGGCAGCAGCCACTTCAGCAGCCTTTCTCAGAGGAGTACCAACCAAGGATATTTTGGAGGCTGCAACTTGGACTTCAGTGCACACTTTTACAAAGCACTACCACTTACCTCTTTACTCGAAATCCAGAGCAGGCTTTGCCACTGCAGTTCTGCAGGGCCTCATAGCCACTCCTAATCCTATTTAGACCCAGACGCCCAACCTCAGCTTTGGGATTCAACCCAAGTGTAATGACTGCAACAGTGAAATACCATGAACATAGTACAGTTGTGTACCTACCATAAATGTAGATGTTTGAGTGTATTCCCTGTTGCAGTCCAGGTTCCCCTCCCACCATCCCCCTTTCATAGCTGGGACTTATCTGTACTTCTCTATTCTGTACAACCTATGTGGTGTATTTGCTTGTAGATGAAGGTAATGTTTATGTTACTGCATGCTTTTTTATGAGCAGATGTTTTAGCCTACCCTTTTGGGGGCACCTGACATCTGGGACAAGAAAAACTGAAGAAAATGGCGTCGGCTGCATCTTTTATACCCCTGGTGCACTGACATCAGGGAAGAGGTGACAACAACCGACGCCGGACCAGGACTTTGGAATTCAGACCGACTGCGGGTAGCCTGCCAGCAGGATAACCCAAGTGTAATGACTGCAACAGTGAATACACTCGAACATCTACATTTATGGTAGGTACATAACTCTACTTTCCTAAGAGGAGCTAACAACTTAAAGCCACTCAGAAGAGCTCCTACACCAGCTTGGGACCTTAACTTTGTGTTGGAAAAGCTCACACTACCCCCCCCCCCCTTTGAACCTTCACATTCGGCAGAGCTAAAAGGCCTCTCTTGGCAAACAACCTTGCTTCTGGACATCACTTCGGCTAGAAGAGTTTCAGAGCTACAAACACTCATGGCTGTAGAGCCCTTCATCATTTTCCAGGCTGATAGGGTCTCCCTCAGGACTAACCCATCCTTCATGCCTAAACCAGTCCATTAATTTTCCCACCTTTTTCCCTAATCCACAAAACGAGGGGGAAAGGACTCAGCACTCTATAGATGTGCACAGACAACTCAGATTCTATCTGGATAGGACTAAATTGTTTAGAAAAACTGACCAATTACTAGTCAGCTTCGCAGCAGAGGCAGAGGGCAAGGCCATATCCAAACAAACAGTCTCCAAATGGATAGCAGATTGCATCCATTTCTGCTACAAACAGCACAGGAAACCACCCCCAAAGGGGGGGTCAGGATGCATTCCGTCAGGGCAACCTCCACCTCTGCAGCTTTTCTTAGAGGGGTCCCTACCAGGGACATCCTGGAGGCTGCAACATTGACTTCTGTTCATACCTTCACCAAGCATTACCACCTGCTTATCTTCTCCAAATCCAGGGCAGGCTTTGCCACTGCAGTCTTGCAGGTCATCCTAGCCAGTCCCCAGTCTTCTTGACTGCTTCCACCCTTTTCTTCCGCTTTGGGAATCAACCCAAGTGTGATGACTGCAACAGTGAACCACGAAGAACATAGTACAGTTGTGTACACAACATAAATTAGATGTTCGAGTGTATTCACTGTTGCAATCCTGGTTTCCCACCCACCATCCCCCTTGTGTCTCTCTCTTCCTCTCTCCTTACAGGGAATTTCTGGTGTTTACTTTTTACAGGTGGTGTTATTCCATCATAACCTAGCTCTGTATTTGGGGGCTCCTGACAGTTGGGACAAGAAAAACTGATGTAATGGCATCGACTGCCTGATTTTATACCACTGACGACCTGAAGTCAGTCCCGGAGAGACAGCAACCGACGCAGAAATACTAAGCCTCTGGTATTCAGGACGGCTGAGGTCTACCCCTGGCAGGATAACCCAATTGTGATGACTGCAACAGTGAATACACTCGAACGTCTACATTTATGGTAAGTGTACACAACTGTACTTTGTATGTGGTGTGGAGAATAATTTGACGTAAAATTCCTATGAATTCTTTGAATCTTGGAGTTCACCCTGCATGAAGCTTAAGGACCACTGTTGTACTATTGATCCAGTAACAGATACAGAATGGCACCATCTTTTGGAACTTAATTGTTAGTATGCATGTTCAGAACATAAACTTAATGCTAGTTCTGTATATTACATCAGGCATACAAAATTGATTTTTATTTTTAATGTACGGAAATTTGTTTTTGACCAAGTCACCCTTAAATATTCAGAAAGCCTTTTACATGTGTAATTGTATTGAGAATTTGGCCCCAGCTTTTTTTTTTGTACAGTGCCAACTTTGTATTTCTTCCCTTAATCCATTTGTTGTAGTATTCCTAACCAATTTCTGTATCTACAGCTAAGATTCCATGATGACAAAGAAGGCCATCCTTAGTTATTAATTCATTAAATTGTTGGGCTTTGCATATTGCTTGCAGTAATTTTGAGATTTCAGGTTATATTGAATCTGGCTATCCGGGCATATCTGCAGATGCAGCTGTATTTCTGTAGGCAAGCCTTTTCAGCTGGGGTTCCCAAAGCAGTTAATGTGCAGTCTCTTTATAGTGGCAGTAACATGACTGAATGTTTGTCAATATTTAGTGTGTGCCTATTAACCCATGCAGAGATGAGCTTGGGAAGGCAAAACAGATGACTTCTAGCTTATGTTCTCTTGGTACCTGCTGACTCTTATCCATGAGCCCTTTCATTCCCCAGCCATTTAGGATTCCCAAGCATGAGGGTGAGAGATAATCAGAGGAACTGCTGTTCATACACCATGGAGGTGAATTCTGTCCTCATTGGCTTCTGCAGAATCCCGTAATACAGGTGTTTTCTGTTTAGACTCTAACCACATCCTAGTTGGCTGACATGAGCACCTACATCACTGCATGGACTTGCTTTACCTTTCTGATGCATATGCATGCAGTACTCCCACACACTGAGGGCTTTTGTCACCAGCTTGGTAGTGCCAAGCCTTTGTGTCAGGATTGTGCAGGATTACTACTGAAAGCAAATCCCCACTTGCTTTCTGAAGAATGCAGCCAGCAACCAGAAGCACTGTGTCATCCACTAAGGTAGACAGGCTGGTATCTTCAACTCACTCCCATCTTCCGTCACCCAGCTTTTCTAGCTCTTGAGACACACTCCTTGAATTTGGCTTGTTTAGTTCATCATCAGGGCTTTTCTCCCTACACCATGGGGCTGGACATTTATGATCTGATATTTTTTTTCACCTCACTTCTGCTGACATCAGGTGTTTCCATGCTTGCACCCTATATTCGCAGCTATTTTGCTCCCCACACCTTGGTAGGTATTCTGGTTGCACCTGCATGAATTCCCATATTCTTTGCTAGGTTCTAGGGGCTATACATGTCAGCACTACAGAGCATGACAGATCAAGCAAGGCACCATTATACTGCTGCCAGTAAAGGATTTCACAGGCCTATTCCCTGCCCCTGTGCTGGGTGGGCCATGAGGTATAGCCTTGAGGATATGTCTGTTCAACAGCAGCTACCACTTCTCATAATCCTTTCCACCCACTCCAACATGGCAGCCTTCCCCAAGCCCAGCCTGTACCAGAGCTTCACTAGGTAATCCAACCTACCTGTGCACCCCCACCCCAGGTTAGACAATGTCCATCCTCCCTTACCACACTAAGAAGCTTCCTGAGCCACTAATCGTACTAATTTTGCTTGGGCCATAGTCCAGGGTTTCTCCCTCTTATACCACTAGCATGGTAGGACTTTGATTAACTTTGTGTACATGTTTAAACAGAATGAGGGGGAATGTAGCTTTGATAAGAGAAAAGTCCGGTGTTATGGCAGTGAGGAGACTTCTCCTAAGTATCGTTTTCCAACTATTAACTAGTGAAGCAAATGCGTCCTGAAAATGCTATACACAGAAGTGGACTATACTGTCCCTTGCTGTCTTATTCCTTGTTTATCTGTTTATTACTGTAAGACTCCATAATGTTTAGATAGCATCTGTAGTAGATAGCTGGTTTTAGCTGTACCCTTAGCAGACATCAGAAGTAAAACTTTGTAATTTCAGAAGGGGATAGCTGACTATGCCTTTGGGCAATTAATAAAGATGACGAGACACTATTATCCAAGAACATGCTTTCCATTCAGAACTGCCATTTAGATCTTTTTTTAAACACCTTTATTGAATTATCACTTCTGACATAGGCAAATTTACATACACAAAAGAAATAAAACTATATTAAAAAATGAATATTAACAAACATACTTCACATATATTGCTATATATCATATAACCTAAGCAGTATTACATAAACTATTCAATTTTCTTTTTAAACAAGAAACATCTTTATTAACCCATCACTTACAATATAAGCAATTATACATTTATATAAATGACAACAAGCCACACTGGAACAGTCCTGGTTGCAAGCATTTTACAACACACACAATACTGACACACTCCCAGTTGAAAAGATTATACATCATTTATATTCTACCCCAGTCATTTTCAGTCAAATGTTGCGTAGCTCGTTTAAGTCCTGCCTTCTTTTAAACCTAATTCCTCCCCTATATGTATTGTTCCCACAATTCCCATTTTTTTCCTATATAGTTTGTTCCTACCCTTTTGTAAAGGTCTTAATTACTGTTGTTTTGTCTGTTACTATATTCACTTTTAATGTAATTGGTTTAAATTTTGATTTCCATTTTCTAGTAATTGCTTTTTTGACAACCACCATAATTAGAGAAAGCAAGGGCCTTACCATGTCTAAGCAGTTCCGATTCTGTATCATAGTTCAGAAAAATCATCTCTCTCGTCACACCAGTCTTGCCCACCCAGCATCTGTGACAGTGCATCCCACAGGCAATCCTTAAAAGTCCACCAACCCACTGCATTCCCAGAAAATGTGTTCCCAAGTGTCTCTTTCTTCCCCGTCACATCTCCAACATTTGTTGTCTACCTGAGGGAAAATTCTCTGTATTGTAAGTGGAGTATAAAAATATCTGTGTAGACATTTCCAAGCAAAATTCCTAAATCTTGTAAACTTTGTTGCATGTTTGGGAGACATACATATTATCCTCTCATTGTTTCTTTGTGAATTGGTTATCCAGTCTCTCTTCCCAGTCCTTTCTCAGTCCTCTGATTGATTCTTATAGTTATCATGCAGTATTTTATATGTTCTACTAATTATTCCTTTTTTAATGACAGCTTCTGTTCTAGATTCTATTAAAAACTCTACCAGTGCTGGCCTTTCGTTTGGGACCCCCTATTTCTTTCTCTTTGCCTATACACTGATATTAATCCTTGATAGGGAAGGCAGTCTCTAACCTGCAGTCCATGTACATTCTTGACATCTTCCCATTCTGTCACCTTTCCCCCTCTAGTTATTTGCTCTGAATACCTTGGTTCCTTTGCCAGTTTTCTCCAATAAATTCCAGCCCCCTCTTGCCTATTGTCTTCATCTCTAATTGCAGTCATCCCTATCAGCAGAATCTTTCTCCATTCCTGTGTTGGTTTAGTTCTTAGAATACTTACTGCTACTTTAAAAATATAATAGTCTGTATGATTGTTATAGTTCTTGTTAAAGGCCTGCATCCAAAATCCCAGTCTCTCCTTGTTTCTTGAGCTTCTCCTCCATTTTAACATCATCCCTTTCCACTTTGAATTATAGGTTTCTGCTTGTGCTATGTACAGGAGCCTTAACTGTGTAGCTCTGAAACAACACTTCAAATTGGGTAATCCCAATCCGCCCTGTTCTACTGAAAGAATCATCTTAACCCACTTGACACTTGCCACCCCCCGATAAAGTTCTTCAGCTCTTTATTAATTGCTATCCACAACTTCTCCTCTGGTTGATAAAAATATGCCTGACCCGTGCATAAGACTAAAGGGACTAAAATCATTTTGAATGCCTGTATCTTACTAACCATGTCCATATAACAAAGCTTCAATTTTCTCAGTTTTTATATTGTCTTTTTAGTCTCTTCCCACATATCCTTAGCTGCCACACCTGAATCATTTTAATCCATATTCCTAAGTACTTAATTTTATCATCCCTCATAAATATGAATGTTGCTGAACCAATTTGTGTGGGGCTACATAATTTATCGCTATTGCCTCTGTTTTAACTTCATTAATTTTGTATCCAGAAAAGATATGAAACTGTCTCCAAAATGTTCCACAACACTGTAATGTCTCTTACAGGTTTTGTCAAGTATAAAATAGTATCTGCAAATAAAGCCAGCTTTTCTTGACTACCATACCAATTACAGTGGATATAAAAAGTATACACACCCCTGTTAAAATGCCAGGTTTTTGTGATTTAAAAAAAATGAGACCACAATAAATCATTTCAAAAATGTTCTCACCTTTAATGTGACCTATAACCTATACAATTCAGTTGAAAAACAAACAAATCTGTTAGGGGAAAAATATAAACAATAAAAAATGTGCAATAAGCTGGTTGCATAAGTGTGCACACACAAACTAATACTTTGTTGTAGCACCTTTTGCTTTAATTACATGCAGCATTCAGTCTTCTTGGGTACACACCTGCCATCAATTAAAGAGACTCTGATTAACCCCACATAACGTTCAGGTGTCCTAGTAGGATTTTCCTGACATTTACTCGGTTGCCTGCTACAGCAAAAGTCATGGTTCGCAGAGAGCATAGAAAGCATTAAAAGGGATCTCATTGTTGAAAAGTATCAGTCAGGAGAAGGGTACAAAGCAATTTCCACAACATTGGATATACCATGGAACACAGTGAAGACCATCATCAAAAAGTGAAGAAAGTATGGGACAACAGTGACATTGCAAAGAACTGGACATCCCTCCAAAATTGATGAAAAGACAAGACAAAAACTGGTCTGGGAGGCTGCCAAGAGACCTACAGCAACACTGAAGGAGCTGTAGGAATTTTTTGCAAGTACCGGTTGTGTACTACATGTGACAACAATCTCCCTTATTCTCCATATGTCTGACCTATGGGGTAGGGTTGCAAGACGGAAGTATTTTCTTACATGGAAAAACATCCAGGCCCGGCTAAAATTTCCAAAATAATATATCTGGTCTCCCAAAAGCACGTGGGAAAATGTGTAATGGTTTGATGAGACCAAGGCTGAACTTTTTGGCCACAATTCCAAAAGGTACATTTGGCACAAAAACAGCACTTCGCATCACCAAAAGAACACCATCCCCACGGTGAAGCATGGTGGTGGCAGTATCATGCTTTGGGGTTGCTTTTCTTCAGCTGCAACTGGGGCTTTAGTCAAGATGGAGGGAATTATGAGCAGTTCCAAATACCAGTCACTTTTGGCCCAAAAGCTTCAGGCGTCTGCTAGAAAGCTGAAGATGAGGAGGAATTTCACCTTTCAACATGACAATGACCTCAAGCATACATCCAAATCAACAAAGGAATGGCTTCACCAGAAGAAAATTAAAGTTTTGGAATGGCCCAGTCAGAGCCCAGACCTAAATCGAATAGAAAATCTTTGGGGTGACCTGAAGAGGGCTGTGCACAAGAGATGCCCTTGCAGTCTGACAGATTTGGAGTGCTTTTGCAAGGAAGAGTGGGCAAATATTACTAAGTCAAGGTGTGCCGTTCTGATAAATTCCTACCCAAGAAGATTGAATGCTGTAATTCAATTAAAAGGTGCTTCAACAAAGTATTAGTTTAAGGGTGTGCACACTTATGCAGACAGCTTATTGCATGTTTTTTATTTTTTATATTTTTTCTTCTAACAGATGTGTTTTTTTTTCAATTGAATTGTATGGGTTATAGGTCACATTAAAAGTGGGAAAAGTTTTGAAATTATTTATTGTGGTCTCATTTTTTTATATTGCAAAAACCTGGCATTTTAACAGGGGTGTGTACACTTTTTATATCCTTGAATTTCTGAGACCATTATTTTCTTTGCTAGTTGTTCTAAATATAATGAGGAGAGAGGACACCCCTGCCTAGTTCCTCTGCTCAAGCAGAAATTATCAGAGATGACCCCACCGACTTTAATTTTTGCCTATGATCCCTCATATATCCTCCTAATCAAATTTATAGTTTTTTTAGGAAATGCAAATGCTTCCATTGCCCTGCTCATAATGTCCCAGTTTACTCTATCAAATGCTTTCTCTGCATCAAAACCTACCAACAGCAATGGTGTTTTTTTACATTCTGCTTCCTTCTGGATCATCAATGTTCTGTTAATGCTGTCAGAGGTTTGCCTCCCCTCCACAAAACCACATTGATCCATATCTATCAATTTTTGCATTATTTTTGCCATTCTTTTAGCTGTTATAGTTATGAACAGTTTATAATCATGGTTTAGTATTAAAATGGGCCTGTATGAAGGTGCATCTTATGGATCTTTACCCTCTTTAGGTATTACAGCTAACACTGCTTTCTTCCAGGATGGTGGTACTTCTCTTAAAATACTGGTAAACAAAACATTCCAGATCTTTATCAGTTTTTCCCTCCTAGCTTCCAAATTTCCACAGGAATACCATCTATTCCCGGGGACTTTCCTGTAGATTGGTTATACATCTTAACAGTAATTGAACCTCATCTACCTCTAACCTTGGCATATTTATTCTTCCATAAACGTTTCCATTTGTATCTTTTCTTGATTTCCATATTTTTCTGCTACATACAGACTTTTGTAGAAATTCCAAAATATTCCTAATACCTCGACAGGATCTCTTGTTTACCTTGTTATGGCTCTGTAAGCTTGACAAGAGCCCTTTCTACTGCCTTAGACGTTGCACCAGAATTGCCTTTTAAGTCTTGAAATTATTGGCAAGAGCTGAAGGTTTGTGCAAGCAAAGCAGAAGTTGTATGTTGAATATTAGAAGTACAACATGGTGCTTTTTGACTGTAGACAACAGCTGAAACATATAATCTTTATTGTTTTGCAGTCGTTTTCAGAACTGCACCAGGTTTACTTTAAATTAATATAGACCTACCATTTCAGGAGGATGCTAAATCTGCCTTGTTAGATATATGACTGGCTGTGTAACCACATAGAGATCTGCTTGCCTGGTAGCTGTATAGTAAGCAGGGTTTGAGCTTTTGTAAGCAGCTTTAGTCTGGAAGACGAACATTCTCCAGCAGTTAAAATATGACTTGTTTTATGATTGCCTCCCATTTATATGGTACTGTTCAAATGAACATATCCAGTAGAAGCAGTTGCTGTGAAGCAGTGTGGTTATTGTCAGGTAATTTTAGTGCAACTGTGTCTGTAATTTTAACACACCCATTTTTTGAAGAAACATGGTTCACTAAATGTGACTTTTCTCCTATTACAAAGATTAATTTTTCAGTCCATTTGTGCTCACATACACTAAAATCGGCCAACAAACACACCTTTAGTTGTTTCATGGTTGCTTTAAATGCTTGTTTTTATAGAATACCCACAGAGCCCTGTATTCAGATCGCCTTACTGCTGTGCATTGCATATTATATTCCTTTGCAGGACTGTTATTATTTAGTGGAGTTCTCATTTCGTCACTCTGTTGTTGTTTAACAGCTTCAAACCACCGCTGGTCTGTGTATGCATATTGAGAGACAGAAGCAACAGGAAGGTAACTACTGGTTCTAGTGTGTGAGGTAAATGCATCGCTTGGCTGGCTTCATGCTGCTGCCTTTGAATGTTTTCATGTTTACATATAAAGCAGGCATGGAGGGGGTAGACGCTCAGGTACTCTGCTTTGGAAGAGGAATTAAGGATGTTTAAAATCCAGTATTATATCTTACATTTTTAAGAACATGTACATGTAAAAGACTATCATTTTGATATTCCAGGTGTTCTCTGAAGCAGTCCAGGATGAGCATTGAAAAAGGAATTAAATAATTTGGAAACACTTGTTTTGCCTGCATACAGATATACACTCTATCTCATTAGTTGCGTGAAATTGTTTTTCAAACTAGTTTCAATGGGTGAAGAGGACATTTACCCGTTAGATTTTAAATATGGAACATTTTGTTGTCTCTCAAGTTTGTATTCACTAGGATACAGAATGAATCATTTCCTCTGACAGATAGTTGCGCAGGTAGCAGATTAACCAGGTAACCTTGTTAAAACTAGGACAGAGTCACCGATTAGTTGATTTGCCCTAGGTCTATTCTGTATACAGTGATATTCAGTGATTGTGGTGCTCACATTTATGTACGTATGTAATGATCTATGTTTATGTACATGTTTAATAATGCAGTTATACGCAGGTTTTACTGAATATCACAGTGAAGTCAATTTTCCTTTTCTTACAGGAAACCAAAACTCAATGTGTCAGAATAGCAACAAAAGGTAGGATATACGTCTGTACGTATTACTCTTAGTCTCTCATGTCATCTTCTTAACTGTACATTTCTGAAATGCTTTTCATTTCATAATGTTTTAAAATCCATACTGTATATTATTCACATTTTTTTATGGAAAGTGGCTCTGTTATCATTGCTATGAGTGTGGTTTTGCAGTACAAATGGCAACCCAGTCATTAAACTAAAATTAAAGTATTTTTAATATCTTTACTGAATCACACATCAGTTAACTAGGTACGTAAACAATAGAAAACAAAACAACCCTAGTGATGCTCTTCATTGTTTTATTGCAGTATACATGTTAACAAATGTCATTTATTGCAGCATGCATTTTTAATCATCATTATTCACGCCAACATTACATAACTTGCTATTCCTGACATCCGTTAAACCTCAATCCTCCTGAAACATTATTCTGCATGTATTCTCACAAACTCCATTTTCTTGCATTTATAGTGCCTCTTCTCTTTTACAAAGATTCCACTTGCAGTTCTTTTAATCTCCTTTACAGTATTCAGTACTTCAGTTACAGTTGGATTAGAATTTATTTTCCATTTTCTAATAATCACATACTTGACGGTCAATAGCATTAAACTTAGCAAGGCCATACAATTCAGATACATGCTGAAAAGAATAATTTCTATAGTTACAATCATTTGTTCTACTAACATTCTAATCAAAGTACTCTTGTGAGTTTAAAGTCTGCCAGCTTGTTAACTCCAAAAACACACACTTTTAATGACCTCTCTCTTACCCATCAAATCTCCATAATTTGTTGTTTAACTAAGGGAAGTTTCACTGAAGTTTGCTTGGAGTATAAAAATACCTATGCAAATGCTTACAAGCAAAAATCTTAATCCTTCTGGACTCTGTTCCATACTTGTTAGCCATACAGATACTTTCTCATTGCTCATTTGTAAAATGCCTTTCCAGTCTCTCTGTCCCCAAGCTTTTCTGACCTCCTGTAATTGAATCTTGTACTTTTCCTGCAATATGTTCTATATCCTACTAGTTATCCTTTTTTAACAGTAGCTTTGATTTTAGACTCAATTAAAGAACTGTATTAGAGCTGGCCTTTCATATAGCGTGTCCCTTTTCTTTTGTTTTTGCCTATACTATTAATCCCTAGTAGGGAAGGCATTATGTGTCTATAGCCCAAGCTTCTACCTGGCTTTATCTTGCTGTATTACCTTTTCCTCTGTAGTTATTTGCTTTCAATGTGTTGGTTCCTTTGCTGTTTTTCTCTAGAAAATTCCTGCTTATTTTCTATACCCCTATTTGCAGTCACTCGTATTGTTAAAATCTCCTTTCTCCATTCCTGTATTGGCTTAGTTCTTATAATACTTTCTGCTACTTTATGAATATAGTATTTTGTGTGGTTCTTGTTAATCTCCTTGAGGACCTGTATCCAAAATTGTAATCACACTTTATTTCTTGAATGTTTCCCCCTCATATTTCAATATCAGCCCATTCCACTTTGATCTATAATCTGCTTGTGTTATGCATACCTCTCAACCTTTTAGCCCAAGAAATCTGGACAAAGCCTGGCATAATGGGAGTACAAATGCCCAAAAATAGGGACAGATTTTAAGTTGTTGTTGTTGTATCTTTCAGCTTCTCCCGGTTAGGGGTCGCCACAGCGGAACTCAGGTCCGTTAATGATTGGCAGTAGATTTTTACGTAGTGACTTGCCAGGCCTGACGCACAACCTTCAACGAAGGTACGCCCATTCACGCATGTCTCCACACACAAGACGCTTTAGCTGAGAATCGAACAGGACAACGTCTTACTGTGAGGCGACAGCGCTACCGCAGCACAAGTATTGCTCTTAAAATCTAAGAAAGTTGCTAGAATAACAGTGTATCTATTAAAATGGATTTTGTAAAGGATGCAAAGTCTAAAACTCAAATGTACACCATTATTTACTATTGTATTCCTGAGATCACCCCAGTGATTAGCCAGATGAGGAACAGGCTGAAATTTTGAGGCAAAAATCTGGACATTCTATGAAAATCTGGGCAGTTGAGAGGTATGGTGTTATGTATAAGAGCCCTAACTGTGTAGTTCTAAAGTATCCATTTAAATCAATTTTTGTAAGTTGTAGTTAACTGAATGTGAGTATACCCACCCAGAGTTTGTTATCTACAGCCTGTATTGAGTGTGAGACTTAAAAG
Organism: Protopterus annectens; assembly: GCF_019279795.1. Lineage (NCBI taxonomy): Eukaryota > Metazoa > Chordata > Ceratodontiformes > Protopteridae > Protopterus > Protopterus annectens. The sequence goes on along the minus strand of NC_056725.1, from coordinate 935,957,384 downwards.
CAGTGCTTTTGTGTAATTCTTCTGGACCCACACCCATAATACCATTGTCCAGCTGGTTTATAGTAGACTGGGAGGAGCACTTAAATATTCACATAGGATTATGTTTTTGCTCAAACTCAATAGCTTAATCTGTCAAAGGAACACTACAGTCTCTAGTAACACTGACCATGCAAACACTGAAAAAAAAGATTGTTTTAACTGGATAAGGTAAAAAACATCCCATCTCCCACAGTCAGCCATTAGTCCTCTCTTTCTATGGGGCCATTATCTTCAGGAGGGAGAAACAAAAAAAGCATTAAAGGCCAAGCATGAATAGGCTTTGAATTTAAAATGATCTTGTCTAAAATGTAATAATGGGTAAATCTTCACTGAAACACTTGAAATGCTCACTGTTAATGGAAAGGAGGGATCATGATTTGCTCCCAGGATTGTCTTGCATTATTGCATTCTGCTTCCATTTTTGATGATCCATATTCTTGTTCAGACTTCTGTTATGTTAACATGGGTCTTACATGGGATCATGTCCATTAGTAAGAGCTTTTAAAATATTTTCAACATTGAAGTTGGTTTGTGGCATCTGTTGACACTGACATGCACCTATTTTAAAGAAAATATCTGTTTTAATAAAGTATTTTCATTTTCCCAGCTGAATAATCAGTAATGAAGTACACATTAACACAAATCATGAAACGGAACTCGAGGAGGAGGAAAATGAAGACAGAGTAACAGTTGTTTACATTCATGGTGCTGTGTCTAACATACATAGATTTTTTTATGAAGAAAAATTGTACCGTATTTAAACATTCATTTTTGTAATATATATATATATATATCTATATATATATATATATATATATATATATAATTATCATTTGGCATTAGATGAAATGTTTTATGGTATTAATAAAGGGAATTGCAGGTATTTTCTGCTAATTTAACTAATAGGATGATGTAATTAACGAAAAGCAAAACTGACGACCTGTATTCCTGAATTAGATGAGCCTGAAACATCTCTGTAAGGCTTGCAATCATTCTGTATTTGGCTGTGTATATTTCTCAAAACCTTTAACTCACATTTGAAAAACCCTGGGATTCATAAATGTAGTGTCAATGGTACAACACGTACCACACTTGCCTTTTGTTCATAAGGCTGTAAGTTCTATTCCCACACCAGGCAGGTGGATGCTGCACTCCTGAGTGTACTCTGTTTTGGATGAGATATGCTTGAGTTGGTTGGTGGCTCATGTGGATATAACAGATCCCATATCACTTAATGAAACAAGTAGGGTAAGTTCCTTGATGCTCTGACCAAAATTCCCCTGGTAGTATAAAAACCACCATGTGTTTCCCCTGACAAGAGGCTGCTAGCGTAATAGGACTAACCTGGTCAACAAATGATAAAATAAATAGTGTGCAGATATGTCCAGGCATGCTGTGGTACATGTTTAGAACATGTTTCTTGTGATACTTAATGCTAGCATATATAGAAATGCCCATGTTTGTGAATGGGCATAGTACTTTACAAATGTACTGTTCATTGTAGTACAACAGACAATTCAGGCAGTTTTACAATTCACATATTGAACTGCAACATGGCACAAATGTGGCACATAATTTATTAGTTGTCTGTCCGATACTTGTACTGTAAACTGTCTTTTCCTTGCAGTGCTGTGCTCTGCCATAATGCCTAATTCATAAAGATTGTCGTTAGACATGCAGCGGAGCTAAAGTTAGTACCATATTCTGTTAATGAAGGTATCTGTAGCTTCTAGAGCTCCCACTGAGGGGGAGATCAGCAACATCATTGTGTGGGGGCAGAGTATCTTATGATTGTGGTACCAGGGTTGCCTATACCATGAAGAAATTGATTGGTGGTACTTTTCCCTGCAATGCATAGGACTTTTTTTTCATGCTGATGATTTTTATTTTTTTATTTAACTGTAGTAGTGCTGATACACAGCTGAGATCTGAATTCTGAGCGAACACTGCGGGGGACGGGAGCTCACTGCACTGAACGAGTGCAGCACCATCTTGACAGTATGTGGCTGATGGTTCCATAGACTGCAAATTTGGGACCAGATGTTTGTGAAGCATGTGCACTTGGGTGGGGGGCGGGGGTCATTTGAGTGTGTATTTCATACACTGAGTACTGCGTCTATCCAATGAGGTAAGACTACATACAGTGTCTTACACTGCTCAACTCTTTCTGTGACGTAGAAACGAAGGGGTAAAAGGTCACACAGAATAAACATTTAGTACGAACTGCAAGAAAGACCCGGGCAAGCTAGTGTCTTCAATTTGCTTTATTAGCATAAGTGCACCATAAAGACTTTAAAAAAGTAAACATTTATGGACATTCAGAAAACTGGTATATCCTTTGGGGTCATTTACATATACCCCATGGGCATCTATTATAGGATGTTTATGGTATTACTTAGTGAAGAGACTAGCTTAGCCTGTTATTTCTCATTTTTTATTACATAGAGCTTTGATATACCATTCTACATTGTACCAGCCCTGCATAGTAGCGCATAATGTTTAGGAGTTGTGTCCAAAGACCCACAAAGAAATTACTGCTACTTTGCAGCTCCAGAGAGTATGTAAAATCTAAAGCTTCTAAAGTTGTTGATGCAAACATTTCTCATCAGAATTTGGAAAATTAGCTACAGGTGTAATTGGTATTATGCAAGAAATGTATGGATTGTATAGAATATAGAAATATATATATATATATATATATATATATATATATATATATATATTAGGTCACACCATGTGCTTACAGCACAGTGCTGCAAAATATGGGGTAGTGGTAACATATCTACTGCTGCTGTAACTATGGCCCCTGTGAATGCTGTCAGTACATTAGCAAGCAGGTATGTGGCCGTCATAGGGAGGCATGGTGGCAGTGACGGGACATGGGGGTCTGTTAATGGCAGTCATGCATGCATGCATGCATACAATTGATTTGTGTATTCCACAGGTCCACAAGTATTGCCATTGGACTAAAAGAACAACTAAGGCTAGAAAAGTTTATTGCACTCTGCACAGAAGTGTTACAGCAGGCCAAGTGGGTACATGGTATCCATGTCTTTAATGAAGGGTAACACAGACAAGGTTTACCAAGAGCAGATGTGACAGGGTGTGTTGCAAGATGCCCCCATACAGTGTACTGCCATAACAAGACAGTAGTACAGGTGTGACGCAGGGTCGTCAGTGTGGTACTGCATGCTAAGACTAAGGCACAGAATATTGCCAAGGAGAGTTCCACAGCAGGTGATGTGCTACCAACACAGAAGTGTCTTTTAGAGGTGGAAACATTTCTGATAACTTTGCTAAGGGCAGCTGAGAGAACACTCATACCTGGTGGTGGCTTGGATGTAGGATCTGGGCTGGTGTTGACTGCATGTCTACGTAGCTGAATGGGTAGAGTTATGGCCTCGTGTGCCTGTATATCTTTTGGGGTGCATCATGTTAATAATAGCATGTTCCATTACTGTTGTGCACTGCTGCAAGTGTGAATGACTTGCTTATCATAGCACACGGGATTATCAGTTTCCTCAGATACATCAGGTTGCAACAGGAGTGATCTGTGTGTACCACATGGTATGTTACATGCACATATGGTGTGCAAATAATTGGCATATACCAGTATGTGTGCTACTTGCTGGAGCACAGAGTGATATACAAGTTTCGGCATTTCCACATGTATGTTGCCTTTATTCTTTCGCAAGTTCCAGTGGTGGTGGTTGCAGAAGAACAAGTTGGCATATATGCCTGATGTTAAAAGTCCACCAGTGGTTGACAGTAATTGTGCCACAGACATTGCGCAATTTATACACAGTGGGTGTGATGGAAACAATTAAAATTGGAGGGGATGCCCATGTCCACCACATATGGTGGAAGCACACGCATAATGTTTGGCATCTGTGCATAACACTGGACTTCTGTGTTAGCTCCACCAAATCTACACAGGATGCACCACCACAGACAGCATCATTCGGCTGCTGTGCACACAAGGTACATCTACCCCACCATAGAGGAGAGATATGTAGGTGGGCATTGCTGTAATGAATTCAGGGCATTCCCTGATATGGGATGCCATCCTTGGCATCCATCAGTAAATGTACAGGTCAGTGATCCATGCATGCTTGACCTTCATGAGTAACTGCAGCTGCTGCAGGGACTGTTGGACCTCATGGATGGCATGCACAGTGACATGAAATATAAGGGCCTGGAGCAGACAGGCTTACTGACAGCAGTGGTGGCCTTATTGGCATTCATTGGTACATCCATGAGGATAATACTAAATACCCACTAAGACCATGCAAGGGGTCAGATGCTGGTTGCATGGTCATAGACCTAGCTTAACTAGATGGTGCAGATTGTTCCAGAAACTGCATTGTTGTGACCCCTGACCAAGGCTACCTCTACTCCCATGGTTTTGGCCAATGCTCATCCGTATCCATTCTGGAGATGCCTTACTAGGCTAAGTGTTCTGGGTCATGCCCACCTTATCCCTGTTGGCCTACTGGGTGCAGCACCTAGCACAGTATTCTTCTCCAAGATAGCAGACACCATCTGTCTGTTCCTTGTCTACATGCAGAAGGCCACATCAAGTCTCCTATGCCTGCTTCAAAAATGCTACATCAACACATGACACCTCCATTCTTGAAGCTGCAGAGCCGTATAGTACACCCAGTGCACTTTCATAACATGGAAGCTCCACTTCCAACCCTTGAGAATAGGATCCTTGACTCTTTCCCATCTTTCTGCCCATGTGTATGGCTACCTCATCAGTATTAGGTAACCCTTAAACATATGGTAGCATTGCTGTTCCCTCTCACTGTGCACTGCCCACCCCTCTGACCTGTTTTGGTAAGGGTAGTGACAGATGCACACCATAGCCAGTCAGCATGCTGTAATGCATGCTTCATTTTCTGTTGCCCTTTTCATGCCCTGCAGTTGGGGATGAGATGCTTCCTCTTTTTTAGCACAGCTTTATATTGTGCCCACCTCTGTCTCCTGTATTCTGTGATGACTCCTCATCTTACTCCACTTCTGGTACTGCTACAGGTCTGTCATGCGGTAGCGTGGTGCTTCTAAATTGTATCTGATTTTGTGCCACTGTATATATTTATGTTACATTTGTTGAACAGGTTTCTCTGACTGAGCTAAGTAGCTTTTTCAGCGGAGGCCCGGGGAGAAAAGCTCCACATGATGTCCTTCAAGGATGCATCTGCAGTCCTTACAAATGGGTTGTCCTGTCGTCAGGCAGCCCTTCGGTCGGCCGGATTCCAAAGTCTGGGTCTGGCCTCGGCTGGTGTTGCACTTCACCCGACGTCATAGCTGCAGTTCTTCGGGTATAAAGGCATCAGCCGACGCCATTTTCCTGAGTCTTTCTTGCCGCGTGGCGCCCGAAGCAGAAGCTGTTCGCAAGTGCCGGTCGGTCAGATCCAGAGATTACTACTACCGAATACTACTTCGAAGACATCTAAAAAGCTAAGTACCCCGTTGGGGACTCTTTCTTGCCTCAGCCGATGTCAGAAAAAGTTTAATAACTGTTTAACTTGTGGGAAACAAATACCTCATAAAGATTTTCACTCTTACTGCTTACCTTGTTTAGGCCCAGACCACGACGTAGCAGCTTGTTTAGCCTGTGCTTCTTTCAACCGACGGACGCTTAGACGTCGGTCGGAGTTTGCTGAAAGTTTTTCGGCTCAGATTTTGCGTACATAATGCCGTCGGATCCTCCGACTACACAAGTTGTTAAGAAACGCAAAGAAAAGGACCGACACTCGCGGTCCGCGGTTTCGGCCGAAACCGCGGTTAAGCAAACCGCGAGTGTCTCGGTTTTGGCCGAAACCGAGCAAACGGTTCTAACTTCAGCCGAATCCATGACTACTACCGAGGCCCCTTCTAACCTGGTTGAGTCGGCCTCTGAAATTCTTCCTGCTACTGTGGTTTCACAAGAATTATCGGACACCATCCCTTTGGATGTTTCAACCCCTGCACGTGGTGCTGCTAGGCCGCCTGCAGCCATGTCCATAAAGGCCTTTGCCAGGGCTAAAGCAGCCAAAACTTCTAAGTCTGTGCCTGTTAAGCCCCCTCTCACAGGCCCAGTTCCAGTTCCCAAATGCTTACTCTGGCAGAGGATCTCATCTCTTTAATAAGGGGATCCCAATCTCACCCAGACAGGGCCTCTCAACCTCCAGAAAAGAGACCTAGAGCAGAGCCCCCTGAGCCAGTGTCCTCAGATGATTCTTCTGATGATTCAGACAATACAGACCATCCAGAGGCTCCTTTTTCTACTTATGAAGACTCCGATGCTGAGGAATCGATTCCTTCTGCCTCTCCACCAGAGGAATTTTCCTTTGGGGAAACCTTACATGCCATGAGAGAGCAATTTCAATGGCAGGGGCAAGATTTCTCAGACTCAAGGAAAAGGCTTAGGACCTTTTTGCATTTACCACAACATAGGCCTTTAGCTATACCTCCAGTTCTTCCTGTTGTAGATGATGCATTTAATGATGCTTGCACTGCTCCTGACACTTTGCCTCCAGCCCCTGCTAAGCCCGATAGGTTCTACAGGGTCCCGGACACACATCACCATTTATACAAGGCTCCTTTTGCAGATCCCGAGACTATCTCCCAGGGGCCTAAGGCAGTAGCTTCGACCTCAGTTAAAAACCCTCTCCCCTCTGAAAGGGAAATCCAGGTCCTTAGAGAGATGGGGTAAAAAAGTATACACCTCTGCTACTCTCTCAGCTAGGGCATTGAACTGTCAGTTTCATATGATCCAATACCAGGAGTTTATGCTTGATCAGTTAACTAAGAAACTGTCCTCTGATGATTCTTTAGATAAGAAATATGTTCTAGAAATGGTGCATAACATTCAGCAGGTTAGTAACCATTCTTTAAAATGTGGCTATGATGCACTGGAGGCTTCCTTTAGATCAGCCATGACTGGCACAGTTATAAGAAGGCATGCATGGTTGAAAGAACAGGTCTTGCCGGATCATGTTAAAGCAAAACTATTAGATGCTCCTATGGATAAGGTCAGTTTATTTGGTTCTCCTGCTCAGCAGGTACTGAAGAAAATGGAAGAGAAGGCAAAATCTGTACAAACAGTGAAAGATTTCTTACAGGTTCAGCCTCCAAGGTTTAGCAGGAACTGGCCTTCCAAAAATTGGTCCTTTCCAGACTCCTCTAAAACACAGAGAGGCAGGAATAGGCGCTCGAGAGGCAGAAATCAATCCAGAGGAGGTGCCTACAGGGGACGCCAGTGGCAAGGTAACAACCAGTGAGGCACAGACACAACTACTACCACTGCAACAGGACAATCACAGTGACTTGGCTCTGGCACTGCCTACCAGGGAACAAATTGCAGCACCCTTAGGCGGAAAGTTAGCTTTATTTTCAAAAAACTGGCACTACATCACAAGAGACAAGTGGATTTTGCAAACTATAGACCAAGGCTACAGGTTTCATTTCCATACTTTACCAGGAAAAAGAGGAATGCCAAACCTACCACCAAATCAAAAGACAGAAGCTCTAAAACAAATAGCTCAATTAGCAAAGATGAGAGCTGTGGAAAGGGTACCATCTATGGAACAAGGAAAGGGATTTTACTCCAGACTCTTCCTGGTACCAAGAAAAGAGAAAAATTGGAGGCCTATTCTCGACCTGTCCGCTTTAAACACATTCATCATTGTTACAAAATTCAAAATGCTGACCCTACAGCAACTTCTTCCCATGCTGGGCAAGGAGTATTGGCTGGTGACTCTAGATCTCAAGGAGGCATACCTGCACGTCCCCATACGACCAAATTGCAGAAGATACCTCAGATTTCTTGCAGGATCAGAGCATTATCAATTCTCAGCATTGCCCTTTGGCTTATCTACTGCACCCAGAGTGTTCACGAAATGCCTGGCATCAGTAATCGCCACTGCAGGCTTCAGGGAATCCAAATATATCCATACCTGGACGACTGCCTGATACAAGCGGACAACAAAAACAAGCTAACAGAAGACTTACAAAGAGTCATTTGCTTACTGCAAGCCCTGGGATATACAGTCAATATAAAAAATCAAGACTGATACCATCCCAAAGAATAACCTTCTTAGGTGCAGAATTGGACACAGTAAAACAGATGGCATTCCTAACTGCAGAAAAACAAGAACAACTTCCTCTCTACTTCTTGGCATTAACAAAGCAGAACAAACTAACAGCAAGGAAAGTACTGCAGGCCTTGGGCTTCATGGCATCCTGCATAATCCTGGTCCCTCATGCCAGACTGCATATGAGAAAGCTACAGTGGTACCTGAAGAATTTATGGTCTCAACACAGGCACAGCCTAGAAACCGAAATACCACTAATCCCATGCCTGAAACAAGAGTTCCTATGGTGGGCTCAGGCATGCCAGTCAAACCCAGGTTTGCCCTTCCACAGCATTCAACCAAGCCAAACCATCACGACGGACACCTCAGACCTCGGTTGGGGGGCCCACATGCTGGACAAGTGCATACAAGGCTTATGGACTCCAGATCAGCTGCACCTGCACATAAATCAAAAGGAAATGCTGGCAGTAAAACTTGCAATCCAGAATTTCAGACCATTCCTCCAAGAAGGGCAGTTGATGATAAGGACAGACAACACCACAGTCATGTGGTACATCAACAAACAGGGAGGCACTCATTCATACCCTCTATGCCGGATGGCACTGGACCTATGGAATATGGCTCTGAGCTACAACATTCAGTTACAAGCAATTTTTGTACCGGGAAAAGAAAACATCCTAGCAGACATATTAAGCAGAACTACCTCGGATGCTCATGAATGGATGCTACACCCGGACATCTTCAAGGTCATCACAAGGAAATGGGGACTGCCACAAATAGACCTATTTGCATCCCCACTCAATCACCAGCTCAAGAAATTCTGCACAAGGACGTACCACCCACTTGCTTGGAAGGTGGACTCTCTATCCTTTAGTTGGAAAGGCCTGACAGCATATGCATTCCAACCTCTTCCTTTGATGCACAAGGTGCTAGTGAAAATCAAAGAGGAACGTCCAAGGATCATTCTGATAGCTCCAGACTGGCCAAGACAACACTGGTACCCATTACTGAGGAGCATGTCTCGGGGGCAAATGTGGACACTACCCCTGATTCCTTTGCTGTTAACTCAGAGCGGCTACAACACCCTGCATCCAAACCTGAAAACTCTGCAGCTGACTGCCTGGAACATTACATAAGAGCAACTAACCCAGATTTATCCCAAAGGGTTAAAGACATTATCCTTGAGGCCCGCAGACCTTCAACAAGAAGGAAGTATGCAGGAAAATGGAAAAGGTTTCTCATTTGGAGTACTGAAAGGGGAAAAGATGTGTCAAAGGTAGACATTGCCAAGATCCTGGAGTATTTGGCAGAGCTTTTCCATACAGGCCTGTCCTATTCCTCCATCAAGATACATGCATCAGCTATTTCTGCAGAATACAGCTTCGATCCACCTGTCTTCTCGCATCCTCTACTCAGGCAGTTTCTGAGAGGAATTAAAAATGTAAAACCTCCTAGGAAACCACCATTACCAGCATGGGACTTGAACTTTGTGCTAGAAAAGTTAACACTCCCCCCTTTCGAACCAGCAGCAACAGCAGATCTTCAACACCTATCCTGGAAAACTGCTTTTCTGCTGGCAATTACCTCAGCAAGAAGGGTTTCTGAGCTACAGGCTTTAATGGCAGTACAACCCTTCCTAATCTTCCATCAAGATAGAGTGTCCATGAGAACAAATCCTACATTTATGCCAAAGGTGGTATCCAGAGTGTCTTTAAACCAGGCTATCCACCTACCTACCTTCTTCCCCAATCCACAGAACAGGGGGGAAAGACTGCTGCATACTTTGGATGTACATAGACAGTTGCGTTACTACCTGGACAGAACCAAGAGCAATAGAAAAACTGACCAGCTTCTGGTAGCATATGCAACAGGAAGGGAAGGAAAAGCAATTTCAAAACAATCTCCAAGTGGATAGGAAATTGCATCAGATTCTGTTACTCCTACCATGGAAAGCAAACTCCACAGAACATAAGGCCTCATTCTACAAGGGCTACAGCCACTACCACAGCTTTCTTATGAGGAGTGGCTACCAGGGATATTATAGAGGCTGCTACTTGGACCTCCGTGCATACATTTGCCAAGCATTATAACTTACCTTTATACTCTAGATCCCGAGCAGGGTTTGCCACTGCTGTTTTGCAAGGGATCCTAACTACACCATAATTTCTTCTTCCTCCTCCCCTAGTTTGGCTATGGTATTCTACCCATTTGTAAGGACTGCAGATGCATCCTTGAAGGACATAGTACAGTTTTGTACCTACCATAAATGTAGATGTCCGAACAGGAATGCAACTGCAGTCAGGATTACTCACCCTCCTTCCCCTCTGTGGTATTCCTAGGGTATTTGCCCATCTAATAGCTAGCTGGGGGGGATCTCTTATGGTGTATTTGTTTGTATATATGTACATACATGCTTATTTTTTGTGTTTGCCTTCTACTATTTGGAAACATTGGCATTTATCCAAAATTTAGCTATCCAAGAGGGCTACTGGCATCTGGGGCAAGAAACACTGAGGAAAATGGCGTCGGCTGATGCCTTTATACCCAAAGAACTGCAGCTATGACGTCGGGTGAAGTGCGACACCAGCCGAGGCCAGACCCAGACTTTGGAATCCAGCCGACCGAAGGGCTGCCTGACGACAGGACAACCCATTTGTAAGGACTGCAGATGCATTCCTGTTCGGACATCTACATTTATGGTAGGTACAAAACTGTACTTTCTACAGATTATAATTTATAAAAATTAAAGAAACAACTGGTTTACAGAAAATATTCAAAGCAACATATACATAAAAAACAAGAATTTACTACAGTAAACTAATCATTGTCTGTCAGATTTAGAATCCTACATGATTCAGAAGGACTAACAATAGTTTTGTCAGCAGACGTAAAATCTTACATTATGCAGATAAGAATTATGTAATGTGCTTAGGATAGAGAAGTTAATGTGAGACAAGGTCTAGAGAGTTATAGAAAGTTACATAGATTGGGAGCAGATAGACGTGTGCAGTTAGGGTTGATAAGCTGTTTAAGGGGGCTGGGTACAGAGGCAGGCCCATTGGCGTAACAGATATTCTTTAGTGGCTAGCTTGAATTGACTAAGTTGCTTGAGTGACCTGATTTCTAGTGGGAATTTGTTCCATGCCTTGGAAGGATTATAGCTATAGAGAATACATCCTTTCTTAGTTTTAGGTTTGTGGATTTGTAGCAGATCTAGTGTAGAGTTCCGGAGGGATCTAGCAGGTGAATAGTGGTAGATGATTGATGATAGTGTAGGACAGTAAGAAGGCTGGTAAAGGATGGAGTGAATGATCTGGAGTTGAGGGAGAAGAAGCTGGTGAAGTAGTTCAAGACTCATTCCCTCCAGTAGAGCTCTTTTGAGTTTGTACCTTTAACTCCTAGTGGGCGTGGCTTCAACATTTAAAAATTGAAGTTATCACCTTACATTTTTAACAAATACCCATTGACATAGGTCATATATCAATACAATTGTGTTTGCTATCATGTATGCTTCAAGATAAAATTTTCCGATACCTTGTATGTAACATGGTTTTGGAATTATTAATGCAAATATGAACAGGCAATATTTGATGCCTAGAGGAGCAGCAGGGTGTAACTGCAGAAACACCTGGAGACGTCACTCGGCTGTAATGAGTTGTATGAGTGAGAGACAGTGATGTGACTTGTAAGTTTGATGCGCTGCAAATTTGGCTATCTTGTTTTAGGTAGATTCAAGTTTGGCAAGGAGTGTGGAATTGAGGCAAGTAAGAATTTGAGAGCCATAAAATAGACTGGGTAGGGAGGTAAGCATGGGAGAGAGATACTTCAGCTTCACTGGTAAGAATGTTTTTGTTACGGTAGAGGAGTCCTAGTTGATGATGAGTTTTCTTACAGTTGTTATTGTGTAGATTGAATTTAAGTTGGTGGTCAATGATGACACCAAGGAGTTGAGTGCTAGTTTCCACCTCAATGTGTGCGTTATTGAGGGACAGGGTTGTGAAAGTGGATTTAAAGTGGTTGTAGTTTTTAGGAAGAAAAAGCAGTAACTTAGTTTTTTTGAGTTAAGGATAAGCTGGTCATCGGAGAGCCAGTTGTCTACTGAGTTAAAGAAGTATGTGTTGTAGAGATGAGTTTGAAGGGAAAAGTCAGCAATAGTGATGACAGTAGAGTCATCAGCGTATTGGACAAGTGATGACTGAGGACAGGAAGAATAAAGAAGATTAGTGAAGATGTTGAAAAGTAGTGAACCAAGGATGGAACCCTGAGGGACAAACATGTTACCTGGGAGAGGAGGGGAGAGTGCAGATTGCCACTTCACTGCTTGAAATCTGTCAGTGAGTTAGCTGGAAAACCATGCAACAGTAGCAGGTGAGAAGTTAAGGTTGGTTAGTTTGTGCAGAAGGAGAGGGTGAGAGATGGTGTCAAAAGCTTTAGAGAGATCTAAGAATAGGCAGGAGACAAGTTTATCTCTGGCAAGGACTATAATATTAAAGAATGATAGCAGGGCAATAGTAGTACTATGCTTTGGTCTAAAGCCATGTTGAGTAGCTGTAAGCAGACTTTCAGGGAGTAGGTAGTGCATAACTTGTTTATGTATGCATTTTTGTAGAACTGTGTGTACTATGAAATATGTTGCAGACAACAGATGTCTTGCTTGTAGGTCTTGGGTGTAAAGAGCAGTGCACTACCAGATGTATTCAGACAGTGGAAGCAAGTCTTCATAAGGCAGAATATGTACTCTGGGATTATCTTTCCCTGTGATGGTGCAGTGTTGTATGCCACCTCTGCCATGGTCTGGAGGCTACGGTTGGGATCATTAGCTGTGGATCCAGAGCATATCCTGTATTGCCTGCAACAGACACCAGGAGGTTGCGTCCATGGGAATGACATCTCAGGGAGTCTGTGGCTGACGGTGTTTGCAACTAAAATCTAGACAACCCTGTGGAAAGTCATCCTGCATGAAATGCTTGTAGAGGTCATGTATGCCAGATGTGAGAATCATGGGAACTGCCTGGATGGCACATGGTCACATTGTATATAATACTCTGTGCATTGCACACCACCTCCCCATGTAAGGAGTAGAGACCCTTTATTTTGAATATACATGATGTCTTGTACAGCAGGTGATCCCTTGATATCAGTGTGGGTGCATTTAATGGTCCTCATCACCTCAGGGACATGGCTGTGTTGTAGAATGCCCATATGATGCTGGTTCTGTTCTCTGCTGTCCATAGAAACTATACTTCTGGAAATGCTGCAGTGTGTTGTAGGATTAGCAAAAATGTTGGCATTCCCTACAGGACTTTGAAAAATCACATAGCATAGATGGTGAATGAAGCACAAACCTTAGACATTTCCCTGCATCAAAATTGATTCCATGTGCTTGGAAGTACATGTCTGTTAAGTTCTGTAACATGTATCTGTCCACATGGCAGCTGTCAACTATCTGGTTGTGGAATTGATGGTGTGTGTCAGCCACAGGGGAGATCCTTTTATGACACAGTGGGTAACAATGAGCAACATTGTGAGCATTGGGTTTGAAAGCAGCTAGTGACATATGATTCTCTGCATATGCTAATATTTCTTAGAATACTGAGTGAAGCTTCTGTATCCTGGGTAATCCTGGTAATCAAAATAGATAATGACCATGGTTCATTCCGCTGATGTTATACATTTCTGAATCACTTGACCATTTTGAATTTTTTTTTTATCATTTGTACAAGTGATAGCTCTCATTGGTATTTTGACAGTCATTTGCACGTGTTGTTGTACTTATTTGCATACTGTGCTATTTTTCAGGTAGCAACAGTGACTCTGCTTGTGACCCTGAATCCCACCTTTTTTTGCTGCTCTCACCATTCTTTTTTGTATAACATGCGGTGCACTAATATACCCCCAATGTTTAAGTAATAAATATGTTTTATACTAGATGAAATATTAACAAGCACCTTATATAGTCATAGTAAATATGTTTTATACTAGAAATACTGGATGAAATATTAACAAGCACCTTATATAGTCATAGTAAATATGTTTTATACTAGAAATACTGGATGAAATATTAACAAGCACCTTATATAGTGCTGGATACATACTGGCCATAGTTCTAGACATTGATGACTAATTTGATCTTAGAAAAGACAAGCTTCTAGACTCGTAATGACATTTGAAAATGTTAGTCTGAGGGTAGACTTCCAAACATGGAATTGTATAATGCAGCCTTTTTATACCCTTTGAGAGGGGTAAGTTGAAATTCTTTCTCCTACGGTGAGGGGTACATATTTGAAAAAAAAATGGTTGGCAGTTGTATGAAAGATGAAGCTCAGTAATACAAAATTCGAGATGAGACAAATCTGTAGTTTCTAAAGTAAATAAATTGTAATAAGAAAGGACCAGCAACAGTAGTGACTGAATTAGTTCCAATTTGAAGTGTTTTTGGAAGAACCACTGTGTTTGTGAACAAATCTTGTTTAAGGTGTTTTTTCTGAGTGTGTAAACATTTGGTCATTACTTAGAGTGGATACAATGTGCATAACAGAATTTACTGTTTAGTTATTTTTTTCTAAATTATAAACATTTAATTTATTTTTATTTACTTTTGTTTTCCATGGTATAAAACTGATCAAACAATGACCAGTTACAGGCTAAGCCTGGTTTATTTAAGATTATGTCGGTTTATATTGCACAGCAAATATAAATGATGTACATAATGTTGCTGAATTACACTTTTCACAGAGGTGCTTTAATTTTGAGTTGGGGTTTCTCTTATGATGTATTTGCCCTAACTGTAGAGTTTAATTTAGCCTGTGATTTGTTTTATTATTAAAATGTGCTTCTGCTTCTCAGGTGAAAAGTTATTTTATCCATCTCCGTAATAATGGTTCTTTACATGCTTAGACCTCAAAGCAATTTCTTCATGTTCTTCAATTTTGCTGCTTCGTTCCATATTTTGTTGTAGTTGTGTCATCTTACAGCAAGCTCTTCAGTGACCAGGACAAAGTGAACTAAATGCTAGAGATCGACTTAAAAGATTTTTTTTTAGCCTCGCCCTGTGGTGCATAGTAACAGAGCTGTTTACTATTAAATTATAGCTAGCCACATGGAAGAGACTTTTCTCTTTGGTGTCAAAGAAGGAACCTGGCCCACCGTGGTTTTGTAGTACCTGTGTTGAGCTTTTGCATGGGACTACTACTATATACTTCATTTAAAGTGCACCTCTCAACTGTTTCTTCTAGTTACAGTTTCTGAAGGGCATTCCTTACATTAGACACCCAACCAGGAAGAGAATGGCCTCAACACAGGACTTAAATTTTGTGAACAAAATTAGTCTTACTCTATGCCTTTGAAGCAGCAGCTACTACTACTACTACACACACAATTTTGACCAGGAAAAACTTTACTACTTACAGCCATTACATCTGCTAAGAAGATTTAGCCCTGGTGTGCAGCGTGTCCTTTTTACGGTTTCATTAAGACATAGTGACCCTGGGAAATAATCCCTTTCTCATGGCAAAGGTAGTAACCAAAGTTTTCTTGAATAAAGCTGCTTTTTCAGAGATCCTCAAAGCAAAGGAGAGAAGATTTTACATACCTTAGATGTGCATAGGCATTGAGATTTTACCTGGGCTGAACCAAGGGATTCAGATAATCTGGCCAACTTATTTTCCTTTGCTCTCAAGAAAATGGTATTTCCTGTTTCAAAACAGATTGTTTCTAAATGATTGCAAACTGTATTGCCCTTTGATGCAAATGTCATAGTTAGGGTTTACGTGGGATAGTAAGAGCTGACTCTTCCCAGTGGCATGCCTACCATTACAGTTTTTTTTGTAGGTGGGCAAGTCCACAGGACATTGAAGAAGCAGTTATTTGTTTATTTTCCTAACACTGCAGGTTGGACTCGAGTTCCAATGCTATGGTTGAATTTCATTTGCTCATGGCTGCAACAGGGACACGAGGTAGAACCCTTCTTAAGAGTAGCTTTAGCATTGGGCCTAAGTACGTCCGCCATCTAGATGCCAGTATCTTTGTAAGACATAACCAATGCAGCCTGATGCCTCAAAGGAACGTCACCAGTGCAAGATCACTTGTCAGAAGCAGAGGTCTGCTGAGTGACTCTGGACCCAACCGACCAACTGAAAATCAAGGCTTGTGTAGAAGCTGAGGGACCCGACAGCATGTCAGACTCCATACGGGTGTCGACAGAGGCTTGAGCCACCACCCCAGTTGCAGAAGGGGGCTATGAAATCCCCTCACCTTCCTCAATGATAACGAGCCTTGGGTGACTGGCTGACAACGACTGGTTGTCACCCGAGCCCCTAAGCTTGGGTCTTCTTTTGTATACTTAGGGAGCTCAACTTTGGGATGACCGTCTGATGCCCTCAAACGATGCAAGGAAAACTGCAGACTAAGATGCCTAGCTAAGATTTCAGCCCTATGCCTGATAGTCTTAGAATTGAAATGGGTGCAAAAATGACAACTAGGAATGTCGTGATCCGGACCTAGACAGTTAACACACAAAGTAACATACAAAGTATGAAACTCTCACTGTGGGATTTGTATACCACAGCAGAAACAATTGTTAACCTTATCTGACATGAGTTAAATCAAGAAAAAGAGTTCCCCAATGGGGTACTTGGCTTTAAAAGACTTCTCTCTGGTGTGGACTGACCGCACTGAAACACAGCTTCGGGCTCCAATAGCAAGAAGGACTGATGTCATGGCAGCAGATGGTTCCCTTAATACCCAAGCGTACTGACGTCAGGGTTGGGCATCCGCCAGCCTTGGGAGGAGAAAGATTATTACTCTGGTAGTTGGGCTGGCCAAGGGCTTCCATAGCAGGAAATCCCACAAGTCAGGACTGCAACAGTGAAACACGAAGAAAATCCCACACTACTGAAATCTATATAAGTGGTACTTTACATTCATTATTTGTATCATGTTTCATTTTTCACTAAGGACATTGGGCATCTGATAGGGTCTTGGCAAACAACAAATGCCACTAATGCAAATAAGGAGAATAAAACACAACCCTTTAAAAGTGTGCATTGGTGTGCTCTCTATGTTATTACATCAGATTTAATTCTACATAGCTTGGGTAGAAAATGATGCAGATTTGATTTTAAAAGTTGAAGTTTCATTTTGATAAGAATTCACAGAAATCTTTAGGATACCATGCCAAACTTCATGAAAGCATTGCTAAAAAGATTTCATGCAAATAAAACTCATAAATATGTTAATTCTCCGTAAGGACAAATGGGAAAGTACTACTACCTATTAGGATAAAAAACGAACTCTCCCAAGAACAAGTGGTGTAAAAACACAAACAATGAAGATAAAAGTAGATACACCACGCCATTGCAAGGAATAATAAAATCCAAAACAATTGATTGCAATGTCTGTAAGTGGAATAAAGACCAAAACTAGAACTCACGACAACTCAGTAGTCAACAAGCACAGAATAAGTTCTAGTGAATAAGTCACGATCCACAATTTAATTTCTTTTATTCATACACAAAAAATAATCACTGGTTTAGCGCTTTCATCTACGTATCGTAGACTTCATCAGAACAGTGTCTTCACTTAACAATAGTCTATATATACTGTAAAAAACCGCCAAAATCTGAAAATCCATTAATTAACTGTGCAATTAGCTTAAAGTCACAGATATGTCCTATAATACATTCATATATTCTTGAAAATTAAATGAATAAAAATTGTTCATGTTAAAAACTATATATGTTGGTTCTATCTTATAAACTCATTTCAATAGTTCATATAAAATTCATTAACTGATGAAATTTGTTGTGTGCTACACATATGTTATAGAAAAATGTACAAAAATATAACAACCCTGCCTACACATACTAGCTAACAATATATCTAAAAACACATATTAAAATGTATATCATCCCTGATAGTATTATGTTACTGACAAGTTGGTTGCCTGTAGTGTAACATATTCTGAATATCTAATGATATACAACATACATATAAAATATCAATATAAATATTAAAATATATATCCAATTCATTCTATTAGTTTCTTATAAGAGGTTTGGTGGGTATACATTCATTTAGTCCTGGGGGTATTGCTGCGTTTAACCTGATTTGCCATTTTATTTCTTTCTCTGATACAAGTGCCTTAATGTCTCCCCCCCTGGGATTTATCTTTACCACTTCTAGAATACCAAACAAGAATCCAATGCAACTTGGATTACAATTTATGTGCCTGTACAAGGCATTGTTGGTGTCCTTTTTACGTATGCAATATAAGTGATCATATATTCTATCTTTTAATCTCCTGTCCGTTTTGCCACGAAAAATCCACAGGTTGAGCAAATTGCTAAATAAATCAAGTGCTGTGTTTGGCAATTCCCTTTCCTAAAATTTATCTTACTTCTGAGGATGTTATCCAATATCACACTCTCTTTGGTTATAATACTACTACACTGATAACAATGGCCACATTTGGTAGTTCCACCCTTTCCAGAATATATCTTTTTGTTCATATTATTAGTTCTTATTTCAAGTATTCTTTTGAGGTTATGATCAGTTTTATATACGTATAATGGCCTTGCTCCCAGTTTATCACTAATTCCTTCATCGCTAGTGATTATATTCCAATTCTTATCTATAATCTGTTTAATTTGACTAGCCTGTTTACCATACTTTACTATACATGCTTTTTGGAAGTTATGGCCATCTGACGCCATCTTGAAGTCACTAATTTTTCTATTAACAGATGCGTTAGATGGACCTACACCCAACACTGGTGTATACTTTTTCCCCCATTCCTGAATGACATACTTGGTGACATCCTGCACTAAATCCTCAGGATATCCTCTGTCTATAAATAATTTCCTCAAAAAATGCATTTCCCTGAGGAAATCCTTCTTAACCGTGGTCATCCTAGCAACTCTGATTGATTGTCCTTTGATAATACTTTTTTTCTGGGAATACGGGTGGTTACTATTATATTCAAGATAACTATTACAAAAAGTTTCTTTTCTAAATATTCTGGACTGGAATTTAGTACCATCAGAATATATATAGGAGTCCAGAAAATTAATACCCACATGGTCAACGTTGTATGTAAACCTGAGATATGTTGTGGTGTTATTTATGTATTCAACAAACTGGATGAATTCCTCTTTTTCTCCTTTCCATAAAATAAAAATATCATCCAGATAATGCACATATAGTGTCATATACTTGTACCAAGGTGAGTTAAGCACATATTCCTTCTCCCAGTCTAATAAGACAAGGTTTGCATATATGGGGGCACAAGCTGCCCCCATTGCTACGCCATTGTTCTGCTTATAATACTCACCGTCAAAGTATATGAAGTTGTTATCTAAAACTATATTAATAAATTCATGTATTAATTCTTTCTTATCTTCACTTAATTCACTGATGGTATATACACTTTCCATAAATCTAATAATGCCATCCTCCTTTGGTATACATGAGAATAAGTCCTTGATATCTACACTTGCAAAAAGTAATTTTGAATTCCAAAGGTCATGTAAACTTCCTAGAAATTCCATGAATCTTTAATAATATGTTCGATGTTCTTGTATATACTCTTAAGCCACTGATCAATAACTTCCATACGGGAAAGTCTTACTATCTTGCACCTGCAATAATAGGTCTCAGTGGTGGATCTATAATATCCTTATGTACCTTGGGTATGCCATTGATGGTAGCGAGTACTGGATATTGAACTTTTAAAAAATCATACAATTCCTGTTCTATTCCTTCATCCAATAAGTATTCTTCTAAATATAAATCTAATCGCCTATGAGCTATATTAATTTGATTCAGTGATGATCTTTCATACTGGTCAATATTATTCAGAATATCAAATATTTTTTCATTATATCTAGATATTTCCATTAATACTATTCCACCCCCTTTGTCTGGTACCAATATTTTAATATTGGCAGCTTGCAGTTCATTAAGTACCTTATCAAGGTATTTATCCCAGTCAGTGGAATTTATTTCCTTATAGCTCTTATTCTTGAGCTGATATATTTGCGTATTATAACTTTCTCAAATGCTATAGTGTTATGCATCGGCTAAATTTGCTTTTTCTCCTTAAGGCACTAGGGGTGGTAAAGGAACTTTTATTATCATGAAAAAATAAGCTTAGATTTAATTTTCTTGTATATAGTTTTAATTCCACTAGTGCATCAACAAAGTCAAACTTGCCCTTCGGTATATATTTCATACCCTTGGAGAATACTAGAAAGTGTTCCTTGTTAATCATAACAGGTGTATAATTGTATATTTTAAAGTCATTCCACATATTAATGACTCCATGTCTTATTATTTCTTGTACTTCCTGCTCATGTTCTATTCCATAACATCCTACTTCTTCCAATAATTCTTCCCCCTGTATCTCCTCTGATTGTTTCTGTAATTTCCCCTGTTCACAATATCTTCCTCTAAAAAATCATTTGCATACCCCCTTTCCTCATATATATCCTGCCTATCTGTATGACTTTCTGTACGTCTCTACTGCTCATTATCTACTCTGATGTTCCACCTATATGCTTTACAATTGGCATACTGGTTAGTATCACGAATAAATTTCTTGCACTTCCTTTCAAAAATTCTTTTGGAATTGTTTTCTGCATATGTATATTGTTTGTTATATAACTGTTCCCACTGAGGGAAAATTAAATCCTTAGTAATATCCGTATTCATCCTTTCAACCTCCTGTAATAAATTACTAATCTTGTTATCATTGCACACTATAATGAACTCCATAAATTGAGTTCCAAAACTATCAAACATTTTGTTGCATGCTTCAATATTTTCATCATTTAGCTCCACACCAATTGGCTGTTTGAAGAAGCGTAACCCCATGGGTACAATGCCACTAGATATACATTTATGCAGATATAAGTTATCTATCTGTAGTCCTTTGATTTGTGTTAGTTTTTTGCCAAAGTTATAAATAACATCCTTTAAGTTAGAGTAGGACTCCCTCTGTTGTCCTTCCCTAGCATTATATTTCTTATTAGGCTCAAACTCAAAAGTTAACTTTAAAAAATTGTCAATATTGTTGTTAGAATGGGACATACCCACTGTGATAGCTTCCTTGCGTTGTTGGTGTATGTCACCAGTATCTTTCAGTCTATTAATCCCTTCCATTCTACTAGCGACTGTAGAATATGTGCAATTTGGCGGTATTCTTTTCTTTTCGCAAGGAGTGCAGACCGGGAAGGAAGTCGCCGGAGGACTTTTTTTTTTTTTTTCTGGTGCAAGACCGAAAAGAATACCGCCAAACCGCACATATTCTACAGTCGCTAGTAGAATGGAAGGGATTAATAGACTGAAAGACACTGGTGACATACACCAACAACGCAAGGAAGCTATCACAGTGGGTATGTCCCATTCTAACAACAATATTGACAATTTTTTTAAAGTTAACTTTTGAGTTTGAGCCTAATAAGAAATATAATGCTAGGGAAGGACAACAGAGGGAGTCCTACTCTAACTTAAAGGATGTTATTTATAACTTTGGCAAAAAACTAACACAAATCAAAGGAATACAGATAGATAACTTATATCTGCGTAAATGTATATCTAGTGGCATTGTACCCATGGGGTTACGCTTCTTCAAACAGCCAATTGGTGTGGAGCTAAATGATGAAAATATTGAAGCATGCAACAAAATGTTTGATAGTTTTGGAACTCAATTTATGGAGTTCATTATAGTGTGCAGTGATAACAAGATTAGTAATTTATTACAGGAGGTTGAAAGGATGAATACCGATATTACTAAGGATTTAATTTTCCCTCAGTGGGAACAGTTATATAACAAACAATATACATATGCAGAAAACAATTCCAAAAGAATTTTTGAAAGGAAGTGCAAGAAATTTATTTGTGATACTAACCAGTATGCCAATTGTAAAGCATATAGGTGGAACATCAGAGTAGATAATGAGCAGTAGAGACGTACAGAAAGTCATACAGATAGGCAGGATATATATGAGGAAAGGGGTATGCAAATGATTTTTTAGAGGAAGATATTGTGAACAGGGGAAATTACAGAAACAATCAGAGGAGATACAGGGGGAAGAATTATTGGAAGAAGTAGGATGTTATGGAATAGAACATGAGCAGGAAGGACAAGAAATAATAAGACATGGAGTCATTAATATGTGGAATGAATTTAAAATATACAATTATACACCTGTTATGATTAACAAGGAACACTTTCTAGTATTCTCCAAGGGTATGAAATATATACCGAAGGGCAAGTTTGACTTTGTTGATGCACTAGTGGAATTAAAACTATATACAAGAAAATTAAATCTAAGCTTATTTTTTCATGATAATAAAAGTTCCTTTACCACCCCTAGTGCCTTAAGGAGAAAAAGCAAATTTATTCCGCCGATGCATAACACTATAGCAACATTTGAGAAAGTTATAAGTACGCAAATATATCAGCTCAAGAATAAGAGCTATAAGGAAATAAATTCCACTGACTGGGATAAATACCTTGATAAGGTACTTAATGAACTGCAAGCTGCCAATATTAAAATATTGGTACCAGACAAAGGGGGTGGAATAGTATTAATGGAAATATCTAGATATAATGAAAAAATATTTGATATTCTGAATAATATTGACCAGTATGAAAGATCATCACTGAATCAAATTAATATAGCTCATAGGCGATTAGATTTATATTTAGAAGAATACTTATTGGATGAAAGAATAGAACAGGAATTGTATGATTTTTTAAAAGTTCAATATCCAGTACTCGCTACCATCAATGGCATACCCAAGGTACATAAGGATATTATAGATCCACCACTGAGACCTATTATTGCAGGTATCGATAGTAAGACTTTCCCGTACGGGAAAGTTATTGATCAGTGGCTTAAGAGTATATACAAGAACATCGAACATATTATTAAAGATTCATGGGAATTTCTAGGGAAGTTTACACATGACCTTTGGAATTCAAAATTAGAGTATATACAAGAACATCGAACATATTATTAAAGATTCATGGGAATTTCTAGGGAAGTTTACACATGACCTTTGGAATTCAAAATTACTTTTTGCAAGTGTAGATATCAAGGACTTATTCTCATGTATACCAAAGGAGGATGGCATTATTAGATTTATGGAAAGTGTATATACCATCAGTGAATTAAGTGAAGATAAGAAAGAATTAATACATGAATTTATTAATATAGTTTTAGATAACAACTTCATATACTTTGACGGTGAGTATTATAAGCAGAACAATGAGAGCAATGGGGCAGCTTGTGCCCCCATATATGCAAACCTTGTCTTATTAGACTGGGAGAAGGAATATGTGCTTAACTCACCTTGGTACAAGTATATGACACTATATGTGCATTATCTGGATGATATTTTTATTTTATGGAAAGGAGAAAAGAGGAATTCATCCAGTTTGTTGAATACATAAATAACACCACAACATATCTCAGGTTTACATACAACGTTGGCCATGTGGGTATTAATTTTCTGGACTCCTATATATATTCTGATGGTACTAAATTCCAGTCCAGAATATTTAGAAAAGAAACTTTTTGTAATAGTTATCTTGAATATAATAGTAACCACCCGTATTCCCAGAAAAAAAGTATTATCAAAGGACAATCAATCAGAGTTGCTAGGATGACCACGGTTAAGAAGGATTTCCTCAGAGAAATGCATTTTTTGAGGAAATTATTTATAGACAGAGGATATCCTGAGGATTTAGTGCAGGATGTCACCAAGTATGTCATTCAGGAATGGGGGAAAAAGTATACACCAGTGTTGGGTGTAGGTCCATCCAACGCATCTGTTAATAGAAAAATGAGTGACTTCAAGATGGCGTCAGATGGCCATAACTTCCAAAAAGCATGTATAGTAAAGTATGGTAAACAGGCTAGTCAAATTAAACAGATTATAGATAAGAATTGGAATATAATCACTAGCGATGAAGGAATTAGTGATAAACTGGGAGCAAGGCCATTATAATGATATAAAACTGATCATAACCTCAAAAGAATACTTGAAATAAGAACTAATAATATGAACAAAAAGATATATTCTGGAAAGGGTGGAACTACCAAATGTGGCCATTGTTATCAGTGTAGTAGTATTATAACCAAAGAGAGTGTGATATTGGATAACATCCTCAGAAGTAAGATAAATTTTAGGAAAGGGAATTGCCAAACACAGCACTTGATTTATTTAGCAATTTGCTCAACCTGTGGATTTTTTTACGTAGGCAAAACGGACAGGAGATTAAAAGATAGAATATATGATCACTTATATTGCATACGTAAAAAGGACACCAACAATGCCTTGTACAGGCACATAAATTGTAATCCAAGTTGCATTGGATTCTTGTTTGGTATTCTAGAAGTGGTAAAAATAAACCCCAGGGGGGGGAGACATTAAGGCACTTGTATCAGAGAAAGAAATAAAATGGCAAATCAGGTTAAACGCAGCAATACCCCCAGGACTAAATGAATGTATACCCACCAAACCTCTTATAAGAAACTAATAGAATGAATTGGATATATATTTTAATATTTATATTGATATTTTATATGTATGTTGTATATCATTAGATATTCAGAATATGTTACACTACAGGCAACCAACTTGTCAGTAACATAATACTATCAGGGATGATATACATTTTAATATGTGTTTTTAGATATATTGTTAGCTAGTATGTGTGGGCAGGGTTGTTATATTTTTGTACATTTTTCTATAACATGTGTAGCACACAACAAATTTCATCAGTTAATGAATTTTATATGAACTATTGAAATGAGTTTATAAGATGGAACCAACATATATAGTTTTTAACATGAACAATTTTTATTCATTTAATTTTCAAGAATATATGAATGTATTGTAGGACATATCTGTGACTTTAAGCTAATTGCACAGTTAATTAATGGATTTTCAGATTTTGGCGGTTTTTTACAGTATATATAGACTATTGTTAAGTGAAGACACTGTTCTGATGAAGTCTACGATACGTAGATGAAAGCGCTAAACCAGTGATTATTTTTTGTGTATGAATAAAAGAAATTAAATTGTGGATCGTGACTTATTCACTAGAACTTATTCTGTGCTTGTTGGACTACTGAATGTCTGTAAGTGCTTTCACACAGAAATATGTGCTTGTTCAGACTTCAAAAACAGACTAAAACACCAAACATATATATACTCCATATCCTCAATCAAATCAATTAAAACATCAGTTTAAAAGAACCTATAAAGATTCTACATAAATTAAAAAGAAACCTTCTGCTAGCCATATTATAGGTATTGTGCTTCCAAGTGCAATATACCTATTAAATCACTTAGAGAACACTTCCCTTCAAAATAGGTTTTATAGAAGTCCTACCATTGATGCCTGGATATTTTTCAGCCTGTAAACGGATTATCCAGTGGAGCTCACGTTCTTCCGTGTAGTTCCTAAAATCCCCACCTTGTATACTGGGTCTAACTATTTCAACAACCCTAAATCCAAGTACATGATCAAAACCTACTTCTAAACAATGTTTAGCTAGAGCATTTCGTGAATCATGTCTATTTATCAAATATAAATGTTCCCTGATAAGTTCAGCTAGGGACCTATTGGTCTTAATGTAAAAACAGCCACATACTCTGCAGCTAGCCAAATAAACCAAGTCCCTGCTCCTACAATTAGCGCATTCCCCAAATTCATAAATCATCTTGGTTACAGGGTGCATAAAATTGTATGAAACCTCTATATTATCACAAAAATTACAGTTCATGCATCTCATTGTTCCTATCTGCATATCATCATCAACCTCAGGTGTATTACATACATCCTTATAGCACAATTGTCTCTTAAGACTCTTCGTAATAGGTATATTGCACTTGGAAGCACAATACCTATATATGGCTAGCAGGAAGTTTCTTTTTAATTGATGTAGAATCTTTATAGGTTCTTTTAAACTGATGTTTTAATTGATTTGATTGATGATATGGAGTATATATATGTTTGGTGTTTTAGTTTGTTTTTGAGGTCTGATGAAGCACGTATTTCCATGTGAAAGCACTTACCGACATTGCAATAAATTGTTTTGGATTTTATTATTCCTTGCCATGGTATATCTACTTTTATTTTAACTACTACCTAATGCTGAGGCTTTCCCAGTGACATACTAACATATTTCAGTTAATAGTACTTTTGATCTCTGCATAAACCACAGATCAAATGTTTCTGCATCTTTGTCCCTTAAATGTACTGCAGGGAAAACTTAGGTATTTACAGTGCCAGTCTGCCAAATTCAAGAGGCAGCCAACAAAAAGCATCTCTGTTATTGAATTGGAACAAAACACTTGTTGCCAAAATATATGCTACATACACACAGCCCAACAAAACACCACAGCGGAAAAATTACCGTATTGTCAGCATTACAATGGACAGTACTGTTGTGTAGTTAACTTACCATATTAGTAGATTTCAAATGTGTTCACTGTTAAAATCATGAACAAAGGGTCTGTGCTATAGGCAGAGCCTAACGTCTGACTAAACTTCTTAGAGTTGAGCATTCCTTCCTTCCTCACACCGAATGGATGCTACCTTCCCTTGAATTTCATGTTCTAGTACCTTTAATTCTTTCTTGCCTCCACTGAAACTGAAAGCTTCCAAAGGGGTACCCTACCCCCTAATGCAATTGCCCTTTAGAGGTTTAGTAATACAAAAGAGAAATATAGTCCTCTCATGGAGTCTGGAAAAAAAGGAAGCTGAATTTGGGTGAATAGGGATGAGGAAAAAAAAGGGGAAAAAAGCTTCTGATGCCCCACTCTGGTCAGTAATAACCACACAGTGAGAGAAACAACGAGGTGGAAATAGTGCAACAGCAAACTCATTCAAACACTATTATGGAATGTTACCCACATAACTGTATTGTGTTGTTTGTCACTCGAGGTCCCAACGGAGCAAAGGTCAACTCTTCTAAGAACCCTTTACTTACTGAGAAGGAAAGCAGAGCTCTTGATAGGTTTGGTAAAAAAAAAAAAAAAAAAAAAAAAAGTCTACACTCCTGCCACCCTAGCCATGAGGACCCTTAACTGCCAGTTTCATATGATAAAATGCCAACAAAGTATTTTAGATAAATTGAAGCAAAAGTTTTCCTCCTTGGAGGACATGAACATTGCTAAGGAATTGTTGGACCTTCACCATTCCAGCCCCCAGGTGGCTAGGCACTCTTTTTACTGTGGCTATGATGGTATGGAGGCCTCTAGCTGAGCAAATGCATGTTGTTCTGTCATTAGAAGTCATGTTTGGCTTAGGAACAGACCCTATCATTGACCGTGTCAAATCT
This sequence comes from Protopterus annectens, assembly GCF_019279795.1. Lineage (NCBI taxonomy): Eukaryota > Metazoa > Chordata > Ceratodontiformes > Protopteridae > Protopterus > Protopterus annectens. Next base: position 935,929,906 of record NC_056725.1, on the reverse strand, counting down.
AGATTTCTAGATGCACCCCTGGATAAGGACTTCGTTTTTGGGCCAAAAACTGAGGCTGTGCTAAAAAAGATGGAAGATAAAGCAAAATCTGTGCAAACTGTAAAGGACTTCCACAAGTTCAGCCTCCTAGCTTTAGTAGGAGTCTTCTCACTAAGCACTGGTCCTTTCCCTCTAAATCAATAGGTCGCCAGAAGAAACCTCGGAGGGAAAGACCTCAAAGGTGGCAGCAGCAATCATAAAGGCCCAGGTAGTACTCCTCAGGAACTTCCAGGCATGGGGAGTTTTAGGCCACAGGGCCCTGGCAGAAAGCAGCAGTGACTCTCTCCCCGCCCCCATCCTCAGAAAAGATAGGAGGAAGGGTATCCCTGTTGGAAGGAAACTGGTCCGTCGTTACTTCAGACAAGTGGGTTCTGAGGGCTATCTCAGTCTGTTACAAGCTCACTTTCAAAAAGCCACTAAGATACTCAGGTTACCACCCAGATGTTCCACAAAATCAAAGAGCAGAGGCCCTTTCTCAGATTCACAACCTGAGCTCCTAGGACTCAGTGGAACCAGTACCAGGTCATCAAATAGGGAAAGGTTCTACTCCGGGTTATTCCTGGTTCCCAGAAAGGAAGGGTCTTGGTGCCCTATCCTAGACCTGTCCACTCTCAGTCGGTCCTTGCTGGTACCAAAGTTCAAAAAGTTGACTCTTCAAAAACGTCTTCCCATGATAGAGCCTCAGGACTTATTGCTTACCTTAGACGTAAACGATGCTTACTTACACATTTCTATAGAGGAATCTTGCAGAAGTTTTCTTTGCTTCAGGGCAGGTACCAGTCACTGTCAATTCTCTGTACTGCCCTTTGGCTTGTCTACTGCTCCCAGGGTCTCCACAAAGTTTAGTCCCTGTGAACCGTTGGGAGAGTGGCCTAATGGTTTAGGTGTTTGTCTTACAAACACAAGGTGCAGGGTTTGAGTCTCATAAGGGATAATTGGCTAGGCTTTAAAAAAATGGCTCAAAATGGTAGTTAGCCTAGTACTAACCTATGATCACCTTCTGCAGAACAAGAGAAATCCAGATTTACACCTGCCTGGATGACTGCCTCATTCAAGCCCTGAAGCAGTCAAAGCTCCTCAAGGATCTGGCCTTTACTCAGACCCTCTTCATCTCTTTGGGGTTCACCATAAATCTTCACAAATCCAACACAGACCCTTCCACCAGTTCAGTTTTCCTGGGGGTTCTTCTGGATTCCTCCCTTCAAAAGGCTTTCCTTGAAGAAAACGTCTCCTTTTTGACTCAGTATTTCCAAGACATTATGGACAGGCAGTGCCTCTCAGCCAGGGAATTCTTCAAAGCATTAGGCTACATGGCATCTTGTATCCCTCTGGCCAGGCTACACATGAGGAAGCTCCAGTGGTACCTCAAGAATCTATGGTGCCGGCTCTCACAGTCCCTGGAGACAGAAATTCCACTGATCCCTAGCCTCAGAGGAAAGTGCATGGTGGACCCAGGCATATGCCCAGAACCTGGTCTCCCCTTCAGATTCATCTTTCAGGGATAAACTTTAACCACAGGTACTTCAGAGACATCTTGGGGAGCTCATTTCCAACACCTTCAGTTCCAGGGCAGATGGGAAGCTCAGGTCAGACACAAGCACATAAAGTGTAAAGAACTCATGGCAGTGCAAAAGGGCCTACTGGCTTTCAAAGATCAGTGTAAACCAGAGGTCCTGCTTGTCAAAACAGACACCACCACAGTAATGTGGTATATAAACAAACAGGGGGCACCCACTCTTACCCTCTTTGTCGACTAGTGATGCAGGTCTGGGAGACAGCTCACTCTCTGGGGTTGCACCTCATGGCACAGTACCTCCCAGGGACTCAAAACACTCTAGCAGATCATCTCAGCAGACACCTGTTGGATCCTCACATGTGGCATCTGCATCAGGAAACATTTCTCAGCATAGTCCATAAATGGGGATCCCCACTGACAGACCTCTCACCAAAGAAAATGGTCATCTATAAAGATTCTGTTCCAGGAGCAAACTACTCATAGCCTGGAAGGGACAGACACTTGCTCCTTCTTTTGGAGCCACCTGTTTTTTTTATGGATTTCCTCCCCTGCCTCGTCTTCCAAGGGTCTTACTGAAAATCATGGAAGAAGCCATAAGGGTCATCCTGATAGTCCCAGACTGGCCCAGGCAGCACTGGTATCCTCTGCTACTGAGTTTAACCATCAAAACTGTGGCAGTTACCTCAGAGAGTGGACCTTCTGACTCATGACAAGGGGAGGTTTGTGTATCCCAACCAACAGACTTTCAAACTCTCAGCCTGGATAATGCCTCAAAATACCACCCTAAGCTCACCCTAAACAGGCAAGTTCAAGACAGTCTTAAAGACGTACTAGGAAATCATACTCAGCCAAATGGAAAAGGTTTTCTATTTGTTGTCAGCAGCAAGGCCTCAGTCCCAAGTCCACCAATATCTCTGCCATTTTAGATTACCTGGCTGTCCTGGTGAACAGAGGCTTATCCTTTTCTTCCATCTAGATTCACGCCTTCGCCATTTCAGACCCCATCCCTGTTCTTCCTCCTGTCTTTTCCCACCCCCGATGGAACAGTTCCTTAGGGGGAATGGTCCATGTCAGACTTCCAGTAGATTACCCAAACATCCATGGGACCTCAGTTTTGTTTTAGAAAAATTGATGCTACCCCCCCACCCCTTTGAACTGGTAGCTTCTGGTGATTTAAAATTCTTAGCCTGAAGACTAACCTTCTTCTGGGCATCACCTCAGCTAGAAGGGTCTCTGAGTTGCAAGCTTTCATGGCAGTGGAACCATTTCTCATATTCTACCCAGACAGATTATTACTTAGGACTAATCCATGCTTTATGCCCAAGGTAGTCACAGACACAAATTAATTGAATTAAGCTATACATTTACACTTGTTTACCGTCTTCACCAAACCTCAGAACATGGGCAGAAAGAATCCTTCACTCCTTGGATGTGCACAGACAGCTTCATTACTATCTTGACTGAACTAAATCTTTCAGGAAATCAGACCAACTCTTTGTGTCCTTTGCCACTGGCTCAGAAGGGAAACCTCTCTCCAAACAGACTATGTCCAGGTGGATTTCCCACTATATTTCCTTTTGTTATAGCCATTATGTTAAAAAGCCTTCTGAAACTGTAAGGACTCACTCTACTAGGGCCACTTGTACCTCTGCTGTTTTCCTGAAAGGAGTTCCTACCAAAGACATTTTGGAAGCTGCTACCTGGTCGTCTGTGCATACCTTTACCATACGCTACCACTTATCTGCCTTCTCCAGGTCTGGAATGGGATTTGCCACTGCCATCTTACAGGGTATCCTCTTTTTCCTATAACTGTCCTTCCACCCTCACCTCAGCTTTGGGAATCATCTCATAAGTCAGGACTGCAACATTTAAATACGAAGAACATAGTACAGTTGTGTACACTTACAGTAAATGTAGATGTTCAAATTTATTGACTGTTGCAGTTTTCTTTCCCTCCCTCCTTCCCCCTTTTCTGCCTACAGTAGTAGTCTGCTTCAGTCTTCTTCACTAACCACAGAACTCTCTGGGTAGTCACCCTGCAGGTCCCTTTTCTGCCTTTGTCCCCTTGCTTGTGCTTCACCCTGAGGGCTCCTACCCTGTTAGGGGCAAGAAAAAACTGATGTCATGGAGGCGGCTGGCTCCCTTTATAACTAAGCGTACTGACGTCAGGGTAGGGCATCTGCCAGCCTTGGGAGGAGGGAGATTTTTACTCTGGTAGTCAGGCCGACCAAGGGCTTCCACAGCAGGAAATCCCACAAGTGAAGACTGCAACAGTGAATACACTCGAACATCTACATTTATGGTAAGTGTACACAACTGTAGTTTCTTGTGCTTGCATCAGAAATGTAAGGCAGTTTTAAGGTCAGAATTAAATACGTCAGGTACAACATTTGCTTAAATAATTAAAAAAATGCAAAGGTTTTGCTTAAAAAGTTAATAGGAAAAGATCTCAAAGGGACAGTGGATGTCCCATGCTGTGGTGCTCAATCAAACAAAAACTGTGGTACTTTAAATTTTTTTTCTTAATACGGTTAGTCTGTTATGCAAGACCAAACAAATTTTACTTAACTAATTGGTCGGTTATCGTCTTATTGGTAATACTGCTGTTTCCTTTAAAAAAAAAAAAAAAGCAGCTAAAATAAATCTTGCCTAAGTTGCCTTGTTTTTTTATTTTGACTTCTCAGAGATTAACTTCTTCATATGCAGTTTATCCATATGGGTACCTCTGCAGCTGAATGCATCGGCCAAGCATCGGACTGCCATATGATCTGCTTCACAGCTGCATTACTTCTTTTGTTCACTGTGTAGCCATATGGCTACCTGCTTCACATCAGCTGAGGTCTGTAGGTTGAAAGGGAGAGCAGCATGGCTTCTTCTACAACTGTCTGTTTTTTTTCTGTTCACGTTATAGCTGTATGCTTGCCTTCACAGTTGTTTTGCTTTATAAAATATGGAGAATAGCTGTTTTCACTGCTTCCTGTTTTCTCAAATGACATGGCACGGTTGCCTTTTTATCCTGCATATTTCCTTTGGTAAATAGGCTGTCTGCTATTCTAGCTGATTAGATTACCCTTTTGTAGTGGGGCTCTGTATAACTCATTCATAATTCCATACTTGCATGGGCTCACAGGGCTTCCGTAAGTCAGTCATACATGCAGGTTCCTAACTTGTGGAGATAGCCGTATGGTCTTCCTTTACATGTGCAGACTCTCAGCTTGAAAAAAAATACCAGTATGTCTTGTTTCACAGCTATATATTTGGGCATATTTGCAGCTTATCTGTATTCTGCCTTCAAAGTTCCCATGTGAGTTACTTGTTAACATGTTAAAACAATGGACATTACCTTAACAGCTCTTTGTGCTGTTCCCATGTCACATGACAGTTTGTGTGGTAGCCAGCATTTGCAGGCCTTGTGCATTAGATCCTGATAAGCATGCAACATAGTAGGTTACTTGAACGCCTATTTCTTGGAACACCGATTCTTAAGTACATCTTTGTCTCACTAAGAATATTACTTATCTATATTAGTAGTTGTTAATTGAAGAGTAGCAAAGAAGCAACTGGGGGTACAGGACCTTTTGACCCTGCATTAATAGTTTCCATATCTAGATCCGTAACACTGTGAATACAGTTTGATGCTACTGTTGCACCTTAGTTAAGGCTTTATAATACTCAGCAAGAATAGCGAAAACATATGACAATCATACACAGTTGAGCAGAAAACCCATCATTAGACAGAACAAAATATTATTCGCATTTCTGGTCTATAACTTGGTACAGTCATAGAGAACTCACGTTAGCAAAGTAAACAGAACACTGTCTGGAGAATAAAACCAGTTTTAATAACAATTAAATCCATAAAATTAAATAACTTCAGATATGCTGAGTAAATCTTCAAGTACATTAGTTAAATTTAACTGCCTATGTAAAATTCACGATTGAGTTCATTAGTAACATGTTAAAAGCTATTGTTAAATTAGTTATATTTAGATATTAAGTAATATGTTAAATTAACTTTTACAAATTAAAATGTTAATTATATTAAATTCTTATCTAGAATTCCTAATTAAAATATTAAATATTAAAATGGTTTTATTAAATTTAATTAGGGTAAAATAGTCTTGGGTCGAAACATCTGGGGTCAAACTGTCCAATAAATATTTTCATAGACAATAAATGTGAATTTTAATATGAAAGTATGTCTAATTGCATTGTGGTCAAGCCGTCTGGGGTCAAACTGCCTGTTTCTGCAACTGGTGCTAGGCAGTTAACTTTTGATTTTGTTGTACCAGTTTGCCTATAGTGGGCATTGACTGCGTTAGGAACATGTAGTACATCACTTGATTTGTCTTGTATGTATTTTTTCATTTGAGACGTTATAACTGCTGCTGCTTTAACAGTTTGAAGAGGGGATTTTTTATTGTTACAGAAGTGCATTTCTCCATCTCCACTATGAAGTTCACTAGCTTTGAAGTAGCACTGTAGCATTTTGTTTTGCAAATGGCTCCTTTGTTTTTCCTGAAAGGTTACTATATTTTTGAGGCAGTCCCTGTTTATTGTTGATGCTGCTGGGAACTATCAAGTTGCTCTACATGCATGTAGAAATATTAGTGTAAAATATCTTTGGGTGGAATGCAGGCATCCTCAGAGGCTAGTAAACTGACTGCATTTGTGAATGCTGAGATCTTTGCTAATTCAGTTATTTCAGGGTAGATGGTTACAGTAAATAATTATGCATAGCTTGCCTTGTCGTTTGCAATCCATGTCAACAGTGAGTTTGTCATAATAGATTCTGAGCAGGGGATATCTACTGATACATTATACCAGCAGGTATTGATTAAACAGTTTTTTTATAAAAATTAAATTAACAGAGGGTCAACACAGTTGAAATTTGTCCCATTTGTTTACCCATGGTCAGAAAATAATTAAGACAGCTTGTCACCTTTCATTTATTTAGTACAAAATTATACAAATTACTTGAGACTATTTGTAAGCGTAAGAAATATGGTTGTTCTAGACTGTTTAAAAAAAAAAAAACTCCTGCAGTGAAAAGTACAAGTTGGCATTATAGGGCAATAATGGGTCACTCAGGACAGTTGTGGCCTCCCAAGGTTGGAATGGCTGTTACTTCCCTATAATGCCCAACTTGCAGGATATTACTGCACGTAGTAAACCGTCTGTGTTTATTATTATTATTATTATTATTATTTAGTATTATTTTTTTATTTTGAAGACTTTTTTGTCCTTTTTAATGAAAAATACTCCCTTTATCCTAATACTAGAGTACATTTATTGTACAACTACTAGATAATGAATGTGTATCTGATTGGTGCGCCATATGAGTGTCTGTATCTGTTTGTGCACATGTGTTAGGGTGTCTGTGAGTTTTGTGCATGGGTGTGTATATGTATTTGTATGTGCATGTGTGTTAGGGCATCTGTGGTTGTGTGTGGCTGTATGCACACGCTGTGGAATTAGTTTAAAAAAAGCAGTAGTTGACATTGTAATACTTTGACTGTGAAAAAATTGATGCATAAAATGCCTGATAATGCACATGGTAAGTTAGAAAACATGCAGTGCCATTAGATGTCCCTATTTGTGTCATATAGCTGTCCATCAGGTATTTTATGTTCCATCCTGCTCTGATGCTTCTGTAGAATGTTTGCCTTAGATAGATGGGACAGCAGAACACATTGATTTTTTGAATATTTCTGAACTGCTTGCACCCATTTTCCATGTTCCCTTCTTTGTTCTACACATTTAAGCCTCAAGCACAATGATGTTGCAGCTGTTTGTAAGTTGTGTGTTTGATGAGATACTTAACCAAGATAAATGTTCTTTAATTGAGCCTGTTTGCATTGTAGCAAACCATTGTTGCATCTCTGCCATTACTGAACATATTTTCTGTTTCCATATTATGTTCTAGTCCTTCTCTTCTCTTTGTATTTCAGTTTTGCTGATGTAGCTGGTCCCATTTTCCCAGGTGTTACTTGTATATTTCCTCCACTGCTTACTCAGTGAATATGGATAATCAACACTTGCTGCTGCAAGGAATCCATTTTAATGTTGCCTCTTTGTTTGATAATGCACCATTGGATTAAGGCTGAGTTGTAGTCTTTTTGTCAAAAATGTAATGTTCATCAGCTATGCAGCTTAGAGGGCTGAAAAACCTGAAAATGACCCTGGTGACCTATGGCTGTGGCACTGGAAGAGCTGATGGGGGGGGGGGGGTGAAGGCACAGTGTCTTCTTGCCTCTTTCTGGGGGATTGGGTGTGTGTGTTGGAGAGCCACATATCTGCCATGTCACCAGTGTTGCCATGTAGCATAGCAGGCTACATGTCGGGCAGCAACAGGACAGGGACCACAGAGAGGTGATGGGCTATTGCAGAGGTTGTGCTTGGGCTCAGGTTTCCCCTGCAGCCCTTTACAGTGGTGGGACTTAAGATAGACATGTCACCATGGAGATGGGGCAATTATGTTATAGGTCTGAAGCCAGGATAGCAAGCATGGACCCAGCAGTGTGGACTAGGGCCTTATAACTACCTCTCACAATATTTAGATGTTCATCGTGTTTCACTGTTGCAGTCATAACTGTAGGGTGCTCCTGCCGGCAGGCAGCCCGAGGTCGGCCAGAATCCCAAAGTCTGGGTCCGGCGTCGGCTGTACAAGCCAGTACCCTGACGTCAGTACGCTCTGGTACATAGCCCTCAGCCGACGCCATCTTCCCCAGTCTTTCTTGCCGTGCAGTGGAAAGCAGCTCGCAAGTCGTTGGTTGGCGATTTTCGAACAGCATTTTTGGTTGTTGTCGGTCTGAAGTTCTTACTTCTCTTCTCAAAGCTAAGTACCCTGTTGGGGAATCTTTTTCTTGTTCCTCCGATGTCAGAAAAAGTTAATAATTGTATTACGTGTGGGAAACAAATACCTCATAAAGATTTCCACTCTTACTGTCTACCTTGCTTAGGCCCTGACCACGACGTTTCTTGTTGTCGGTTCTGTGCCAGGTTTAATTCTCGTACTATCAAACGCAGATACGATTGGGCTCCGAATTACTTTGGCAGACGCTTCAATTATAGAATGTCGTCAGATACTACCGGAATTCAAAAGAAGCGCAAAGACAAGGACAGGCCTCCAAGGTCCAAACAGGACTCGTTGCAGCTGGAGCCAGCGTCCGGTTCGGCTGTCGTCAGTGAGGCGCTTTTGCAGCCCCTGTCGTCCGCCACTTCTGAACCGATGGCCGATACGGACTCCCATGGGGAGCCATCAAGGCCGGTTCGGCTGTCGTCAGTGAGGCGCTTTTGCAGCCCCTGTCGTCCGCCACTTCTGAACCGATGGCCGATACGGACTCCCATGGGGAGCCATCAAGGCCAGTTCGGCTGTCGTCAGTGAGGCGCTTTTGCAGCCCCTGTCGTCCGCCACTTCTGAACCGATGGCCGATACGGACTCCCATGGGGAGCCATCAAGGCCTTCTATTTTATCTGCTGCAGGACCTTCAGACGTCGCTCCCTCGGATGGGTCCGGAACCGCTGTGCAGGTACCGGCTTCTGAGGGGGTATTCAGGCCTACTCACATCACTGTTTCAAAGGCAAAGGCAAAGACAAAGACTCCTGTTAAGTCCAAAGCTCCTGCTCAAGCTACTTCTGAATCTACTCCCAGGACACAGAAGCAATTGTTAAGGATGGCTGAAGATTTGCTTACTATGATTAGGGGTTCTCACCCCCCCCCCCCCTGAGAAAAGGCCTCGACAGGATGTTCCTATAGATTTCTCTGACCAGGCTTCTATATCTTCTGTCTCTTCCTCTGATCAGGAATATTCTTTTCCTCCATATGAGGATTCGGATGCTGAGGACTCCTTGCCCTCTGCCTCTCCGCCTGAAGATTTTTCTTTTGGGGAAACCTTACATGAGATGAGGGAACATTTTCATTGGGAAGGTCAGGATTATTCTGCTTCCAAGAAGAGGCTTAAAGTTCCTTCTTCTTCCTCAACATAGGCCTTTGGCTATCCCTCCTGTTCTTGACATTGTGGATGATGCTTTTTCCCAGGCTAATTTGAATCCTGACTCCATGCCTCCTGCTCCCTCTAAGCCTGATAGGTTTTATAGGGTTCCAGAGTCTCATTTGTTCTTGTTTAAGAATCCTTCTGCAGATCCTGAAACTATATCTCAGGGCTCTAAGGCTGCTAAAGTTGCTTCTTCTAAGAATCCTATTCCCTCTGAGAAGGATTCTCGTGCCTTAGACAGGTGGGGTAAAAAGGTATATACTTCTGCTACCCTTTCTGTTAGGGCTTTAAATTGCCAGTTTCATATGTTTAAGTATCAGCAATTTATTTTGTCTGTTTTAAAGCAAAAGCTTGCCTCCCTTCCTGCATGTGCAGAAGATAAGGAACTACAGGATGTATTGCATGCAACTGAACAACTGAACAAACATAGCTTGCATTGTGGTTTTGATGCTTTGGATGCTTCTTGCAGGGCCGCAGCCTCTGGTACTGTTATCAGGAGACATGCTTGGCTTCATGAGCAAAGTTTACCTGAACAGGTTAAGGCTAAATTATTAGATGCCCCTGTTCAGCATGATGTTCTTTTTGGTTCTAAGGCTGAGGAGGTTATTAAAAAGATGGAAGAAAAGGCAAAATCTATGCAAACTGTGAAAGATTTCTTGCAAGTTCAGCCTCCTAGATTTTCCAGGAATTGGCCCTCCAAAAATGGGTCCTTTCCCACGTCTGACAGGCCTCAAAGGTGAAGATATAGACGCTCCAGAGGTCGTGGCCAAGCTCAGGCCTCCTACAGATCGAGACAATGGACTGCTTCTTCACCTAGAAGGGGAGAAGACAGATCCCAATCTCAAAGGAAGCAAACTCAATGACTCTCTCTGTTGGGCTACAGGATTTCTTTACCTGGATGCCCCTCTCGGAGGAAAACTTTCTCTTTTTTACAGAAATTGGACTCATATTACCCAGGACAAATGGGTATTGGACGTGATTTTAAAAGGCTACAAATTCCACTTTCATAACTTGCCAAGGGCTTTCGGTTGGCCAGATCTGCCAAAACATCAATGGTCAGAGGCCTTAAATCAAGTGGATGCTCTTCTGGCCATGAGAGCCATAGAGCCTGTTCCACTCTCAGAGATGGGAAAAGGTTTTTATTCAAGACTGTTTCTGGTTCCAAGAAAGCAAAGCTCTTGGAGACCTATTCTGGACCTTTCTGTGTTAAACACCTTTTTGGAAATTCCAAAATTCAAGATGCTTACTCTGCAGCAGCTGATTCCAATGCTCTCTCAGGACGCCTGGATGGTGACATTGGATCTAAAAGAAGCTTATTTACACATTCCCATCAGGCAGGAATGCAGGAAATTCCTCAGGTTCAAGGCAGGTTCGAGACACTTTCAATTCTCTGTACTGCCCTTTGGTTTATCTACTGCGCCCAGAGTCTTTACCAAGTGCCTGGCACCAGTAGTGGCTTATTGCAGACTCCAGGGGATTCAGATTTACCCCTATTTGGACGACTGCCTTATTCAGGCAGACAGCAAGGATCTTTTACTTCAACATCTGGATTTTGTTCAGCGTCTTCTCCTCCTACTGGGATTTTCAGTGAACACAAAAAAGTCACATTTGATCCCTTCTCAACAAATGGTATTTCTGGGAGCCCTCTTAAATACAACCTTACAAAGGGCCTTCCTCACTACAGAAAAACAAATACAGCTGGCTTCAATTTTCAAAACTTTGGCAACTCTACCTCAGCTCACTGCAAGGAAATTCCTGCAGGCACTGGGCTACATGGCTTCCTGCATTCTGTTGATTCCAAATGCAAGGCTTCATATGAGAAAGCTTCAATGGTATCTGAAAAGTGTATGGTCGCAGAATTACCACGATCTGGACACTCTGATTCCTCTGATCCCCTGCCTCCAGAAGGAGTTCCTTTGGTGGTCCAGGGTGTGTGCGTTAAACGAAGAAAAGCCTTTCCGTCTTCCTCAACCTTCTCAAATCATAACCACGGACGCCTCGGATTATGCTTGGGGAGCACATTTTCTAGGCAATTGCCAGCAGGGAACCTGGACAAAGGATCATCTTCACTGGCACATCAATCTGAAGGAAATGTTGGCAGTTCAAAATGCTCTTCTAGCCTTCAAGAACCTTTTGCATCCAGGACCTCTTTTGATTTGCACAGACAACACCACAGTCATGTGGTACATAAACAAGCAGGGGGGTTCTCATTCGTACCCCCTTTGCAGACTAGCTATGGCTTTATGGGACACAGCTCTAAATCTGAATCTACATCTCCAGGCTCAATTCATACCAGGAGAACAGAATCTCTTAGCGGACAGCCTGAGCAGGAACATTTTAGATCCTCACGAATGGATGCTAGACACCAACTTATTCAACAGGATTACTGCAGTTTGGGGATGCCCCCAGATAGATCTGTTTGCATCCCATCTCAATCATCAGCTGCCTCTCTTTTGCACCAGGTCATTCCACAAAACAGCTTGGAAAGTGGATGCCCTGTCCTTCAGCTGGAGAAACCTTTCGGGATATGCCTTCCCTCCTCTTCCTCTTCTTCCTCGGATTTTACTGAAGATAAAACAGGACAAGCCCAAGCTCCTCATCTTGATTGCTCCAAATTGGCCTTGACAGTTTTGGTATCCAACTTTAAAGCACCTGTTCTTGGAGCCTCCTTGGATTCTCCCTCTGAACCCTTCTCTTCTGTCCCAGCATCAGGGTCAGTTTCTACGTTCCAATCTCAAGACCCTTTGTCTGGCAGCTTGGCTCTTCAAAGGAATTTGATCTCTTCTAGCCTTCCCAAACAAGTTTTGGATGTTCTTTTGGAAGCTAGACGACCTAGCACTAGGAAATCCTATGCCTCTAAATGGAAGAGATTTTGCATTTGGATGCAGGACCGAGGCTTGGACTCTCTGGTACCTGATCTCTCTTCTATTTTGCTTTACCTTTCGGATCTTTTGTCTAATGGACTTTCCTTTTCTTCCATTAAGATTCATGCTTCTGCTATTTCTGCTCATTTCAATACTGATCCCCTTTTTTTCTCATCCTTTGGTGAGACAATTCTTGAGAGGGGCTAAGAATTTAAGGCCTCCCAGAACCCCTCCTGTTCCTGCTTGGGATCTTAATTATGTTTTAGAAAAACTTACTTTGCCTCCTTTTGAGCCTGCTGCATCTTCAGATATTAAGTTTTTATCTTGGAAGACAGTTCTTTTGTTAGCTTTGACTTCTGCCAGAAGGGTCTCAGAGTTGCAAGCTCTCATGGCTGTGGAACCATACCTTATTTTCCACCAGGACAGAGTATCCTTGAGGACCATTCATACTTTCATGCCTAAGGTGATTTTGAAAGTGGCTTTGAATCAAACAATTCACCTTCCGACCTTCTTTGCTAATCCTCAGAATAAAGGGGAAAGGATTTTGCATTCCTTGGACATGCACAGACAGTTACAATTTTATTTGGACAAGACTAAAGAGTTCAGAAAATCTAACCAATTGTTTGTTTCTTTTGCCTCCAGTTCTCTTGGAAAGGCTATTTCCAAACAAACTATTTCCAAATGGATTTCTTATGGAATAAGATTTTGTTACACTCATCATGGGAAACAATTTCCAGGTACTGTGAGAAGTCATTCTACTAGAGCAGCTGCTACTTCTACAGCTTTTCTCAGGGGAGTTCCTACCAAGGATATCTTGGAAGCTGCCACTTGGAGTTCTGTGCATACTTTTCCAAGCACTACAATCTCCCTTTGTATTCTAAGACCAGGGCAGGCTTTGCCTCTGCTGTTTTGCAGGGTCTTCTTGCTGCCCCTTCTGTCTAAACCTCCCCCCTTTTTTCACTGCTTTGGGATTCCACCCTACAGTTATGACTGCAACAGTGAAACACGATGAACATAGTACAGTTGTGTACACCTATCATAAATGTAGATGTTCGAGTGTCTTCACTGTTGCAGTCGGGGTTTCCCTCCCTCCTATCCCCTCTTTTTCTCTTTTTTGTGGTGTATTTGTATTTCCTAGTGGGATTCATTTATGATTTATTAGGGGCTTCTGACATCTAGGGCAAGAAAGGCTGGAGAAGATGGCATCGGCTGAGGGCTATGTACCAGAGCGTACTGACGTCAGGGTACTGGCTTGTACAGCCGACGCCGGACCCAGACTTTGGGATTCTGGCCGACCTCGGGCTGCCTGCCGGCAGGAGCACCCTACAGTTATGACTGCAACAGTGAAGACACTCGAACATCTACATTTATGGTAGGTGTACACAACTGTACTTTATCGCTTATTGACTGTGTTTGTTCCAGCAGGCTGCTTGACAGACTGCCTTTCTCCGTAGCAGCAAAAGGGGAATGAATGGCCCAGTTGGGTGTCTACGGAGGAAAGCCGATGGTCAGTGTATAATGGGTAAAGCAAAATAATGTAATATTTCATTCTTTTCTCATTATATTCAGTACTGGGTGTGTATATGTGAATGGTGGCCATGGGTTGGAACATTTCAGTCAGTAGCCCCTTTACCACAGACACATCTTTGTTGTTTTCTCTGTTTTTTCTTTATGGCCTGGTATTGGGAAATGAGTTGATGCAGGAAGAGCTCTGTGGTAGCATGCAGGGTATAACCTGTAGATAAATGGAGGAGAGTAGAGGTTGTATCTTTTTTTTTTTTTTAACTACAGAGTTTAAGATTTATCCTGTGGGTAAATGTGAAGGCAGGTTTTCTTTTTAAGCTTATTCCTTCTGTAGTCCATCAGATCCTGTCATCCTTCCCCATTGATATTACACAGTCACACTCCCCTACCCCTTCCAATGTCTGCATGTAATAATTTGTTTAACCCTGCAAGTGTAAGAGTTCATCACACAGAGTGGGGCAGAAGTTAGTATTTTTATATTCTGATGTTCTTCGTGTTTCACTGTTACAGTCATTACATTTGGGTTATCTGCCTGCAGTTAGCCCTCAGCCGGCCTGAATACCAGAGTCTTGGAATCCTGCGTTGGATGCTGTCTGTTCTTCCATGACGTCAGGTCATCAGGGGTATAAAACATGCAGCCAATGCCATTACACCAGTCTTTCTTGCAGCGCGGTGCCCGAAGCAGAAGCAGTTTGCAAGTGCCAGTTGGCCGACTCCTGAAATATTTTGTTTGAGTTTCAGAACCGAAGTCTTCAAAAAACCTAAGTAAATGTTTGGGGATCCTTTTTCTTGCTCTTAACCGATGTCAGTAAAAGTTAACAATTGTCTTACCTATGGAAAGCAAATAGCTCATAAAGATTTTCATTTGTACTGCATTCCTTGCTTAGGCCCAGACCACAACGTCCCTCGCTGTCGGTTTTGTGCCTTATTCAGCCCCCAAACTATTCGTTGTTTGTATATTTTTCAGCAAATTATTTTGGTACTCAGTTTAACTATCCAGAAATGGCTTCGGGAAGCCCTCTGACTACCGATATTCCAAAAAAACGTAAAGACAGACCGCATAGGTCCAAAACTGCCGACAAAGATTCCGTTAAGCTAGTCGCCAGTTCGCCGGTACTCAGTGAGGCAATTTCACAGCCCCTATTACCCGCTACTTCAGATTCGCAGGCCTCTACTGAGACCCATTTAGAGTCCGGTATGCCGCTAGATGCTTCTTCAACTATGGAACCTGCGGATGTCTCTACCTTGGATGGGTCCGGAGCCGCTGTGCTGGCACAGGCTTCTGAGGGTGTATTCAGGCCAACAGACTTGCATTTCAAACCGACGCCATCTTCTTCGTCAAGACCTAAAACTCGACCCACGCCTAGAAAACCGATGTCCAAACCGCATGGTCAGGCCCATATGCCTAAAAAACAAATGCTTAGAATGGCTAAAAAATTATTACGAAGCCAGCCTTCCCCCTCTAAGAGACCTAGAACTGATTTTCCTTCTGATTGCCAAGATTTGTCTTTATCTACCTATGAGAATTCTGATGCAGAGGATTCCATTCCTTCTGCTTTCCCTCCAGAAGATTTTTCTTTTAGTGAAACCTTGCACTCTCTTAGGGAGCAGTGAAACCTTGCACTCTCTTAGGGAGCATGTCCGCTGGGAAAGCCAGGATTACTCAGACTCCAAAAAGAGGCTTAGGGAATTCTTACTCCTCCCTCAACTCAGGCCTTTAGCTATCCCTCCTGTTCTGGACATTGTAGATGATGCCTTCCTGGAATCCAGCCTGTCCCCAGACACTTTACCTCCAGCTCCCAGAAAACCTGACAGGTATTACAGAGTACGTGACTCTCACAAGTTCTGCTTCAAGAATCCTACTGCGCATCCAGAGACCATTCGCCAAGGACCAAAAGGCATTAAGGCTACCACTGCCAAAAACCCTACCCCCTCTGATAGAGATACCAGGGCCTTGGACAGATGGGGTAAGAAGGTATACACTTCTGCTACTTTGGCCATTAGGGCCTTAAATTGCCAGTTTCATATGTTAAAGTATCAGCAACATATTTTGGGACTACTTAAACAGAAAATTATGTTGATTCCTGACTCTGCTGAACATAAAGAATTACAGGATTTAATGCATTTTGCTGAACAAGTTGGTAAACATACTTTGCAATGTGGTTTTGACTCTTTAGAAGCATCTTTTAGGGATGCTGTCACTGGGTCTGTACTTAGAAAGCATGCTTGGCTTAAGGAGCAAAACTTGCCAGATCATGTTAAAGCTAAATTACTGAATGCTCCCTTATACCAAGACCGCCTGTTTGGCAACAAAGCAGAAGTTGTCCTTAAAAAGATGGAGGAAAAAGCTAAATCTATGCAAACTGTTAAAGATTTCCTGCAAGTGCAGCCTCTCAGATTTAGTAGGCATTGGCCTTCAAAGAATTGGTCCTTTCCAGTCTCTTCCAGGCCTTCTCAGTCCAAACCCAGGAACAGCAGACCACCTAGGCTACAGTCTCAAGGTACACACAGGCCTAAGCAGTGGGGGGCTCCCACTTCCAAAGCTGGAAGTAGTAAGACATCCCCTATGGAAAAATGTTACAATGACTTAACCTTAACTCTTCCAAGCTCTGCTCAACTGCCTGCTTCCTTAGGGGGAAAGATCGCCCTGCATGCAAAAAACTGGGAAGTAATTACCCAGGACAAATGGGTTTTAAATATAGTTTTACAAGGGTACAGATTCCACTTCCACACCTTACCAACCCCAAAAGGTTGGCCAGACCTACCCCCAAATCAGTGGACAGAGGCTCAACAGCAGGTTCTCTCTCTTCTAAGTATCAGGGCTATTCACCTTGTCCCAGCAGCAAGGGGACAAGGGTTTTACTCAAGACTTTTCCTGGTACCCCGAAAAGACAGCTCCTGGCATCCTATCCTGGACCTCTCTATTCTAAACACCTTTTTGCTAATCCCAAATTCAAAATGCTAACTCTTCAACAACAGCTGCTTTCTATGCTAGGCAAAGATGCCTGGTTGGCAACCTTAGACTTAAAGGAAGCTTACCTGCACATTCCAATAAGGGAATCTTGCAGGAAATACCTACGCTTCAGAGCAGACTGCATGCACTATCAGTTCTCTGCACTTCCCTTTGGCTTATCTACTGTGCACAGGGTATTCACAAAGTGTCTTGCTCCAGCCATTGCATTTTACAGTCAGAGAAATTTTCAAATACACCCATACCTGGACGATTGTCTGATTCAGGCAGAAAGCCAGGACATGCTATTAAAACATTTGGCATTTGTAAAGAAACTTCTAACCTCGCTGAGGTACACCATAAATGAAAAGAAATCTCGTCTAGTACCCTGCCAACAAATTGTATTCCTGGGAGCAAGCTTGAACACAACTTCCCAGATGGCTTACCTCACGCCAGAGAAACAAGTTTATTTGACAGCTTACTTCAAACTACTGGCCACAAAGACCCAGCTATCTGCAAGGAAAATCCTGCAAGCCCTGGGGTTCATGGCCTCTTGCATTCTACTAATTCCATATGCAAGACTGCATATGAGGAAACTACAATGGTATCTAAAAAGCCCATGGTGTCATCATTCTCAGGACCTGGAATCAATGATTCCTATCATTCCTTGTATAAAGACAGAGTTCCTTTGGTGGGCAGAGTCCTGCCACCTTAACAAGAGACTCCCTTTCAATCTACCCCCTGCCGCCCAAACCCTGACTACAGATGCTTCAGACTATGCATGGTTGGGCTCACTTGGCAGGGCGGTGCATTCAGGGCAAATGGAACCAGAGTCAGATGCACCTGCATATCAACCAAATAGAAATGTTAGCTGCACAGAATTCCCTGACAGCCTTCAAAGACTACATCCTTCCAGGACAATTATTGGTAAAGACAAGATGATACTACAGTTATCTGGTACATAAACAAGCAGGTGGGAACCCACTCTTATCCTCTCTGCAGACTAGCCATGGCTCTGTGGAACACAGCCTTGAGCTACCAAGTGCACCTACAAGCTCAATTCCTGCCTAGCAAGCTAAATTCACTAGCAGCTGGCCTAAGCATAAATCTCATGGACCCACACAAATGGAAACTGGAACCAAAAATTGTCAACCTCTTGAGGAACAAATGGGGGACTCCAGAGATGGACCTGTTGGCCTCCCCTCAGAACTACCAATTGGACAATTTCTGCACAAGGACTCCCCACAGTCAAGCTTGGAAAGTGGATGCCCTGTGTTTTACCTAGGAAAGCCTTTCAGTTTATGCCTTTCCCCCTCTGTCTCTCCTCTCAAAGGTTCTGCTAAAGATCAAACAGGACAAACCAAGAACAATACTGATTGCGCCAGACTGGCCTCTGCAGCACTTGTACCCCCTCTTGTGCTGTATGATACTGCTGGATCCATGGCACCTACCTCAGACACCTTCCCTGCTGTCCCAGCAGGCAGGCCAGATTCTGCACCCTCAGCTTCAAACCCTGAACCTTGCAGCCTGGCTAATTCCTTGAGCTCTCCTATAGGATCCCTCAGTAAGCAGGTGCTAGATGTCATTCTGGAAGCAAGGAGACCTAGTACTAGAAAATCCTATGCTGAAAAGTGGAAAAGATACTGTTCCTGGAACCAGACTCAAGGGATGGGCACTACGATGCCCAGCTTACCTCATATTCTTCAGTACTTAACAGAAATGCTCCACAAGGGCCTATCCTTCTCGTCAATTAAAATTCATGCCTCTGCCATTTCAGCACATTATAATACTGAACCACCCATCTTCTCTCACCCCCTGTTAAAGCAATTCTGCAGAGGGGCTAAAAATTTAAGACCCCCCCCCCCCCCAGGTGAGCCCCTACTTCAGCCTGGGACCTTAACTTTGTACTGGAAAAGCTCACTCTCCCTCCATTTGAACCCGCTGCAACTGCAGAGTTGAAACTCCTTTCTTGGAAAACAGCCTTCCTTCTAGCCATCCCTTCAGCAAGAAGAGTGTCTGAATTACAGGCCCTCATGGCAGTGGAGCCCTTATCTTTCATGCAGACAGGGTTTCCCTCAGGACCAACCCTTCCTTTTATGCCCAAGGTGGTGTCTAGTGTGGCCCTAAATCAGTCCATTAATTTGCCTACCTTTTTCCCGAATCCACAAAACCAAATCCTGCACTCTTTGGACGTGCACAGACAACTTCGATTTTATTTAGACAGGACTGAGTCTCTCAGAAAATCTGAACAGCTGCTAGCTGGCTTTGCTGTAGGGGCAGAGGGGAAGGCCATTTCAAAGCAAACCATTTCTAAATGGATAGCCCATTGCATTCATTTTTGCTATAAGCTCCATGGAAAACCTACCCCACAGGGGATTAGACCACATTCCACCAGGGCTGCATCTACCTCTACAGCCTTTCTCAGAGGAGTCCCTACCTGGGACATCCTAGAAGCTCCTACCTGGAGCTCTGTACATACCTTCACCAAACATTACCACATGCCTATTTTTTCTAAATCCAGAGCTGGTTTTGCCACTGCAGTCTTGCAGGGCTTAATAGCTGCCCTAATGCTCTCTAGCTTCCCCCTTCCTTCTTTAGCTTTGGGAATCAACCCAAATGTAATGACTGTAACAGTGAAACACAAAGAATATAGTGCAGTTGTGTACATTTGCCATAAATGTAGATGTTTGAGTGTATTCAATATTGCAGTCCTGATTACCGTCCATCCAGCCCCCCCTGACTTCTCTTGGCTCTACCTTTCCTTCTTGTTTGGTGTATTTGAGCTTTCTGGTGTATTTGCTTTTTGTTGGAGGTGTAACCTAACATAATTGCTTCCCATTATGGGGGCACCTGACATCTGGGGCAAGAAAAACTGATGTAATAGTATCAGCTGCATGTTTTATACCCCTGACGACCTGATGTCATGGAAGAAGAGACAGCATTCGACGCAGGATTCCAAGACTCTGGTATTCAGGCCAGCTGAGGGCTACCTTCAGGCAGATAACCCAAATGTAATGCCTGCAGCAGTGAATACACTGGAACATCTACATTTATGGTAAGTGTACACAACTGTACTTTCTTCCTGCATCTTACCTCTTTCAGAGGTGCATGTTATGCAGTGACATCTCTGCAGGAAGCACGTGCTTTCTTCTTTGGGGTTGACTATTTGCATCTGCTGCCACTTGCTGTGAACTTCTTTTCTTCACTAGAGAACTACTGTGTAGAGAAGCTGCATTAGTCCCCTCATCCCAAAAGAAGAGAGTTGACTTTTATGCACTCAGTCCTCCCCTTGCTGACCTCTATCAGCTAGTTGGCTGCCAAGTCTGGGTTTCCTCAATCACAGATGAAAGTGGTCTTTTTTTCCTATAAAAATCGTGCTTGTTTTTTCAAATCCAAGAC
This sequence comes from Protopterus annectens, assembly GCF_019279795.1. Taxonomy (NCBI): domain Eukaryota; kingdom Metazoa; phylum Chordata; order Ceratodontiformes; family Protopteridae; genus Protopterus; species Protopterus annectens. Next base: position 935,909,617 of record NC_056725.1, on the reverse strand, counting down.
CATCATTATTATAGGTAACAGTACTGCTGTACTTTTGCAGAGCTCCAGTAAATGCACACATTTAGAGTTCATCTTTCTCTCTACTTCCACCGGTCCGAGTAAAACTATGATGCTGCTCGTAGAGATTTTTGACCACATGGCATCACCACAAAGTGAACACCAGTCCAGATGTCCTTCAAGGATGCATCTGCAGTCATAACATATGGGTTGTCCTGCCTCAGGCAGCCCTTCGTTCGGCCGGATTCCAAAGTCTGGGTCTGGCCTCGGCTGATGTTGCACTTTCCCCGACGTCAGGACGTCTGGGGTATAAAAGCATCAGCCGACGCCATTTTCCTCGGTCTTTCTTGCCGCGTGGTGCCCGAAGCAGAAGCTGTTCGCAAGTGCCGGTCGTCAGATCCAGAGATTTCAGCTACCGAAGACTTCGAAAAAAGCTAAGTACCCCGTTGGGGACTCTTTCTTGCCTCAGCCGATGTCAGACAAAGTAAATAATTGTTTAACTTGTGGGAAACAAATACCTCATAAGGATTTCCATTCTTACTGCCTTCCTTGCTTAGGCCCAGACCACGACGTATCAGCTTGTTTAGCCTGTGCCTCCTTCAACCGACGGACTCTTAGACGTCGGTCGGAGTTTGCAGAGGAATTTTTTGGAGCCGCTTTTGCTTATAAAATGCCGTCGGAGACTCCGACTTCGCATATGGTCAAAAAACGCAAGGAAAAGGACCGACACTCGCGGCCCGCGGTTTCGGCTGAAACCACGGCTAGGCCTACCGCGAGTGTCTCTGTTTCGGCCGAAACCACGGTGATTCCTACTACCGAAATCATACTTCCTACCACCGAGGCCAGAGAGGCCCCGGCTGAGTCGGCTTCAGAACTCCCTACCGAAGCTAGTGTTCAGGAATTGTCCGACACCATATCTTTGGACATTTCTACCCCTGCACGTGGGGCAGCTAGGCCCCCAGCTTCTATGTCTATTAAGGCCTTCACCAGGGCTAAAGCTGCCAAACTTTCAAAAGCTTTGCCTGCCAAATCTACATCCCAGAGGCCTTCCTCTAGTTCACAGATCCTCAGTCTTGCTGAGGACCTTATCTCCTTAATTAGTGGTTCCCAACCTCACCCAGACAGGGCCTCCCAACCTCCTCCAGACAAAAGGCCCAGGACTGCCCCCTCTGAGCCTCACTCCTCGGATTACTCCACGGATGGATCTGATTTGTCAGACCACCAGGAAGGGGCCTACTCACCTTATGAGAATTCAGATGCAGAGGAATCTATCCCTTCGGCCTCCCCTCCTGAAGAATTTTCCTTTGGGGAGACTTTACACTCCATGAGAGAGCACTTTCAATGGCAAGGTCAGGATTTCTCTGATTCCAGAAAAAGATTAAGGACCTTTTTGCATTTGCCCCAGCATAGGCCCTTAGCTATACCTCCTGTTCTAACTGTAATTGATGATGTGTACAATGATGTCATTACAGCACCTGATTCTCTTCCTCCGGCCCCTGCCAAACCTGACCGATATTACAGGGTCCCGGATTCTCACTTCCACCTGTATAAAGCCCATGCTGCAGACCCAAAAACTATTTCACAAGGCCCTAAAGGGGTTGCAGCCGCCACTGCCAAAAATCCCCATCCCTCTGAAAGAGAGTCTAGAGCATTAGAGAGATGGGGAAAAAAGGTTTATACATCTGCTACTCTTTCTGCCAGGGCATTAAACTGTGAATTCCATATGATACAGTACCAAGAATTTTTGTTAGATCAGCTGAATAAGAAACTTTCTTCTCCTGAACCCTTAGACCGTAAATCCCTTCAGGATTTGGTACACAACTCACAACAGGTTAGTAATCATTTTTTAAAATGTGGCTATGATGCACTGGAGGCTGCATTTAGATCAGCTATGACTGGGGCAGTTATTTGTAGGTATGCCTGGCTGAAGGAGCAATCTTTGCCAGACCATGTCAAGGCTAAACACCTCGATGCTCCAATGGAGAAACAAAATTTATTTGGCTCCCCTGCACAGGAGATTCTAAAGAAGGTTGAAGAAAAAGCAAAATCTGTGCAAACAGTTAAAGATTTCCTGTAAGTTCAACCTCCGAGGTTCAGCAGAAACTGGCCTACAAAGAATTGGTCCTTTCCAGACTCCTCCAGAGCACAGAGAGGCAGGAACAGGCGCCCTAGAGGCAGAGGTCAATCGAAGGGCCCCTACAGAGGCCGTCAGTGGCAGCCTGCCAACCAGAGGAGTAGTGCAACAGCCACAACTACAACCACTACTACAGGACAGACCCAATGACTTGACTCTGATTCCGCCTACCAGGGATCAACTGGAAGCACCCTTGGGCGGAAAGCTGGCTTTATTCTCAAAAAACTGGCATTGCATTACAAAGGATACATGGACACTGCAAATAATAGACAAAGGATACAGGTTTCACTTCCACACTTTGCCAAAAAGACGTGGAATGCCAAACCTTCCACCAAACCAGAAGGCAGAGGCTTTAAGACAAATCAGCAATTTACTTCAGATGAAAGCTATAGAAAGGGTACCATGTACAGAACAAGGCCAAGGATTTTACTCCAGACTATTCCTTGTACCAAGAAAAGAAAACCAATGGAGGCCTATTCTCGACCTGTCCGCACTGAACACTTATCTCATTGTGCCAAAATTCAAAATGCTGACCCTACAGCAACTTCTTCCCATGTTGGGCAAGGAGTCTTGGCTGGTGACTCTAGATCTCAAGGAGGCATACCTGCACGTCCCTATTCGACCAGATTGCAGAAGACACCTCAGATTTCTTGCAGGATCAGAGCATTATCAATTCTCAGCATTGCCCTTTGGCTTATCTACTGCGCCCAGAGTATTCACGAAATGCCTGGCATCAGTAATTGCACACTGCAGACTTCAGGGAATTCAAATTTATCCATACCTGGACGACTGCCTAATACAAGCGGACAACAAGAAAAAATTGTTAAAGGACTTGGCCTATGCCATACACCTGCTACAGACCTTGGGATACACAGTCAACATCCAAAAGTCAAGACTAGTACCATCTCAAAGGATAACCTTTTTGGGTGCGGATCTGGACACAATCACCCAGATGGCTTTTCTCACAGAAGAAAAACAAAAACAACTTCCAGATTACTTCACGATTCTGACAAGACAAACTCAGCTTACTGCAAGGAAAGTCCTGCAGGCCCTGGGTTACATGGCATCCTGCATAATTTTAATTTCACATGCCAGGTTGCATATGAGGAAATTACAATGGTACCTAAGGAATGTATGGGCTCAACACAGTCACAGTCTAGAAACCATGATACCAATCATTCCATGCCTTCAAAAGGAATTCCTGTGGTGGGCTCAGGCCTGCCAGTCCAACAGAGGGTTGCCTTTCCACAAACCAAAAACAAGGCAAACCATCACCACGGACGCCTCAGACCGAGGATGGGGAGCACACATGGAGGACAAACAGATCCAAGGCCTATGGCCTCAAGGGCAGCTAAGCATGCACGTAAACCAAAAGGAAATGCTGGCAGTGAGGTATGCAATCGAGGCATTCAGACCCTTCCTCCAACAAGGACATCTGTTAATAAGGACAGACAACACCACGGTCATGTGGAACATAAACTAACAGGGAGGCACACATTCCTACCCTCTATACCGGATGGCTATGAATCTGTGGAACCTATGCCTGAATCTCAATATACAGCTGCAGGCCAAATTCATACCAGGAAAAGAAAATACACTAGCAGACAGCTTAAGCAGAACTACCATGGATGCACACGAGTGGATGCTGCATCCAGACATCTTCAAACTCATAACAAAGTCATGGGGAATGCCAGACATAGACCTGTTCGCCTCCCCACTCAACCACCAACTGAAGACATTCTGCTCAAGGACATACCACCCACAAGCATGGAGGGTGGACTCTCTCTCTTTCAGCTGGAATGCCCTAACAGTATATGCCTTTCCACCTCTCCCATTGATGTACAAGGTTCTACTGAAGATCAGGGAGGAACAGCCAAAAGTGAAACTAATAGCTCCGGACTGGCCAAGACAACACTGGTACCCACTATTGAGAAGCATGTCTCAGGCAAATTCATGGCCTCTTCCCCTATGGCCTCTTCTTCTAACGCAGAACAATTTCAAGACCCTGCATCCCAACTTGAAAACATTGCAGCTACCTGCCTGGAAAATTCCTTAAAACCCAACCAAACTGTTTTATCTCAGAGGGTGAAGGACATTATCCTGGAGGCTCGCAGACCTTCCACAAGGAAGACATACTCAGCTAAATGGAAGAGATTTCTCATTTGGAGCACATAAAAGGGCACAGATGTCACAGTGGCAAACCTAGCACACATCCTAGAATACTTAGCAGAACTGTTCCACAATGGCCTGTCTTACTCTTCCATTAAGATTCATGCTTCAGCAATTTCAGCAGAATACAATATGGATCCACCTATCTTCTCACACCCTCTTCTCAGACAATTTTTGAGAGGGATCAAAAATGTTAAACCTCCAAGAAGACCCCCTCTACCTGCATGGGATCTCAATTTTGTGCTGGAAAAACTGACACTACCTCCTTTTGAACCAGCAGCATCAGCAGACCTACAGTTTTTATCTTGGAAAACTGCATTCCTTCTGGCAATCACTTCAGCAAGAAGAGTATCTGAGTTACATGCATTAATGGTAGTGCAGCCTTTTCTTATTTTTCACCAGGATAGAGTGTCACTAAGAACCAACCCTACTTTCATGCCAAAGGTGGTATCTAGGGTATCCTTGAACCAAGCTATTCACTTGCCTACGTTCTTCCCTAACCCACAGAACAAGGGGGAAAAACTTTTGCACACCTTGGATATACACAGACAACTACGCTACTATTTGGACAGAATGAAAACTAGCAGAAAAACTGACCAACTTTTTGTAGCATATGCAACTGGGGTGCAAGGAAGAGCAATTTCCAAACAGACAATTTCAAAATGGATAGGAAATTGCATTCGCTTTTGTTACTCCTTTCATGGAAAGACAATTCCTGAAAATATCAGGCCTCACTCCACAAGGGCCACAGCCACCACTACAGCTTTCCTACGAGGGGTGGCTACCAAGGACAATTTAGAAGCTGCTACATGGAGCTCTGTGCATACATTTGCCAAGCATTACAATCTACCTTTATACTCCAGATCCCGAGCAGGATTTGCAACTGCAGTACTGCAGGGGATCTTAACTACACCATCCGTCTCTTAGTACCTCCTCCCCCAGATTGGCTATGGTATTCTACCCATATGTTATGACTGCAGATGCATCCTTGAAGGACATAGTACAGTTTTGTACCTACCATAAATGTAGATGTCCGATAGGTATGCATCTGCAGTCAGGATTACCCACCCTCCTTCCCCTCTGTGGTATTCCTAGGGTGCTTACCCCTCTTTCAGCTAGCTGGGGGAATCTATTATGGTGTATTTGTTTGTTTATACATGTATATAATTTGCAAATGTTTGGAACTTTTCAGCATTTATCCAAATTTAGCCTTCCTAGAGGGCACCTGGCATCTGGGGCAAGAAAAACTGAGGAAAATGGCATTGGCTGATGCTTTTATACCCCAGACGCCCTGACGTCGGGGAAAGTGCGACATCAGCCGAGGCCAGACCCAGACTTTGGAATCCGGCCGACCGAAGGGCTGCCTGAGGCAGGACAACCCATATGTTATGACTGCAGATGCATACCTATCGGACATCTACATTTATGGTAGATACAAAACTGTACTTTCTTAGACCCTGAAGCAGGATTTGCATGCATTCCTGTTGTCATAACAGTGGTTAAATTTTTTTAATCAGATTAGTAGATGAAATACATATTTTTAAATACTGAACACTAGTCTTTCTTAAGTGGTTATGAACCTATTACTTGTGTATACATCAGTAAACAGTCATTACTACCAGTGACCTTCTGAAATGTGAGTCTGAATCTAAAGGGACTTCCCTCTTTTTTAGTGCATTTGGAAGCAATTTAACTATCCTATAGAGTATTAATCCTTTTACCTTCTGCTTTTTAGGATATCTGATTCTATCCTGATTTCTAATTTTATTCAAATAGACTACTGTTTTAAGAGACCGAGGCAAAAAATATAGTAGTTTGGTTTTGGATGAGCAAATTTTTGTTTGTTTTCTATGAAGATCTGAAAGCCTCTATGCCTAGAAGGGACCAGTCTAGAGTAATTAGATTTTGCTAATGTCCATGCATGTCTTAGAAAAGCATATGTATCATAGAATCAGTTAATAAGATCTGTGCTGGTATCAAATTCAGTGTGTGTTGTATTACATTTTGACAGGGAGAGTTAAATTTTCCAACATATGTTGTCTTCTTGTACTTGTTGGTAAAAAAGCTTTTATTTTAAAACAGCATGTGCTTAACTTCAAAGCAATTTACTGCTGTAATAATTCTGTCATTTTTCTGACTAGTATTCTTGATCTAGGAAATGGAAAGTATATTTAATGGCAATTTTTGCTGCAGTAAACCCACCAAGTATTCGTTTAAGTTGTGTTGTTTAAGGTTTGAGATGTCAGACTGCTTTATCCTGCATTTCAAACCTTCAGCACTTTCCACATCTGAATGACATCACAGATGGATGTTCTGATGACAGTACTTCCACAGTAGGGGCACTTAAGCAGTTCGTCACTGGGAGTGGTGTAGCAGGTGTTGATCTGAAGATTTATAGTATCCCCTCCTCGGTCAGGTCACAATGCAGAAATCCAGACAGAAGGGTGACGAGTCCCCATTACCTGATTAATTCGGGAGCTTTCAAGTGTGGGTACTTTGTATAGTACTATTGTATTGCTACTGTAGAGATCTGTACTTTGTTGCTGAAGCAAAGCGCAAAGTTTTGGATTCTAGCAACGTTTTCATGGAACGTACTTGTCTAAAAAGCATGTAGAAATGTTTGTGGAATTTTTTCATTTACGTACTGGGATGCAAGACTAGCCTGTTTTGTTGTGCTTTGCATTTGCAGTCTGCACACAAATGTAGTCCAAGAAGCAGTTCCCTGTCATTGAAAGAAGTTCGGCAAAATGATGATAGATTTAATAAATTTACTAGTGAACAGTTTTAGTGGTTATAGTAAGCCAAATCATATTTGTTAGATAAAGCCTCATTTTGGGAAACCTTTGTTCTTTTCATTTCTGCAGTATATGTCTTTGGGATTGCACCAGCTGTCTAGCTTCTGCCATGCTAACGCCAAAATCAAATCCTCCTCGTTTGATAAAATGTTGGTAAGACTGTTGGCATCTTCACTCTGCCTGATTGATGAGTTGTACCTGTGTGCAGATACCCTCCTTTCAGTTTTACTTAACACCCTGAATAGGTCTTATTTATGGGTACATTATATTCATTGTTCATTTTCATCTCCAATTTGTATTATTTCATGGTTGTAATTTCTGATTCTCTGATGTGCTAGAAATAAAGTTGTACTTTTTCCCTTTTGAAGGAGTCATTGGTTCTTTTCTAAGGATGGGACCAAATGCCTGGCATTGGTCTGAACGGTGCAAAATCTAGTAGAAACTGCCTTTTGGAGTTTGTGCAGCCAGAAAGAAGCATGCGGTTTGCTCCATACAACCATTGTTTACAGATGTAACTTCTTTTGATTACTGTCTGTTTTTTCCGCAAATCGAAAGTAAGAAAAGGTATAAAACTAAGAAACTCATCGAGTGTTAAAAGAAATTGGTACATGAGTATGCAAAAATGTACAAATATTTCAAATAGATAGATAGAGAGGGAGACACACGTATGTATGTATGTATATATATATATATATATATATATATATACACACACACACACACACACAGCTATGTAAATCAAAAACTTCTTCAGAAAAATCCCAAATATGAAGTGTAGAAGATGTAGCCATAGTAATTCTCCAACTTTCGCATTGAAGGGAGAAGGAGGGGAAAAATATAACTGACACACTAAAAGTCTACTGTTAATGATGAAGTCTTTCATTGATTTATTGTTATTGGGATTAGCACCGCTAAGCTTGTAGCCTGTTTTAGGGGAGAATGTGAAGTGTTATCTAACACAGAATGTTAAAAAAAAAAAGCAGTTGACGGCTGCTTCACAAGGTGCACTATATTTCAGTTCCCTTTCGGAACTGCCAAGTGAATGTTTTATGCTGGCAGTTTATCCTAGTGAATTAAGGCTTTAAGGTGCTAATATTATTCATTCTGTAGTTAAGGGCTTTGAGCTGCTAACAGGTTTCATCCTGTAGTCCAGGGATTGATGACTTCAGACTCAATTTGCCTATTGTGTGACTGAGCAAGCCCCATGAAGGAATTATTACATAGTAATTTTACCCAGTTAAAAAGGTAAATTAAAAAAAAGTTTCCTAACTCAGTGAATAGAAGTTTACTACTAATTAATAAGCAGCATTAATGCTGTTTCATTTTTTTTTTTATTTCATTGTCTGTTTCATACTCAGATGCTCAGTTTTACATTTTTGATAGCCTCAGTTTCGGATTACATAAGAATGACTAACCATGACCTTGAGATTGAGTGCGACTCTTATCTTATATCTCAGTCTGTGTGTATTTATTTTTTTCCTATGTCCTTTTTTCCCTTCTGTCTTATCAGCCATCGATCCTCCCCAGCTCGACTTAAGCCCATTCTTTGCCCAGATCCTTTGGGGCAAAAGCCATCTGTAGGGGCAGTCATCTTGGTAGTTATTAGGAAACTTGTGTTTTCAATGTTCCATCTACTTGAGGACGTTATATTTTTGTCCTCCTCCTCTTTAGTTAGTGGACCATTTATGTCTAGCTGCTTTTTTACATGATGGTAAAAGCTACCATCACTAGCTTTTTAGCTCACCCACACCTCACTTTAGGTTGCCATCCTAACTCAAGGCTTGCCCCTGCCCTTTTAGAGAGACACTTGTTGGCTGGCTTATACAGTCTATAACCAGGGTTGCAGGAGCTGCAGTACCTGAAGCTGTCGATGTGGCTGATCAGAGCCACTGACCCTTCCTTCCTTCCCAATATGGGCATGCCCATCCTCCCCTACATTTTCTGTCAAGCGCCTGAGAACACTTATCAAACTTGAGTCTCCTAAGCCATGTCATGTGTCTCCTATTTAATCTTAACCTAAGTAATGCAGGTTTGCTGTCTTTTAACTGTGCAGTTGTATTATGTATCAGATTGTGCTGCAGTCTATGGATTTTGCATTGCCTAGGTTTGGGACATGACTAAACAAGTTCAGTTTGCTTGTCTTTATTGACAAATGAATAAATAAATGGAACCAAGTATTTGTCTACATTCAGTTAGTATTGTTGATCTTTCAATTCCCACTTTACCAAAGGCATTGTTCTGCTGCCCCATTTGACTGCCACATGAAAGGAGTATCACTCCCCTGCAAGCTTTGAATGCATTGTCTCCTAGTTTGCACCAGTTCAGGGAAAATGAACATATAGTTGATAATTTTTGTTTGTATTTGTTTGTCATCAAATCTCTCACATTGGGAGGTGCAGGGTGTAGTCCTTCCCCTTTAGAAACGCATTTAATTATTTTAATTTGGTCTCCATTACAAATGCAACTGCGAGTTGGTTGGATAGCAGGATGTTTGGCACTGGCAAGAAAAGTGGAGTCATATATTTGGTGAATTTCTTGTTTCCTCTCAAAAATCTATTTCTGCTACTAAAATTATTTGTTTTTTTGTCAGAATTAGTTCAGTCAGGTTAGTTGATGCACTTGTTTTGTGCGTCTATCATTGTTATTTTATGTGCTTGCAACTGGAAAACATGTGGCAGTTTCATGTTTGCAGTATGTTAATGAAACAAGATCTACAGATGTAGCTGACAAGTTTTTACTTTTGAAACTGTTATCTAAAAATGAAGAGCAACTTATGTGCTGATGAATGATGTGATTTTTTTTTTATTTGTTCTGTACACAACTTAATTGATGTCTCTTTGGCTAGATGCCACTTGCAGAATTCTTGCAAATGTTATGCTTTCTTGTCCAGGAACAATAACTAATTACTACACAAATTAAGTTATGGTTATAATTCACAAGACTTCATTAAAACTGTTAAAAATAAATGGAATTGGAAAAGTAGCATAGAAAGCAAATAATCGTAGAATTTGGTGTCAGACATAGAATTAAAACCGACATGCTTGTGAACCTTTAGAAGAGGTCTATTTTTTTTTTTTGTCAGCACGTAATGACTTTGACTTTGTTTCCTGGGTTAAGTATAGAGTTAGGACTGAAATTAAGAGCATTATGGTGTATAAATGTATACTTATGTGAATGTAGTATATATGCAAGGTTATGCTACCTAGGAAGTAGAGCTTTAGTACAGAAGTGTAGATTTTTAGTTTGCTGATCACACTGAGCAAAAATGAGGCCAATCATAGATTAACAACTCGTTGATTTTAAAGGCTTCAAATTAACACTCAGCTTTACCAACATGCATTGTCACATCTCATAGAAAATACTGGCAAGGTACCAGGCTGCTTACACTTTTATGCGCAGGAAGTGTGACACCAAAATAATAACCTCTTTCATCTAACGTCGTTAGTAGTTATTCTTAGACATTTCTAAAGATACAGAAGGAAGTGTCTCTATTCTGTTCGTAGAAGTGACATGCAATGAGCTAAGATAAATGCATTTCTAATGCTCATTTATTTTCGATGCAAGTATAAACAGAGTTGTCATTTAGTTTGCAGTATAGTTTCAACTAAAAGCATCTCAATTGAAGGTTGTCGAGTTCCTTCTCAGTTTTACTGATTCTAGCTGTTGTGGCCCAGTAATACTTGACACGGTGGGCATTACAGGGAAGTAATGGTCTTGCTACAGTGTGTGGGTCCACACCACTTGCAGAGTACATTATCACTCCTTCAGTATCTGTTACTTTCCCTACAACTGCAAACCTGGAATGCATGAGTTCTGGTGGCTTGATGTGGTTTACAGCTTTTTGTTTATACATGGTATTGACAAATAACATATAGAGTTTTTTTTTTTAAGATTGCATTTGGTACTGTTGGGAGTAAATGTTTGACTTACCAAGTGTTATAAATTATATTTTATTTCTGAGCCTTTCTGTAGTCTTTCCTTTAAAAGCGAGATACTGCAATACGGTTCTGCGTTTATTTCTTATCTTTTGCAATTTTGATGTTTTTTTCTCTAATTTGACTGCAAAGTCTTGCTTTATCTTTTAAAAGTGCATAACTAATTGTGTAATTGTATGTTTGAAAAGTTAAATTTATGACCAGAAAGTTCACCAGCAGTGCTATTTTTATGATGATGTTCTCCCATTTAATTTGGGGTGCATATTGAATCACAGTTTTAATAATTCTTTTTCAAACTGTTGTCAGAACCTTTTACTCAGAAGTTAGTTGTCTCTGGCAGTTGTAAACAGCTGAGAAAACATTTGGAGGCTCTTCACTGGTCTTGCCGAATCCTCTTGCCTGTTTCAGGTGCAACACTAAATAGTATGAACATGGCAGATTCATTGGTGAAAACTGGTTTTGGAATAGAAGGGGTTGCAGTGCTGAAATACAGAAAGAGCAACATATTTCTAAATGGCATTCTTTTAAAGGTATTTTACAAAATTCTAGGTAGCTACCTTTTGAAGAAGGATACTATATTATACTGCTTAATTTATGGGGCAGTCTGTTCCAGAGATGGGGGAAGTGTTGTGTGATGTAGCTATTTCTCTGTTATACATATGGGTCAGGCATATTTTTATTGACCAGAGGGAAGGTTATGGACAATAATTAATAAAGAATTGAAGGATTTTATCTGGGAAGGGAAGATGACAAGGGTTAAATGGTGTTAGTTGATCCTCCCAGTACAACAAGGTGGTTTAGGATTACCCGCTCTGAAAGGATATTTTACAGCTACATATTTAAGGCTCCTGTACATAACAGAAGGAGAAAGTTATAATTCAAAATGGAAAGTTATGATGATGAAACAGGGAAGAAGTTCAAGTAATTGAGTGGGATTTTGGATGCAGATCCTTAAAGAGAATAACAACTACACAAAATGTTCTATTCGTAAAGTAACAGAAAGGTATTTTAAGAACTAAGCCAATATGAGAATAGAGGTAAGAGATTTTGCAGACAGGGATGACTGCAGGTAGGGATAGAGGAAACAGTTATGATCAGGCTGGAATTTACTGGAGAAAACTGACAAAGGAGCTTGGGTACTGGTGAGCAAATAACTAAAGAAAAAGTATTAGAGTGGGATGAGGCCAATTAGATGTTTAGATTGCAGGCTAGAGACTGCCTTCCCCCTGGCAGGGATTGATAGCATAGTATAGACAAAGAGAAAAGGGATAGGGGAAATCTTAAGTGAAAGAACTGCTCTGATAGAGTTTTAGTTGAATATAGAACAAAAGCTGCTGTTAAAAAAGGGATAATTAGTAGGTCATATAAAATATTGCATGGTAACTATTAGAATAAATCAGAAGAGGCTAGATTGGGAAGTGTATGTCTGGGAAAGCAACTTACAAGGGAACAGTGGAAGGACATATTTATGTTACCCAAGTATGCAACAAAGTCCAGAAGGTTTAGTATCTTTGCTTGGGTGTGTTTGCATAGGTGTTTCCCCAAGCAGATTTCAAACACTTTTTCTTCTGGAAGATAACAGATGTTGAGGTATTATGATAGAGGTAACTGGGGACATATGTTTTGAGAGTGTTATGAGTTAGCAGTTAGTAAAAATTCCCTACTGAGCACTCTTGTCAGAAATAATACGTGAGTAAGTGGCTTTAACTAAGTAACTTATTCTTTTCATCTGGGACACAGGGTCTGAATTGCTTAGTCATGCCTTAAATTTAATTCTGTTGGTTGCAAAAAAAAAAAAAGTTGCTAGAAAATGGAAATCGAGGTCTAAACCAACTGCATCTTCAGTCTTAGAATACCTTTCTGCTACTTTACGAATAGAAGATTTTGTGTGGTGGTTATTCTCCTTCAATTCCTTCATCCGAAATCCCAGTTTTTTCTTGAGCTTCCCACCCTGTTTCAACATAATCCCTTTCCACTTTGAATTATAGTTTTCTCCTTGTGCTATGTATAGGAGCCTTAACTCTGTAGCTCTGAAACAACCCTTCAAATTCGGTAATCCCAGTCCGCCCTGTTCTGTTGGAAGAATCAGTTTATCCCACTTGACTCTTGCCGTCTTCTCCTCCCAGATAAAGTCCTGCAACTCTTTATTAATTGCTATCCACAACTTTTCTGGTTGGTAAAAAATATGCTTCACCTGTGTGTAAGACTACTGTTTGTATCTTACTTTCTAAATCCATATAACAAAGCTTCCATTTTCTCAGTTTTTGTATTATCTTTTTAGTTTCTTCCCACATATTCCAAGCTGCCACACCAGAATCATTTTTAATCTATAATCCTAAATACTTAATTTTATCACTCCCCATAAATAAGTATATTGCTGAACCAATTTGTGTGTGGGTACACAATTTACTGCTATTACCTTTGTTTTAGCTTCATTCATTTTGTATCCTGTAAAGATTTGAAACTGTCTCAAATATTCCACAGCGCTGTTAATGTTTCTTTCTGGTTTTGTCAGGTATAAAATAATACCTTAAATGCAAAACGAATAGACGGTTCCTCCGTCCAAGCTCCTGTAAAAGGCTGCGAGTGATACTCGACTCGATTAAGGATGAAATAACAGAATTTATTACCAATTAAAACTCTGCAAAAACTCACACATCAGCATAAAATATATACAAATACTGGTAAGCACTTTCATCTGCGCAATGCAGACTTCATCAGGCCAGGTGACACAGTTAATACTATTACTTTTAAATACTTTTTGGCGCCAACTTTCATACAACTGAAGTAAATACATTTAACCCTTTACTCTGCGCATATCTTCTTTTTAAAAAAGTTTAAAGTATTTAAAATGTCAACACACAAGATCACTGATCTACAATACAAAATATATACATCCTAAAAAATACTAAAAAAAGTTTTGCCATATTGCTGTACTTAATAACATTATTAAAACCCTACCAGTATTTTCCACCATCACCGAAGGGGAAATTTCCAAGGAGGCAATGACAGGACAGATGGTAGTTAACTGTAAGGGTGCAACAGATTATGGCCAAGGTGAATCTATTATACATCCTTTTCTTATTAATGAAGAATGTGAATGTATGCATATGGATGGGGATGAAACAAATAATATTGTGAATGAGTATAATGTTTTAAAGGTACATAAATATACCAATATTAGTATCAAAAAAGAACATTTCACACTTTTTAAAAAAGGTATGAAATTTATTCCTACTGTCAGTTTTAATGTAGGAGACATAATTACTGATATTAAATTATTTTGTCAGAAGATCAATTTGGCTTTGATGTTTAATAACAAGATCGATAGTAAATTAATTGCAGAACAAAATATCCCCAAGAAAAAAAGTACATTTATTCCTATAGGGCACAAAAAAGTGACGAGTTTTGAAGATGTAACTTGTCGATAAGTATATAGATATAAAAATGGTTAGAAATCATATAAAAATGGATAATTTAACTACTGATGAGGAAATGTTTAAATGAACTAATGACGAATAAAGATAATCCGGGTGATGAAACCGGATAAGGGAGGGGGAATAGTGTTATTTAACACCATAGATTACATTAATGAGATACAAGCTATCTTGATGGAATCTGGTAATTATGAAATAACATCTATTAACGAAATTAATGTAAGTTATCGGAAAATTGATTTGGCTATAGAAGAATGTTATTGATAAGAGGATATCAGATGAAATTTACAATTTTATAAAAGTGGACTATCCAGTGCTGGCCACGATAGTGGGCATTCCGAAAGTACACAAAGATATTTAAAAAAACCTGTTTCGTCCAATTATCTCTGGGAGCAGATCAAAAACATTTAATATAGGAGTAGTTATTGATAGATGGGTGAAGCCAATCTACAGCAAGATATCCCATCTTATTAAAGGCTCATGGATGTTTTTGGCTCATCTTACTTCTGACAAATGGAGAAGTAATCTTATTTTTATTTCCATCAATGTAGTTTACCTGTTCTCATGTATTCCCAAGCAACAGGGTCTAGAAGATGTTTGTACAAGTCTGAGGAAACATTCGGACATGAGTTAGGGATCAGGTCAATTTGATTACAGATATGATGGGATTAGTGTTGGACAATAATTTAATTTATTATGAGGGGGAATATTATAAACAAACAAAAGGTGTAGCAATGGGAGCCTCATGTGCTCCCATTTTTGCTAATGTGGTGATGTTATAATGGGAAAACCAGCACGTGTTTAGCAGTGAGTGCTATAAATATATCACATACTACATTAGGTTTTTAGACGGTATCTTTGTTTTATAGAATGGACCAGTAGAAAGTATTCAGGATTTCATTGAATATATTAATCAGTCCAACGATTTTCTGAAATTTACTCATAAAATTGATAGTAAAGGTATTGCTTACTTGGATACCTACATTAGTCATACGGAGGTAGGGTTTCAATCAGAAATATATAGGAAAAATACATATTCAAATGCATACCTTGAGTTCAACAGTTGCCATCCTAAACACATGTTTAAAAACATTTTTAAAGGTCAGTGCATTCAGGTAGCCCGAATGTCTTCCAATTTTGAGATTATGAGAAGGGAAATTGAGAACATTACAATTATGTTTTTAAATAGAGGATATCCATTGTTATTGTTACAAGATATATCAAATTATGTGATAAGAGAATGGTGGAAAAAATATGTACCCATATTGGGTATAGATTTGAATAATTTAAAAAAAACTGCCAAGACTGTGGAAGTATATCAAAATAGTAGAGCATGTGTTCTGACATATACTCCTTAAGTGAATGACATAAAAAATATTATATGCATGCACTGGAACACGGTATTAGTTGATGACGAGGTTAAAGACATTTTGGGCGATAGACCAGAATTGGTTTACAAAATGGGTTTGAATGTAAAAAAATATTTAGAAAGAAAGTTGAAGTGTAATAATATTGATAGGGATGGAAAAATTATCAAGAAATGTGGGGCTTGTAACCAGTGTGGTTATATAAGTGAGGAAGTGGGATGCAGATTGAATGATACCAACAGAACTTATGTGAAATTCATAAGAGGGAACTGCAATAGTAGGAAATATAGTTTATTTTAGCTAAGTGCACTGCATGCCCTGCATTTTACATCGGAAAAACAGAAAGGCAACTGAGGAAACGGATATATGACCATATTTATAGGATTAAAATTAGGGACACAAAAAATGCACTTTACAGACACATCAGTAAATGTGGTGATTTGCATAATTTTAAATTTGCTATCATCGATCATGTACAGAACTCACTTCAAGGAGGGAATTTTAAGGCACTTTTAGGTAAAAGGGAAAGTGTTTGGCAATTTTTAACAGATGCCCAGGCATCAATGATTTTATTTCTATTAAGCTGTTTTTGCTATTGCAATAAGTATCAGAAGACATGAAGGACATTAGGAATTAGTCCTAGCAATAATAGAGATAATGTATATAATATAGTTTAAAATATGGGATATATATGCTTATTGATGAATTTTTTGTATAATATGTCATTCTGTTTTCTGTTTTATTTTTCATGTTTTGACATTTCACAGTTATGATTTTATGAAAAATATAATAGCAGGGTTTTAGTAATGTCACGCTCTGTTTTAATTTGTGACATTTATATCGGTACAAAAAAACAGAGAGCCAGCAAAAGTGACTGAAAAAATTGTATTCACAAATACATACAGCAAAAACAAACCGGTTTCGGCTGGAACAACACAGCCTTCCTCAGTGTATAGATTTATATCGTTACAGTCATGATTTTATGGAAAATATTAATTGCAGGGTTTTAATAATGTTATTAAGTACAGCAATATGGAAAAAAAAATTTAGTATTTTTTAGGATGTATATATTTTGTATTGTTGATCAGTGATCTTGTGTGTTGATATTTTAAATACTTTAAACTTTTTTAAATCGAAGATATGCGCCGAGTAAATGGTTAAATGTATTTACTTCAGTTGTATGAAAGTTAGCGCCAAATAGTATTTAAAAGTAATAGTATTAATTGTGTCACCTGGTCTGATGACGTCTGCATTGCACAGATGAAAGCGCTTACCAGTATTTGTATATATTTTATGCTGATGTGAGAGATTTTGCAGAGTTTTAATTGGTAATAAATTCTGTTATTTCATCCTTATTCGAGTATCACTCGCAGCCTTTTACAGGAGCTTGGACAGAGGAACCGTCTATTCATTTTGCATTTAAGGTGTTGTTTGCTAAGGTATAAAATAATATCATCTGCAAATAGAGCCAGCTTTTCTTGGCTACCATACCAATTACATCCTTGAATTTCTGAGTCCCATATCTTCTTTACCAATGCTTCTAAATATAATGCAAATAAAGGGGAAAGAGAACACCCCTGGCTAGTTCCTTTGCTCAAGCAAAAATTATCAGAAAGGACTCCACCCACTTTAATTTTCAGCTCTGATCCTCATATATCCTCCTAATCAACCTATATATTTTTTCAGGAAATGCAAATGCTTCCATTGCCTTTCTCATAAAGTCGCAACTTACTCTGTCAAATGCTTTCTCTGCATTAAGACCCACCAACAACAATGGTATTTTCTTACATTCTGCTTCCCTGTGTATCATCAATGTTCTATTAATATTGTCAAATGTTTGCCTCCCCTCCAGAAAAGCACATTGATCCACATCTGTCAATTTTGACAATACTTTTGTTATTCTTTTAGTCATTATAGACGCTAACACTTTTATTATTATGGTTTAGTATTGAAATGGGCCTGTATGAAGCTGAGTCTGATGGATCTTTACCCTCTTTAGGTATTACAGCTGCCATTGATTTCTTCTAGGATGTTGGTACTTCTCCTTTTAAATTACTGTTAAACAAAACCTTCCAGATTTTTCAATGTTTTCGCTCCTAGCTTCCATAGGAATACCATCTATTCCTGGGGACTTTCCTGTAGATTGGTTATGCATCACAATTTTGTATCTTATCTCCTATCCTAAGCATTAGTAATTGAACCTCATCTACCTGTAACCTTGATGTATTTAATTCTTCCATAAACATTTCCATTTGTATCTTTTCTTGATTTTCTTATTTCTCTGCTTTATACAGACTTTCATAGAATTTCAGAAATATTTCTAATACCTCTACAGGATCTCTTGTTACCTTCCTTGTTATAGGCTCCCTAAGCTTTGTGATCGCCCTTTCTACTTTGTTGCCCGAGTCATCATGCCAAAAGTTTTTGTGCTCTAGTGTTATCAAAAAAGAGTTGTTTAACAGCAATCGTATGAAACTTGTGCATATTACCAAGGTAATCCCTTATTTTCTGCTTAACAATCTGCAATTGATCTTCCTCTTTTTCTGTCATATTCCCCCTATTCTGCAGTACTTTAACACTTAATTTTTACTTTTAAATTCTTATTTCTGAACCATAGCTCCCTTTCTTTTATTTCCACCCTATTTTCAAACTCCACCTTAATTTTATTCAACTCTCTAGCTATATTTTAAGAAGAAATTTCTGTCCTAATAGTTTCTGAATAATCTCCACTACCCATTCCTTAAGTCCTCTCTCTTCAACAGTTAGGTGGGAAGGTGCCATTGTCTCATATTTATTGCATTACCCTGTGTTTTTATTTAGGTATTATTGGTGCATTATCTGAAATAGTTATTGGGTGTGTATCAAGACCTTCAATTAAAAGCACATTTGTGTGAAATGTAAATTCTGTCTAGCCTAGCCCAGTTTTTATATCTTGGGGAATAACATGTAAATTCATTCCAAACTCCTATTACTGAATTCACATCTTCCATGCCAAATATTGTCATAAATTTCTTCAAAAATCTCCCCTCCTGTGTTATACTTTCCCTTTTAGGGCCTCCAGACACATCTTCACTGTTGCAAATCACATTCCAGTCCCACCTGTAATTAATATTCCTTGCTGAAAACTGATTATTTATCCCAAAATTTTCTTAAGCTCTATTATGGCAGGTGGAATGTAAATACATGCTAGTATAATTCTCCTCCCTTGCCAGTAACCGCTTAGCACTACAAATCTCACTATTGGAGCTTCTCTTGCAGTTAATACAAGTTCTCCTCTTTTCCTTTGTCCCAGGTATTCTGCTAAATAACCATCCTGAAAACCTTTCTTTATCAAATTCATATGCTCTGTTCTTTCTGTGCGTCTCCCCTGTAACATAGCTATTTACCGTCTACATTTTTTAATATAGTTTACTACTGTTTCTTTTTTGTATTCATCTTTTGACACCATTGACATTTAAATACATTACAGAAAGCATCATTGCATTAAAAGTTATTCCCACCTTTTGTGTGTAACACCTTGTTTGCTAAATGTCTAGTTCAGCTTTTGTGTTACATGCATACACAGTTTGCCAGGTTAAACATTTATACAGTTGCTTGTTGTCATATCCATTTGAGCCTATGTCACATCTTACAGAACTTTTTGTTTTATTGAAAGCCTTCAAAGAAAAAAAGAAACACATCCCCAATACCCCCCTAAAACCTGTTAACTTAATACTAATGAACAAAACTATGTACATTTTCAAATATTGAAGTGTTACCCTCCTAATAGGAACCAAAGTCGCAAACTGAAAGCCACATTCACAGACTTGTTAACCTAAAAAAAAGGTTATGCATGCTAAAATGCATGATGCAACCTGTTTCTATTAAGTGCTAATTGGTTTTGTCTTAGCTTTATAGTATAGCACTCTCAGCTGGGAAAACCCCTGAATTCCTTCAGAGAACATTATGTATTAGCCAATTTCTCTTTTCATTTTTTTCTTCTATTGTCTCCATGGAAACATGAGAACCAAACAGCCAGTTTCTCTTTATCAGATTCTTTCCATGGAAACACGAAGACCAGCTGCAGAATTGCTACTAAGCAGACGTGTATTTGCTAGAAAAAAGCCTAATAATATTGAGCATTCTTTTTCATTAACTTGCTGTCTCTTAAAATTTATTACTAAATCAATCTAAGGTCCTTAATCCAGTCATTCCCCTATGCAGGAATGAGAAAAAGCACATTCATTTTTCTCTTGTCATACCTTTTAACCAGGCTTTTTCTTGTACATTGCAGTGCTTTCATTTTTTAAAACTGAACAAGAAGAAAGACAGAAGGGAGAAAAAAAGAAAGGACAGCAGCAAATGTTTACAATCCCTATTACACTTAAAAATAACTGAGAAAACTTTATAGCATATGAAGAAAACCACAAACAGTACTCCATCCATCCATCCTCAACCCTTTTTCCCATTTTGCACATGGAGTTGGGGTGTCACTTCCACAGTGACAGTCTTGAAACAAGGTTAACATTGTCGGGTGGCTACCACTCACTCTCATGCGCACACTCACCTATGACCAGTTTAGCATGTTCAATCAACCTGCTGTATGTTTTTGGAATTGTTAGATATATATTTAGAGATTTATAACAATGCATGTGCACTTTCTGTTTATTAGGTAACTATAACAGTGCATGTACACTTCTGTTTGCTAGAATATATGTAGAAAAAAATAACTAGTTAAATGCATGTACACTTCTGTTTGCTTGAATATATATATATATATATATATATATATATATATATATATATATATATATATATATATAAAAATAGACTGCTCTTAGCTGAAGACATCCAACTGTGTATGTAATACAAAACATCTTTGCGTCTGGTACAACTTCAAAGAAATGCTTAATTCCTTAGACCCAGGTGCAAGAAATGTACAACTCCCTACCGGGTTGGAAGCAGGAACGACTCCCTAGATTGTCACATAATTCACCTTGAAACAGAACACAAAGTAGCTTAACAAACCGTATTACATCAACTTCAGAATACTGCTTTCATAAAAAAGTATAAAAAGAACAGTGAATGAATAATGTTAGATCTGATTTCTTGTTAAATCTGTATACTGGAGAACATCATCCATGCTGTCTGAAATGCTTAATCTGAGACATTAAAAACTATAAACTGTACAGTATTGTACATGTCTGTTGCATAGTCTTATGAGTAACTGTGCAAAAAAAGTTAATATAAAGTGCTGAAAAGTTAATAGTCTACAAAGTTCATTGCATTAATCAGACTTTTTTAGCAAGGCACCAAAGCAGCTGCACAAATATCTGCATTTTAATTTTTCAGTGGCGAGCCTTGCCTGTATTTGAAAACAGGGGGAGTGGTGCCTTTTATAAGATCACTTCAGTAAAAGCATAGTAACTAACTTTTATGTACGTTATTGAGTCCTGAATAGGAGCACTTCAGTTTCCACAGTTTACAAACAGTACAGTTCTCCAGATGTCTTGATCCGGAGTGAGACTACTGTGCAGGAAGTAAGCAGTAACATAAAATCTCCAGGTCAGTGAATTCTTAGGTTTTGAATCTGCAACTGCCAGCTTCATTTCCCCAGCTTTTCAAGTAACTACAGAAGTTTTCAAACCATCTGAGATGATGAGAATGGCCATCTGAGTCCATGTGAAATTCAAGAGAGATCTTTTTGTGTTGCATAACAGTATGGATGCCGTTAAACAGGCTAGTAAAAAGGGTTGTAAACACAGTTTTACTCTTAATGTGTCAATTTTAGACAGACTACAGAGGTTGTATAAACAGCATATTAGAAAATGTAGAACCTTGTTAGGGCAAGTTGACTGTCAGTTATACAAATGGATTACGTTTGACTGGTATCTTAAACCGAAAAATCTGTGGTATGACAGTAAATGTTTATTGTGCAAGTCCTATAAAACTGATTTATGTGTACAGTGTCATAAAAGTACAGTTCAGACCGTTGTTAATAGTAAACCAAATAAAGGGTCATACACTTGCATTATTTCCTGGTGATAAACAGTTATGTCCTGTCGCACCACATGTGAAATGTTAATTTCAAAGTTACAACAGCAGTCATCAGTTATTGACAAAATCTCTTGTACATCTTGTTACATCCTTTACACAAAACTGCAATGAAGCCACTGCACAACACAAAACAGATAAGGAGAGAAATGAGGTTCATTGTGAACTGACAGAAAAACTTAATAAATTTCTAAGAGACAGAGTGAGTTCAGAGAGTTCAAATATGATGTACAAACACTTTTTCAACAGTACATAAGAGATTTAAAGTCAGCAAAACAGGTTACTAAGAAATATCAGACAGCTTGTGCAAAATTACAAGACAAGAAGAATCTGGTTAGTAAAGAGTTAAAGCAACAGCAATTATGCTATGCTGATCGAAAATAATGTACAGTATATTACTCTAAATTTAGAAAATGATTAGCATGCGTAGCAAGTCAAATGCTTTACTTAAATGCTTTTACATTTTTATTTCCAAATGTTTTAAAACTTTCATCCAGATAAATTAAAATGCTTATAAATTAGACAGTAAAGTAGGACGTATGACAGCTGTTCTGATGGCATGCATACACATAGGGACAGCCTCTCATAGCTGAGCTGTTACAAATCACCATTTCAAATAACAGAACAGTTCTAGTGCACAAATATCAAATGCAAGTAGTTAAAAGCAGTAAAGACATGGTCAGAAAAGTGACATACATGGTTTTTCTTTTTACATAAAGTTTAAAATGTGCAAGAGCAAAAGGCAGACAACAGCAAATGTAAATAATGTAAATATATCCGTTTTAAGCATGTTAGTTAAGCCAATATCTATTTTTTTTTGTTTTTTGTTTTTTTTTTTTACAATATTTTGTAATTGTATAATAGCACCAAAAATACCAAAAACTCTAGCAGAACAAGTATACAAAAGTGATAATACTAATATAAAGTTGTACTGGGTACATAATGCTACAAATAAAACTCAAGGTAATCTCTCTTGTACAGAGGGACAAAAATGTCATGTTAAAAACCTTTCCTTAGACCAGAGTGAAACACGCTGAAAAAGCAGCCGGAGGTCAAGCATATATTACAGCTGTCACAGCATGAAGCAAATATATCTTTACAAAACAACACTGCAATAAAATGATGCACACTACAGTGGAAAGGGTATTCTTTCAATTTTACACTTACTATGTGAACAGTACTGCAGAAGGGTCTAAAATAAAACTATGTAAGAAAAATATATTTGCCTGCATCAGTGATTCAGTAATTATTAAATGACAACCTTGCCTTTTTATTGTCATCAAGTGATTAGCGTACCATCAACATGTACAGTAACAAGACAAAACTACAAAAAAACTAATACATTTTAATGTTTCAGTAAATGTTTAATTAACAGGCTTCAGTTTAATATTAATGTTACTAAGTTTGTAAACTGGATTAAGTGTACGTTACAGCCCATGTATGTACAAATGCAAAATATTCTGTACAAGCAAAACTGATAGTAAATAGTAAGTATGATTGGTGTTTGCTGTACAACAAATGGTTTAATATGTAAACAACATTCTTCAGTGCATAAACCATGTTTTCTGTAACACACTGTAAATCTGTGTAAATAAAGAATTTTGCTGTCACGTTTTAAACTGTTCACAGAAATTGCTCCTCAGTTCATTTGTATGTATAGTATTCAGCAATTGCAAGGTACAACTCATAACAGGTGGGACATCTTTACAAGGTGGTCTTCAAAAGGAGAAAAAATTGTTACATTAAATTATTCATCCAGTTCTAGTAGTAATGGTTATCATTGTGCTGACAATGTAAAATTATGTCTTAACTTGTATCAAAAGAAAACTGAATGTTTTGTTTCCTAATGTGTTTTCAGTAAATCATGGTAAAATTTATAATCTGACCAAAGAACATATATCAATGTAAACTATTTTGTGTGCTTTAAAACAAAAAGGGAAAACTGTTAGATTTAGATATATGGTACGGCGGTAGCGTTGTTACATCACAGCAAGAGGTTCTCCCATTCGATTCTCAGCTGGGCTTGGGAGTGCCTTTTGTGTGGAGTCTGCATGTCCTCCCCGTGGTTGAGTAGTGTTCGAAAGACATGCGTGCGTAAATGGGTGTGCCTTCGTTGAAGGTTGAGCTGGCACCTCAGCGTTTCATAAAAATCTACTGCCAATCATTAGCAGACTGGAGTTCCGCTGTGGCAACCCCTTACCAGGAAAAGCCGAAAGACAAACAACAGCATATGTGTGTGTGTATGTGTGTGTGTATATATATATATAGTTAGAGATTTATAACAGTGCATGTGCACTTCTGTTTATTAGATAAATAGTGTATGAACACTTCTGTTTGCTTGAATGTATGAAAGAAAATATAGTCAGACTGCTTGTAGCAGAAGGCATCCAACTGTGTATGTAATACAAAACATCTTTGTATCTGGTACAACTGCAAATAAATGCAGATAAGGATAACTCCTTAATTCCTGAGACCCAGGTGCAGAAAATGAACAACTCCCTACCAGGTTGGAAACGAGAACAGGAACGACTCCCTAGATTGTCACATAATTCACCTTGAAACAGAACACAAAATAGCTTAACAGCGGACTGTATTACATCATCATCAAAATACTGTTTTCATAAAAAGTATAAAAAGAACAGTAACTGAATAATGTTAGATCTGTATACTGTTGAACATCATCCGTGCTGCCTGAAAAGCTTAAGCTGAGACATTAAAGCTGTAAACTGTACAGTATTGTATGTATCTATTACATATATGCGTTATGTTATTAGTACTGTGTATAATACAGTGCTAAAAAGGTTAATTGTCTGCAAAGTTCAGTGCATTAATCAGACTTTGTTTTTCTACAAGGCACCAGCAAGCAGCACGGACATCTGCATTTAATATTTCAGGAATGTGGGAGGAAAGCACTATTTAAGAAAAAAAATCTTTATTTCCAGTTAACTTTTCCCCTCCCCAAAGCACTTTTCCGAACATTAATGACATGAAATAGAGCATATGCTTTAGAGTCCCCCACAAGTCCCACAAATTCTGAAAACGTCCAATATTTCCAGATTTTCTTATGTCATATTTCACAAATATAATTATTGCATTGTAAACCCACATTGTTACTGGTTTTATTCCTGTTCATGTCCATCTCCCAAATCCTGTCTCTGTCTTCATTTTCAGTGTACTCTTGATTCTTCTAGCCACTCTTGTGCTCCCTTCCTTCTCACCAACATTTTCTGTTGAACTATTGGATAAGGTTTCACAGGTGCAGACCATCTGTGGTCTTTATTAGAAGAAGAGCAAGAAGCAGAATCTCCTCCTGGTTCACAGCTTACTTTTAGTTGTACAAACTTTATTTCCTCCTTAGCATGTACTTCATCAAAAATGATTTTGTACCTCCATGGAAGAATACCTTGACAGCTTGGTACAGCAGTTTGAATCTCACACCTGCATCTCGGCATTCCCTGAATAGTGATATAAATGTGCTCCTTTTCTGCCTGGTGTACAATGGGAAATCATTCTCCACAAACGCACTGCTGTCTCCCACTTTTTTATTTATAGTTTTGTCAGAATCAACTCCTCCTGCTGATAGGATTGCATCTTTACTATTAATGTTGTAGGTTGCTTTCTCATAGCCAAGTTTGGAGCATGCACATGATGTGCCCTTTGAACTAACAACTCCTGCTGTGTATAATACCAGTCCAGTTGCTTATTTGTGCTTTCAGAAAATTAATGCAGTCTATTTCTTCCAACTTCTCTGATATAGCCGAAAATCTCAGGTTTTCCCTATGTACTCTGTCTTCTAATTCTATTTTTTGAAACTACTCTTCCTGAGCAGTCTCGTATTCAGCCAGCCTTTTCTTCATTTCATCCTCTGAGTTTTACAACTTTATCACCTCATATGAATATCTGTTTAAAGGTTCTTCCATTTTTTTCAACCTTTTGTTTGTGTTGATATTTTCATCAGTGTTTCGTTTATTTTAACCATGTCTGTGTGCAGTTGTCTTGTATCTTCCTGTAGGTTACTGGAATTCATGTCTGAAGATTGCATTGTTTTTTTGCTGAATAGCTGCAGGACTTTCACCAGTCAGTGTTTCTTCCTCAGTTTTTGTAGCTGATTTTTTCCAGGTCCTCAGCATGTCTTTTTGTAGTATCCAGGCAGTGTACTTTATCCAGTTACTGAAATTTACCTGTAAACACAAGTCTACTGGCCTTCTTTGCTGCGTTTGTTTTCACACTGGGAGAGCTAGAATTAAACTTTTACTCAGTGTGCAGCCATCTTGGAAGTCCATCCTGCAGGAGTGTTTGTCCCAAATAAATAACTGCTGCCAGATTTGTGGATTAAAGCCAAGTCATCTAACTCTGGGAACTTCTACATTGATAATATGCCACAAAGATTTGACCAGTTTATTTTGGATTTAGGAACTTATGTGGAAAGTAGTCAACCCTTTCACCAACATGTATCCACTATGTTAAGGGAATACTCCTATACTGCGCAAATTTTAAACAGAGATTGCTTGTCAGTCCATGTTTGTCATTGTCTCCTTTTACTCCACTCTGATAAGGCCAGTCATTGAGTATAACATCCCCTTTGATATGTACTTTTCCAGGCACATGCACCAACTGGAGTTCCCAGAGAGGTACCTTGCATATGGATATAAGGTTTAAACAGTTTTCCCTACATGGACTGCCAAAAAGCCCTGTCTGTACTCTGCCTCTTACAGACTGCTAAGAGATGTCCTGTGCCTAGCATACAGCATGTTGTCTGATCCCAAACTTGCAGACCTTCTACACATCAGTAAGTTGTATGGTATTAAAAATACTTAGTCCAGGGATCTAAACCTTTTCTGTAACAGCAACTGAACAGTTTGAAGGGACAAGTATGTCTCACAAAGGATGCCACTGTTCTGGAATAGACTCCCTAGCCACATAAAATGAAGCTCATTCTTGTCCATATTGAAATGCAACTTGGAATTATTGAAGGGAAATAGGAAGCTTACCCCAAGGATGCCCCTTATACTACTAATGGAGAGAGGCAGCTCCAAAATGCTGTAGTCTGTGTTGGGGGCCCCTCTAAACATCTATGGTATGATCTCTGTTATTACTAGGATAATATAAATATAGACTTTGGAATAGGTAAGGTTAATCTAAACACCAAACAGGGTAAGTTAATCCCAACCACTTAATGGGAAAATAGGCTAGCCTTAAAATGGCCTACAAAGGCAGATTGCCCAGTACTACCCTATGAACGTATACTGTACTAGTATGCAAAAAGTTGCACAGTAAGGTTTGACTTACCTAGACATTCCAGTCAGCTTGGAGACACTTGTAATAGAGAATGTTTAATATTGATGCCTGGAAAAGTAAGTCTGAGGGTTGTGCCTTGAGCCATACTAAAATCTCAGGAACTGATTGACTAGGACATTAGCATAACATATTGCTAAGTGTAGTTCATTCATTGTCATCTGTGTTAGGGGAGGTTATTGCAACCCATTATGGACATGGCAGTGACAAAACAGAAACAGGGTCGCAATGCTAGAAGCATTTGTTATATTACTGTGAATATGAGAGTCAGAGTAATATACTCTTTACACCTCTGTGTGTTTACATGTAGTGCTGGTAAGCCTCTTTGTCCACATTAGTATATCCATTTGTATCATAAATCTTAACTGTGTAGATTTTCGCCGTGTATATGTGGCCTGTTCCTGATAAAATATATATTTTTTCCTGCCATATCATTGATTGACGTCAGTACATAATGGCAGATGTTTGAGTTTCAGACTTCTCATCCTTCAGAAAATGCATGATAATACAAGGCCTATTGTGACGACCCACCTCTGGACCAGTAATCAAGGAGCCTCAATCCTCAACACTGGCACCAGTGGGGGGCATATATTGAGAGGATAACAAGTACACACACAGTATTTCCAGATGCAGCCCTCTGCATCAAGTGCAGTTTCCTTTAAGAGCATACAGAGACCATAGTCAGTCTGGGGCTAGTTTCTCCCTTTTTCTCAACATCCCCAGTAAGACTCCCCACTAGCACAGTTACAGAGTTGAGATCTCAGCTGAGTGGCCAAGTCAAGACCTCCAGCACCCTCTCTATCCAACCAGTGATTTGTGTCCCTGCCCAAGTAGCTGATGCACACACTCCTTGATGTTTGATTTACAGCTACACACACAAACCTGGGAAAGGCCGGTACAGGTTTACTAGCTATGCTCCCTTTTGCCTAGACTGTACGGTAGTTATCACTTGCACCAGCCAACTCCTTAACATCTACTTTAAGGCCCTTAACAAAGGGTGGCCAATCTTACTGTGTAATATTAATACAAATGATAATTTGACCAAGAGCAAGGCTATTAGGAGTGGCCCACGTAGTCACCAAATAAATATGCAAGTAGTCTCAAAACTTAAATATCTCTAGACAGATCAGCCACAATAAAATGTTTAAATGTATTTAATGATAAATAAAAGAACAAGAAATACTTAGTATATATTCACAGTGACATCTGCATTCAAAACCACAGGAAATCAGGAAATATTTAAAACAACATTGCAGGACAGTCTCAAATAAATAAAGAAAAATATCTAAACTAAGCTTTGCTATATTCCGGACTATATCCATGAGAATTATACTGTTCCTTAGTAACTTATTTCATCAGAGCAAGGCAGATGTGGTGAATGTTTTTTGTTGTTGGCAGCTCCAAGACTGAATACAGAATACCCTGTCTCTCTAAAGAGACTTTTCAAATTAATATATCAAATGTTACTGCTGGGATAGCTTGCAGAATGACATCATTTCTTGTTGTCTAACTCTATCCCAGGTGAAACACCCACTGCTGGTGGCAGTATTTAGCATATACCTGTGAAAATACGTAGACCTCAGATCTTTCCCAGGTGCTAGCAGTTGTAAAACAATTACATTCCTTCACATTTCAAAACTAGTAATTATTTAACCTTAGAGACATTCCAGAAAGCTCCCTAGTTTTAGACATTGTTTCCTTGCTGCATTGAAACTGAAAGATACCATCTTTTATGGCGTAGCCATAATAAAGTAATTTAATTTAATTCATTTTTCTGTAGTTAATGTCCTGTATTCCAGTTTCCGCTGTTAAAATATATAAATTTAAACAGTTACAATAGTGCATGTACATTTCTGTTCTTTTCCAGTAGAGCACACTGTGGTTACATTTTAAGAACAAGCACTTTACCTTGGTTAACACATGTACAAACCATTTTGATATACACATGACATACAGTTCTTATACATTTGTAACACAAGCATCTTACACAAATCATTTCAATAGTCACCAATGGCATATAATTATTTACAAAATTCCAGCTAGCTCAGCTGGCAGTATCTCCCTTTGTCGCACCTGTTGTTCTAACAACTTAGTTTATAGGTGAAATATTTAAGGTCTGTGCCTGATTTGGGCATTTGTCTTCCCAACTGATTTGGCTTTGTCCAGAATTCTTACACTGGTGTTTGAGAGTGTGATGTGTATGTGCAGAGCATGGATTCGTTGTCTGATTTTGTACACTGCAGTTTCTCACTGTACAGTTTCTCTTTGTTTTGTTCAGATTTGAGAAAACTGTTAACTTACAGCAGTGTCTGTGGTATAAACACAATAGCTAATGCTGTACCTGTTGAACTCAATGAAGTAAACATTGATATTAGCACACAAAGTTCAATAATTCACTTGACTTATGCACGTCTACCCTACAGTCCATTCAGACAGCAACAATTTATATTTTGTCTTCCATGTAAAAGAAAATAATTACATATACCTCATGTGATTCATGTGGTAAGAATTTTCTAAGAAACAATATGCTTATGCCACCAGGGCTGTACAACAAGAACATTATTTCTCTCAAGAAAATTATATCACCAGAAATTAAAATACAAGGTATTTATTAGCAGAAAAAAGTCTGTGTACTGAGCTTTAGCTTTCAGCTTTCAGCTAAAAAGATTCACACTATTCACTGCATCTTTAGATCAGAAATCTGGGTAATTTGATATATTTTGTTTTCTGCTGGGGCATTTGTATGGAATTTCTACGTCCTCCATTACTCTGACTTTTT
Organism: Protopterus annectens; assembly: GCF_019279795.1. Lineage (NCBI taxonomy): Eukaryota > Metazoa > Chordata > Ceratodontiformes > Protopteridae > Protopterus > Protopterus annectens. The sequence continues at coordinate 935,879,676 of NC_056725.1, read as the reverse complement.
CATCAGGAGCACCGATTTCTTCACAAAGGTATGCCATTGCTGAAGTCACTCTTCATAATTGCCGGAACTTGTGTGTGTGTGTGTGTGTGTGTGTGTGTGTGTGTGTGTGTGTGTGTGTGTGTGTGTGTGTGTGTGTGTGTGTGTGTAAACTTCTGCCTTCTGCAGCAGACTGGGTGTTGTATGCAGGGTTAGTTTCCTGTCATGTGCGAATTGAGTACTGGGATAGGTTGTGGCTGCTTTCTGACCCTGAATTGAATAAAGCAGGTAATGAGAGAATGAGTGAGTGAACAACTCTGTTTGCTATGGTGAAGTGGCAAGCAAGCAGTTTTATACTCATTGCCATTAATACTCAAAACACCACATCAGCCTTCTGGACTAGAAAGTAGCGGAGTAGACCATTGTGAAATCTGTCTATGTGCGTGCGATCTGAACACTTAAGAAGATGGTTATTTTCCTGCTTGCCTTATGCTACTGGTATAGTGGCTGAAGCCTCTTATGTCTGAGCTTTTACTTCAGCAGGGATTTGTAGATATGATGTAAGCAGAGTCATTGCTGTGTGCAGATGAGAATTGTAGATTCTAATCTCATTTTCCCCTTTTTAAGTAGTGTATTTATCATCTTACAGTAACTTCAATAATACTGCTTATTCAGCAGCCGCTATGTTTGCTCTGTAAGAAGTTAATAAAATTATTGCCGCACACACTTTTGTGCAGGAGACTCTCTAGAGTTTCCCTTCCAAGTCCTAAAGCAGTTGATGCTAGTTATCAGTTTCCCCATCAGTCATGTACAATTAAGAAAAATTAAGTCTTCATGCTTTAGTATGTATTACAAGCAGCTTATCACTCTGTCAGAGAGAGAAAAAAATGTGTATATGAAATCTGTTTCGCATAAATGCTCAAAATGTAGCAAGAAATAATAAAAAGCAGTCGGGAAGTTTTGACAAAATTACGTTTATTTCATTACCTAGTCTGTCAGCTGAGTTGTCCAGTTTGAGAGATTTCGATTTCCAGAATGCATAGTCATTTGCATGATACTTACACATGCCCAGTCAGTGGGATCATCTAACAATGCTTTCTGCAGATTGCCCTTTAGGATATTAGAATTTGTGTTCATTTTGCTCAGGTGTTTCAGCCGGGTGTGTCAATCAGCTCATCCGGAATGCTAACTAGAAAATCCTTGGTTTTTCACCAACCCAGGTCATACTAAGCACAGTGCTAGTCTAATAGCACAAAGCAATCAAGATGTAGTTGCAAATATATTGCACCACGCAACAGTCTCAGTTTCACAGCACAATTTATAGTAAAGCTAGTTGACAGTTAAAGTACAGTCACCATCCATAGCTGCAGACAAAGGTGCGTCACTGAATAACTTGATCTTTTATTGTTCAGCTCACTGCAAAGTATCTAAAAAGTGGTCCATTTGTATGTAAGAACATTCTCTCTAACAAACGCATGTCTATTAAGTTTATTAGTTTTAGAAATTGCTCTTTTTCAAATACTTGGGTTCTGCCATTGACATTTGAGCTTTTAACTGCAGAAATAGTGAAAAAAATAATCACTTGTTTTTTTGTATAACTAAATCTGTTAGTATTTCTATCTGATTTTGAAAGGAAATATTGCAATTTTAAATTGCTGATTTGGCTCACTATTTATTTGGTTACTCTTGGCATCAGGTTATTTGCTGGTGAGTTTTATCTTCCTTCTCTGCGTTAAGCACATTCTGTTGCTCCCTGTAGAAGACATCCAACTTTGCTTGTTGCATCTAAGCACATATGCAACAACATACGATGTGCTTAATTAGTTTACTTGAAATAACAGCATTGTCGGTCATAAACAAGAATATTTTAGAAATGCAAGTGAACCCATGCCAAGTAGACATACCTTTGACTGTCTTGAAAAGTTAGGAGCATTTTCAAGCTTCTTGGAATATCCACTTGTGAGGCGGCACCTCCGTCTCCGCTATATTTAAACAGGCAACGAGTGATACTGGACTCGATCAAGGAAAATATGACAATTTATTCAATTAAAAGCACAAACTTTTGTCCAAAATTTTTACTTAAATTAAGACCACTACATATTTGTACAAAGTTTCTTGTACACATATCTTTATAGTAATACATTAAGTAGAGAAAATTAGGAGAAATGTAAAGGTGTCAGATATAGAATGGGTTGTAACCATGTTACATGCACGGGCACTTTAAATTAATTTATTTAAAATATGTTGGAATTGTGGCGCCAAAATGTTTTTTTAAAATGGTACCGTTGTCATTGATTCAGTGTTCTGAGGAAGTCTGCATTAGCAGATGAAAGCGCTTAACCGTTTGTATTTTGGACAAATGTTCGTGTTTTTAATTGAATAAGTTGTCATATTTTCCTTGTTCGAGTCCAGTATCACTCGTTGCCTGTTTAAACATAGCGGAGACGGAAGTGCCACCTCACAAGTGGATATTCAGGAGTTGTTTTGTTCCAAGCTTCTTGGAATGTAATCTGTGTAGTGTCAGTGACCATTTACTTGCTTGCTTGTTGCTTGCAGTTTGAAACTCGCCTGAACAGCATACTGTCCTGAAAGCAGACAGTATCCATCATCCATCCTCTAAGCAGAAACTGTTTATCTTTTTTCCATCTTTTTGCTGTTTGTTGGTTTAAAGGACAATTGTGGGTATTCTTTTTTTTTATCTTGCTGTGAAGTTGTGCACAATCCAAGTCCACCAGCAGAACTAACCACTTGACTACTAGTTTTAATTTTTTCCAACTCTGAGTGCTATTTTGAGAACAGACATGCTGATGTGATCTTGGAAAACTACTGCTTGCTCAGCTGATATTACAGTGCTCTAGTCTGTCATGCCATATCTCAGTCATATTCACTCAGACTAGAGGTAATGGGAAATGCTTTTAGTTTTGAAAATCTGCAGTAAGAATGTTGGCGAATTTTTTTTTTTTTTTTCAGTGAATATTTACTACGTACAGAATTATGATTGGTTTTCCAATCTTAACCAGCTTCTTAAATGTTCGAGATTTGGATGTCAAGAAATTCACTTTGAGAGTGAAGCAACTACCACTGCTTTACTCAAAGGAGTTCTCACTCAAACCTTCCTAAAGGCAGCCACTTGGAATTCTGTTCATACCTTTACTTAAATTTGGGACAGGCCGCCAGGGCCAGGGCAGGGTTCACATCTACCATCCTACAAAATGTTATTTTCTAATCCTACAGTAATCTCATCTATCCTCAGCGTAGCTTTGGGAAACTTCCCAAGGAGTATTACTGCAACACTGACTGTCAAGAATATAGTACAGTTGTGTCTCATTTAATATAATTGTAAATGTTCAAGTTTGTCAGTGTTGCAGTACATGTTCCCCTGATCCACTGCATCAAGAGTTCTAGAGCTCCAGTTATAGCTCATTGCAGACTACAGGATATCCACTTTTTTCCCCATATTTACATGACTTGCTTATCTTTGCAGAATCTTTTTCAAAGTGTCAGGAATCTCTTGGGTGAGAGAGGTGGAATTCCAAGAGAAAATTCAAGTCTTTCTTGACTCCTTAACACAGGTTTGTTTTCATGGGATGTCAACTAGAGGCATCAGTTTAAAGAGCTTTTCTTCCACAGGAAAAGAATAGCTCTATATCTAGATCTATTTCTAAGGTTGTCCACTCTTCATTGGTTCACAGAAGATTACTAGGCTAATGGCCATAGAGCCCTTACAAGCCTAGCCATATTTATCATGATTTGCCCCAGTTGGTGGTTAGGTGAGTGACTCTTGCAGAGGAAAGGGTCTATGGCAGTTAATAATGACTTCCTCTGTCCAGGTGGGACATGGGCATCACCACAAGAATGAGTTTGTGGTTACCCATCCATTGATCTAGGTTGCATTTGAAGAGAATCAGGGAGGGACTCTGTTTCACGTGAACTGGAAGCTTGTTCCTGAGAAGTGGCATTCTCTGGGAGATGTATCTCTGTCTCCAGCATCATGTCAGAGGCTAAGTTAAGATCCCTGGAGCGAGTGACCCTCATGCAGTTTAATTTACAAATCTGTAGCATTTCCATCAGGGCCAGGTGAGAGACTGTCCTGTAAGCCAGGCACAGGTCACCTCTTAGCAACCTGTATACAGTGACAGGACTTCGGTCTTTCCGTGCAAGACTTGTTTTGTGTACCATGTCATTTTGTGGTGATAAGCCACTGTGGTCTCTCCAGTTGTAGATGTCTGGTGAGGTACATGCAAACGGGAGTATTGTACTCAATTATTGGTCTGATGAGGGCTGAGTATAATGGAATTCTAACATCTTTAGACCTATATGTGATGCCTTTACTTATAATATGTGCCACATAGAAGGATTTCCTTACTGCTGGGGACATGTGGGGTGAAAGTTCAGGTTGCTGTCAGTCTGAGTACCTAGATCATATACCACTGGGTCTACAGTTGGAGGGGTGCTGTCTATAATGTAATTAGCAGGGACGTCAGCTTTCCCAAAGGGAATAATAATGCATTTAGCTTTAATCCATGGATTTGGCGCTAATCATTTGTCTGCATTAACCCTGTCTTCAGTATTTTAATATCACCGGGGGACTCAATTAATCCCAGTTTACAGTCATCAATGAACTTGGTCAGCTACAGGCCATCAAAGTTTGCCTGGACTAATGAGAAATTCCAAACAGTAAGGGACCCAGCACAGAACCCAGTTGTACACCACTGGTGACTGGTCTTTTGCTAGAGGTGAAGTCACCCATTTTCACAGTGTTTCCTGTTGGTGAGCCAGTTTGCTACCCATCTGGTTAATGTAGGGGTTCATTCCCAATTGGGAAAGTTCTTTATACTATCTAAGTGGGGAATTGTGTCACATGGTTTGGCTAGGTCAAGATAGGCGACATGCATTCTTTCCCTTGTCCAGGGTCTTGGTGACTTTCTCGAAGAAGTTAACCATGTTTAACACAAATCCAAGTCCAAATGATCTACCTTTAATGAGTCCAAACTGGGTTGGGTCCAGAGTTTGGAGATTACCTATGTCCTTGTTAATAAAGTTCATAATGACTCTTTCCATGGCCTTGCAGATGAGGCTAGTCATGCTTATGGGCCTATAATTCCCACGGCAGATTGATGGTCCCCCTTTGTGCATAGAGATTACTCTTACTGTCCTCCATTCCACTGGAACTTAGCCAGTTCGCAGCCTGTGGTTAAACAGGGATGAATGTGGGTCTGCTTGGTCATGTTTTAAGTTGTTTGAAAGGTGACCTGGGATGTTGTATGGTCTTATTGATGCCATGTTTTTGGTCTTGGAGAGCGCTGGTTTGACTTGTGTTCTTGAGATAATAGGCTGAGGAATGTTTGCAGGTATACTTCAGGAGATGACTGGAGGGGACAAGGAGGTGAAGTTTGCTCCAAATCTGTCAGCTGGCAGGTTGGCAATTACATTTGATTGAGTATGGGTGGTACCATCCACAACCAATTCAGCGCATAGCTAGGTAATCCTTTTTAGATTTTGTTCATAGTTAAAGAATGCCTTGTGGTTTTCCTTAGCAAGGGAGTCTATTTTTGCTTTGTAATTAGATTTGGAGGACTTGCCAAGATCTCTAATTTGTTTGTTTAAGCTAGAGAGGGATTTCTTTCTCTGCTGAGCCAGGTCACTCTTGTTCTTCGACATTAGTTTCTTTTTTTATGTTGTTGTATAGCCTGTTTATACTAGGGGTTCACCGGGGTGGCTTGTTGTTTCAGCATGACCTGATAATCCGGTCAGTTACAGCTGATTTTATACAACTGCTTAGGTGGTTATGCAAGGGTTTTGGTGTACACCTCTGCATAGGAGGCCATGTTGCCTGCATTTGAGGGGGCTTTGAAACTTCTTATACCATCATGTAGTAGGAGATAATTTGTCTTTGAAAAATTCTTAAGCATTTTTGAGCTTGATGGAGTATCTGGACTTAAATTTACATTAAACGAGACTGATTTTTTATGGTCTGATCTTATCAGGGAGGAAGTCACACAGGGGGAGGGCTGCACTGCTCTCCCATGTTAGAAACAACTATGTCCAGGACATTTAACCCTCTTACGGGTGTGATATCTAGCTTTTCCAGAGCATTTGCATTGACAAAGTCCAAAAACCTGCAAGACAGCATGTATGTGGTTGTGAATGTTTCCTAGTCAATGGTAGGATAATTAAAATCACCCACGAGTAAGCCCAGGTATGCTGTATGCTTTTCCTGTTTCATGGTGGGGGACCTATAACTAGCTGTGATATGGTAGGGGATTTTGCCTATAGTTAATTGGACATGGAGTACCTCAAGAGATTCATACTGTTTGACCAGTCTCGAGGTTCAGTTATCCTTAATGAAGACTGATATACCTCCTCCTTGGGTCTTTCATGGTCAATCTGTGGGCTGAACTTATGAAAGGCATTATAGCCTTGCATGACCAGGGAGCTTTCTGCACCTTTGAACCATGTCTCAGTGAATGCATAGACACCAGCATCTTCCAAAGTCACGAGTGCTTCCAGGGAGTGTAGTTTCTTGTTTAGGCTTGTAGCATTAAGCAACAGTACCTTGAGTTTATCTAGAGAGGATTTTGTTATGTTGGGAGGTTGGTTTATATTGACACTGCCTAAAAAAGGCACAATAGGGGTGGCCAATGCCTTTGCCAGTATCCTAAAACCTAGAGGAGACAGGTGGAGACCATCTGGCAAATCAGCATTGCCTGTCAACCCTGTCTTCTGTTACTGTGGGGAATAACTCAAGATTTTGGGTTTCATGGCACTTGTTCTCATTGTACCCCTGACAAGACTCAACGTGTAAAAGATACATTGGTATCTGAAATCTTTTTGGTCCCAGCACCAGCCTTTCTGTTTTCAAATCCCAGTGCTGGGATTTGTCAGAAGAGAAATCATTTGGTGGAGACAACAGATGTCCTTAAATCCAGGTCTCCCTTCTCCAAAGCAGTTATTCACCACAAATGCCTTGGACATTGCTTGGGGAAGAATTTCTGGGAGTGTAGGACACCAAGGACAGGTTCAAGTACATAACTATAAAGGAAATGCTTCCCTTAATCAAGGCACTCAACTCTCTGAACCATATTTCTTCCCTGGGACCTCTGAGTGGTTACATGCAATACCACAGCCATGTGATAAATAAACTAGCATGGGGGAACCAGGTTGTGTCCCCTTTGTCGACTAGCCATGTTTGCTTGGGATATAGAGTTACAGCACAGTCTTACTGTGCAGGCATCCTGCATTCCATAACAGCAAAATTGTATGGCAGGCAAGTTGAGCAGAACAAGAGCAAACTCTCATGCTTGGAAACTGAAGGAGTTTGTCAAGTAGATCTTCTTGCTTCTTCTCTGAACAATCAGCTGTCAAGAATTCTTTTTCAGGAGTCCATATTAGAATGCCTGGAAAACAGATGCCTTTTATTTTCCTTGGACAGAAATGTTCATATTTGCTTTTCCACCCCTTTCATCTAATATCCAGGGTACTTTTGAAGATTCAGAAGGATTCCCCCAAGGTCATTTTTGTGACTCCATTCTGTCCCAGGCAACCTTAATTCAACCTTCTTTTGGAAATGGCCAGGTGCAATTATCACCAGCTTCCTCAGTGTCCAGATCTACTTACACTAGAACAGGGTTGTTTGATATACCCTGACATCAGTCAGCTTCAATTTAGAGCCTGGATGATAGGGTCTTAATTTCTTTTAGGCACACTGAGCAGATACTAATCGAGGCAAGAAAGCCTGCTACTAGAAAATCATACATTAACAAGCGAAACAGGTTTTCTAGTATGGTGCCAACAACATAACTAGCATCCATTCAGGGCTAGTTGTTCTCTGATTGTACAGTATTTGTGACAGTTACTATCCATTGGCCTTCGTTATTCCACTGTTAATGTTAATATATTGGCTGTTTCAAAATGTCTACCCATGGATCCTCATCTTTCAGTGCAGTCTTATGTCAAAATGTTTTTGAAAAGGGTTTTGCCCAAGTGGCACCCAAGAAAACTGGTGCCTCCTCCTTGGGATCTTAATTTTGTGTTAGAGAAGCTAACACTTGCTCCAGCTGTACTGGCTAACCTGGCTGACTTGAGGTTCTTAACATGGAAAACAGTTTTAATGATTGCTGTAATCTCTGCAAGAAGGGGTATCTGAATTGCAAGCTCTTATGGTGAGTCAACCCTATCTCAATTTTCCATTGGGACAAGGTTTCTTTGAGAACAAATCATTATTTTATGCCTAAAGTGGTATCCAGGTTTACTTTACACTCAGCTATCCATTTTGTCATTTTCTTTCCTAAACCTAAAAATGCGGGAGAAAGGATATTCCATACTTTGGATGTCCACAGACAACTCTGATGCTACCTTGACAGAACTAAATCTTTCAGATATTCATATCAGTTTCTTCCCTTGTTTTGAAGGTAAGAAGGGGACAACCTGTGTCAAAGTGGACTTTCTAAATGGTCATCTTAGGCTATTGCCTTTTGCTATACTAACCATAACAGAACTATTCCTGGCAGGGTCAAGGTCCAGTCTACCAGGGCCTTGGCTTCATCAATAGCTTTTTGTAAAGGGTTGGATTGTAGAAATATTGTAGAAGGTGGTATGACACCAAGGAAATACTGGCAGTTCAGCTATCTGTAATTTTGTAAATAATTGTATGTCACTTGAAAATATTAATATGATTTGTATAGAGATGTGACACTGCCAGCCCAGCTGTCAGGAATTCCGTAAGTAATCGTATGCCATTTGTGAATAGTGATATGATTCATATGCTTGACTTATAAATGTAAGAGAACTGTATGTTATGTACTGAGCTTCAAGAATGTAACCACAGTGGGCCCTCTTGGGAAAGAACAGAAGTGGATGGAAACTGTATGCCTGTGCAAATGTACGTTTTAATGGTAGAAGCTGGAACATAGAGGGAACTTGCAAAACCTCAAGAAAATAAGTGGAACTTGTTTTACGATTCTGTTGTCTAGGTTTCAGCTCAGAGCAGACATGATGTCTAGAGTTAAAGGTTTTCCTGTTGTCATGAAACAGAAATAATTACTAGATTTCAAATGTAAAAGTGTTTTATGACTTCCAGTTCTAGGCAAACTTCTGAGAGATACGTACCTCTCACACAGAGATGCTAAAATTTTGTTAAGTTTCTGGTAGCCTGAAAACTGAAGGCAGGTGACAAAGAGTGATGTAATCTGAACTGCCCCAGCAGTAATGTTTAATAGTATTTTAAGAACACTCTGAGTCAGATTTTTGTGCATTTTGTATTTGTCTTTGGATCTGGAAACATCCTCTCATCAGCTAAGTAATCAGGGTAAAGTAATCTCTCTTAGATATAGATAGGAGTATAGTGAAGATTAGTTTAGATGTTTTCTGATTTTATTTGAGACTGTCCTGCAATGTTGTTTTAAAATATTTCCTGTGATTCTAAGCTCTGTTGTCATGGTGTTGAGTTAATGAGAGTATTCTCTTGTTGTTTTATTATTTATGATTAAATATTTACACCTCTTAATTGTGGCTGGTTTGTTTAGAGATTTTTAAGCTCTTGGAGTACTTCCATATGTATTTGGTGACACTGTATAGGCCACTCCAATAGCCTTGGCCTTAGTCACACTTACCATTTGGATAATAGTAACATCACACAGTAGGATTGGTCACCCTTTGGGAAGGGCCTTATAGTAGCTGATAAAGATCTGGTTGGTGGCAGTGATAACTACCTTTTAGTCTGGGCAGAAGGGGGCATAGCCAGTAAACCTGTGCCAGCCTTTCCCAGGAGTGTGTGTATTTGTATGTATATCAAATCTCGAAGTGTGTGTGTGTGTCAGCTACTTTGGCAGGGACACACAGCACTGGTTGGACAGAGAGGGTGCTGGAGGTTTTGGCTTGACCGCTCAGCTCAGATCTTAACCCTATAGCTGTGCCACTGAGGAGTCTTATTGGGGATCTGGAGAATAAGGGATAACCAGACTCAGACTGACTGTGATCTCTGTGTGCGCTTAAGGGAAATTGTACTTTACTGTATGTGTACTTGTCATCCTCCCAATGTGTACATCCCTCACTGGGTGAGGATTAAGACTCCTTGATTACTGGGTCAGTTCAGGGGTGTCGCGTATTAATTGTTTGGCAGTGGCGGGCTACCCACATCACATATTAATTGGTTGATAGTGGTGAGAGAGCCACATCACATATTAATTGGCTTGTAGTGGTGTGGATATTGAATTCCTGTAGCCTGTGTACAGTGGTCACTGAAAGTTTTTGAACTCTGTCAGCCATGCAATGAACATTCAGAGTTCATATCACAATTGTTTTATTTATTTATTTATTTTTTTTATTAGCTTAGTTAGGGAGAGCAGGCAAGAATGTCAGGGGGGTATGGCAAGCTGACAAGGACCAATTGGCTGAGGTGTGCCAGGCTAAAGGACTAGTGCATGCCAACCTGACTAAAACAGACATGATTACAGCTTTAGTCACAGCTGCATCACAGAGTAGCAACCAGGATGGCAATCAGACTGGCCATGGAGATGTACAACTCACAGAAAATGAAAAGCTCAACCTTTCCACAGAAGACTTAAAAATCTGTCTGGAGTTCTAGAGTTAGACTTGAGTTGGAGGCCAAGCGTTTTGAAGTAGTAGGGCGACTGAGACATTTGGAGGCTGAGGAAAATGAGATAATGTGACATCTGCAGGCTGAGGAGAATAAGAGGCAGAGGCAACATGAAAAGGAGATGCTGACTCTTCACTAGAGTCATGGAGGTAATGGGGAAGGGAGTAACTGAACCCCAGAAGCAACAAAGGTCAGTAAATGTCTTGCATAATTTACAGAGGGGGATAATTTTGATAGTTTCATTCATATGTTTGAGAGGGTATGTAAACAGTATAATGTTGACCAAAGGCTCTGGGTACAGTTCCTGACCCCTTTACTCAGTTTTAAAGCTGTAACTGTGATCTCCAAATTGTCTGATACTGATTGTTTAAATTATAATGTTGTAAAGAACTGTTTGCTAGAATGTTTTAGGTTAACACCTGAAGCTTATAGAAAAAGGTTCCGTGAACATAGACGCAAGGCAGATGAAAGTGTGTTATGAATATGTTGCTAAACTAAGCACTTATTTTCATATGTGGGTGAGTGGATGTCAAGTCACCACTTTTGAAGGGCTGGCAGACCGTTTGGGAACAAGCCATTAGAACTTTGCCTGAGGACATTAGAATCTGGTTAGCTGATAGACAATGCAATACTGTAGATGAGTTGGGGAAGAAGGGAGACCTATACCTAGCAAGCAGGACATCACTGCAGAAGAAAATTACACCCAGCGCTGCTCATGGGTCTAAGGGAACCCATGGTGGGCAGGCCAGACTGCCCCAACAGAGTCTGCCATTAGCAGGGGAAGAAATTAGTCCAGGTACACATCCAGGACCAAGGGTTAAATGTTTTAAATGCAACCAGTGGGGTCATTTAGCATATAGATGTCCACGGAGGCAAGGTGGGGAAGAAAAGGTGGGAGAGCCAGTAAGTTGGAATGAAAAAATGCCAACAGTAGGTTGTCTCGAGACAACAAGGTTACCAAACTACCACCCTGCAGATGTCCTGACAGGGAATGATTTTGATAATGCAGTACCATGTGTTCATGCAGTTACACACAGTCAGGCTTGGAGACAAGCATGTGGGTCTTTTAGCCTGGAGGAGATCCAGACAAGACAGCACACTTGCAGCCAGGACTGGTGAGGTGGTTACTTCAAGGAGGGAGCTACCCTGTAGCAGTGAGACTGAAGGTGAGCCACAGCTGCTTGTGGGTACCGATGTTCCCTTGGACAAAGTGACTGCAAGGGCAGATGTGAATAATAGTACCCAGCCTGACAGTGAGGCACCACTGTCAGACAATGCCAGACTTCCTGTGGAAGGGGAGCTGGGAAGGGTTACAAAGAGAGAGTTGAGACAGGCTCAGCTCTCAGACCCTACATTACAAGGCATGATGGCAGTAGCTAATGAGGCACCTCATTGTCAAGGGAAGGGGGAATCTGTATACTGGGACAAAGGGTTACAGTGTAGAGAGTGGACCCCTGAGAGAGGACTAGAAGGTGAGAGAATACAGCAGTTGGTAGTGCTCAAAGCCTACCATCTGGCACTTCTAGCCGTAGCCCATGATATTCCCTTTGCATGTCATATGGGCATAAAATGTACAAAGAGACATATTATGTAGAACTTCTATTGGCCTGGGATTTCCAGAGACATAACAGGGTACTGCAGGACCTGTGAGCAGTGCCAAAAGGTAGGCAAGGCAGGAGACAAGGTGAAAGCTCCTTTGATGCTGTTGCCTGTGATTGAAGATCCATTTCAGAGGGTAGCTATGGATATTGTGGGGCCTCTTCAGTACCCCAAGCTCCACAGGGAAAAAGTATATCCTGGTGGTAGTAGATTATGCTACCAGATACCCTGAGACAGTGGCTCTGTCCTCCATCGAGGCAGAAGAGGTGGCAAATGCTATGTTAGAGATTTTTAGCAGGGTAGGTTTCCCAAAAGAAATACCAACTGACAGAGGTGCCAATTTCATGTCAGACCTGCTGGCTTGCCTGTGGAAGTACTTGTGGGGTGAAACACTGAAAAACCACCCCCAGAATTAATGGTCTTGTTGAGAGGTTAAACACTACACTCAAGATGACGCTATGGGGCATTTGGAGACCAGTTTAAGAGGGACTGGGAGAAATATTTGTCCCATCTGTTGTTTGCTTACAGAGAGGTTCCCCAGAATTCCACAGGTTTTTCACCCTTTGAGTTGCTGTGTGGGCTTAGGGTGAGGGGACTCTAGATTTGATTCAAGATGAGTGGGAAGGGTGAGTGTGAATCCCACAAGGAGTCTGTTGTGGCATATGTCCTAAACCTCAGGACAAAGCTCAGGGGACTCATGGGCTTGGCCCAGGAGAACCTGGCAGAAGCCCAACAGCAGAAAAAGGTCTGGTATGACAGGAATACTCCACCTAGAGAGTATGCTGTAGGGCAGCAGGTAATGGTTCTCATTCCTGTCAGGCAGCTTGGGAGGGACCCTTTAAGGTGGTAAGGAAGGTCAGTGGTGTTAGCTGCATGGTAGAACTTGTAGGCAGGAGGCAGGGGCACAAATTGTACCATGTTAACATGATGAAACCTTACCATGACAGGGAGGCCCTTGTGCTAAGTATTTGCAGTACAAGGCAGGAACAGTCTGAGGGTGTTCTATGGCTACAGGGAGCCAGCCAGGAAAATCCCGAATTACTATGGTGGAGCCTAGAGTTGCAGGCATATGATGGGACAGTGCATCACAGTACTGGGTTCCTCAATGCCAAAGCAGCCGGAATCTCAAGACAGGGAATTGGGGTAAGGTATTCCCACATAGGCTGAACCCTCTCAAGCAATGTTTCTCAAGAGTCACTTGAAAAACTAGCTTGAATTTTCGGGGAAGGGAGAAATGTGACACCAGGGAAATACTGCTAGTCCAGCTATCTGGAATTTTGTAAATAATTGTATGTCACTTGAAAATATTAATATGATTTGTACAGAGATGTGACATTGGCAGCCACATCTTTCTAGAATTTTGTAAATAATTTGTCATACAATCCGGACGAAAAGCACTTTACAGAGATTAGAATTTAACTGACCGTTTTATTTGTTTTTAACCTTGTTCCTGACAGAATAAGAATAAAACTGGTGGAAATCCTCAAATTCGTTAGGGATTCTGTGCTATTGTTGGAGTATCGTTTATTGGTGTACATATAGAAGTACTCTCAGAGCTTAAATGTGTCTCAGAAATATCAGCCAAAAAGCTAGGTTTAAATGTATTTAGTAATAAATAATAAAAGAACATGACGATACCCAGTGCACAAACGAGTTACTTCAAAGTTCAAAATCACAGGAAGGTATTTAAAGCAACATTACAGGGCAGTCTCAAATAAATGTAGAAAACATCTAAACTAATCTTTACTATATTCCTCACTGTATCTGAAAGAGTTACTATGCCCTAAAAACTAACTTACAGCAAGGCAGATGAAGATGTAGTAACGATGAGTTGATGTTTTAGGTCAAAGACAAAATACAAAATGCACAGTCTCTCTCTGAGAGACTTCTTAAATTAAAATCAAATATTACTGCTTGGTTAGCTTGGATGACATCATGTCACCCGACTTCAGTTCCCAGGCTACCTCCCCACCCGCCCCAAGTGTCAGAAACTACCAACATGTAACATCTCTGTGTGAAAATGCATAGCCTTCAGATCTTTGCTGGAAGACCTAAAATAATAAACACTTTTACATTTTAAACCTAGTAATTACTTCTCTTTCAAGATGATACAAAAAAACATTTAGCTGTAGACATTGTGTTTGCTTCTGCATTGAAACTGAGAGAGAACTTTTATAGCACAATTGTAAAACAATTTAATTTCAACTTATTTTCTTGAAGTTTTGCAGGTTAACTCTGTATGTTCTAGTTTCTACTGTTAAAATATATACAGTCACACAATTACAATAGTTTCTATACATTTCTGTTCTAAGCCAGCAGGGCACACTGTGGAGACATCCTTGAAGCACAGTACTGTACAAACCCTGTTCAACACAGACTTCTGTACCAGTAGTTTAATATACACACAACAAATAGTTCTCTTACATTTTTAAGACAAACATGTGAATCTTGTTTATATTCACAAATTGCATATGATTATTTACAAAATTCCAGATAGCTGGGCTGGCAGTATTTCCTTCTATTACATTTCTATAAAAATCATATTAATATTCACAAATTACATATAATTATTTACAAAATTCCAGCTAGTTGGGCTGGCAGCATTTTGGTTTGTCACAGTGATGAGCATAGTACAGTTGTGTAAGTAAAGTTTCAATTAACAGTAGATGTTTGAATGATCACTGCTGCAGTTGCCACTCCCTCCCTCCCTCCCTCCATCCCCCTTGTTTTGTTGTGCCTTTTATGCCAGGCTGTGGACATTTATTTTTTTTGTTTCTAGCTTTATCCTTTCAGGATTCAGCCTTCCTCACGATTTTGGTAGGAAGGCTCTGAAGGATTTCACACCAAAACTTGTCTTTCAGTCCGCTCAGCTTGAGCTGCCAGACAGTTTGGGTGCATTGAAGGTGCCCTGAAGTTTTGGAACCTGGACAGCTGTTATATCCTTAACAGGACATAACCCATGTAGTTAAAGCTACTGCAGTAATGATCATTTGAACATCTGCAGTTATAAGTGTTACTTACACAACTCTACTTTCTCTAGTCATGCTTTCATACCGCATCTTAACATTATAGGCTCAAGCTTTGCTTTTCTGTAGGAGTGCAGAAAGTTTACTCACACCAATATCTTGGTTTGTTCTTTCTATGCATTTCCAAACCTGTCTGTGTCTGTCTGAAAGTGAGAACAACTAATTATTTCCTTTCCAGGCTAATAGCTCTAAGTTTCACGCTAGTTTTTCTACCCTTCATATAGATTCTCCCATCTATAACTGTAGAGTCATTTTTAAAATTTGTAAACCATTCTATGCTACCAGTTGTCAGTAAGTGTGTGATTTCAAAACACTCTTGATTAGAGAAGCTTCATTTTCTACTTTTCCCGACAAAGTCTCGAGTGGTAATCTACCCCCAGCCTAAATTCATTTTCTCCTCCTACAGACATTCTCCACATCTTGTATTCAAAAGAGGTGCTAACAAATATCAAAGGGTCAGACATATTATGAAACATTGACATCTAAAAATGAACCATCCTCCAGAAATGGCATCTTTACAAGAAGAAGCCAGAAGTCTAGTTAGTATCAACTTTAATATTTTAATGTGCTGAATTGAGAATCATTTGGTTGACATAACTATGAACAGAAAATTACATAGTTAATGGGTTAAGGTTGCAGACCCCACTGAGTCCTTTATTAGATGGGCTCATGCCCTGGTGTTGCATATTTTTCTCTCTTTTGATATATTAATGTTATCATTTGCTATTTGTGCAATTTGATGCTTGAATATTTTTAAGGTAGGACCTATGGACCCTTTCTCTGTTATGGCATTATTACTTAAATGGGCATTATTACTTAAATGGGCCTGTTTTCTGTTTTGACATCATTACTTGTATGTCAAGGTAAACAGATCAGTATTTACAGAAAAGTGAATTGGATTTTGTTTTATTTGCCTGCTTATTTGAGTAGGTGGACTGAGTCCATGAGCTTTTTCCAGCAATGACCTGGGACAGTGGCAACCAGATAGAACATAAAACAATATGCGACGTGATTGCATGCAAATGTACACACGTGATTGCATGCAAATGTACACACACAAACACATTTGTGTTTGTGTGTGCGTGTATGTATATATATATATATATATATATATATATATATATATATATATATATATATATATATACATGAGATGGTGTATCATTTCATCAGAGGCAACTTTGACGTACAAATGGTTGGAAAAATGACTGAACATTTCACTGAAAAGCCATTTCACCAGAAATATTCTGTACAACATATACACTACAAAAAGCTTTTTAGCGGCTTCAACACTTCCTTAATTATATACTTTAAGTTCACAGTTGCAAACCAGTGGAGAAAAGAAAAAATACCATACAGAGTGAATCAGGCCTGGTGCACAAACACACAGTTCTACAAATGTCAGTGGGTATTGCCCCCCAACAATTCCCATGAGCAAAAATGGCCCCATACATACCATCTGTGGACTTCTATACTTTTCAATGAAATGGCTTTTTCAATCAAATTGTTTTTGGCACTTGAGCTAGCACTGTGTAATAGAGGGTAGGTTGGACCATGTCCTGGCCCTTGTGTTTTTCTTTATTTTCTTATATTGGAGCGTATGTTGAAGCAATGCTGTATATTGTCTACTTTACCTTTCTGTTAGGGGTCTGCATATATGTCTTACCTTCGATCTTTTCCAAGGTTTGTGCCTCCCCATAGTTAAGTGGAGGAAAGTCTCTCTAGTGAATTCTTCGTTCCTTGGCTAGTATTCAAGTGAGTTAAGACCATTCATGCTCCCGGTTTGTGTTAGCAGTGTAGGTAAAAACTGAACTTATTCCAGTGAGTCAACATTCAGTATTATGTTATGGTTGGACAAGTCATACTGAAGGTGATTTTATAGGTGTTGCATAGGGAACATGCACGTTTAAATTTAAGATTGCCAAGTTTTAAACAGAGTGTGGCTTGGAATGGGTTAACCTACGTTTTCTCAGCTAAAAAAAACATGGTCTTGACCCAGATTTATAGCAACATTTAATTTCCTAGTTCAGTTTTTATAAAGACTGCACTGTTAAAGGCAATTTGAAACTGCTGTTGAAGTGCATCAGTGAACATCATCTGCTATTACCTTTTTTTTTTCCATCTTGACTGGTGCAAAACAGCGCAATTACTTGATTATTTTCTTAAATCTGTGCTTTTCCTTGTTGCTAACAGTGTAAAATACATATTTTTTTAAAGCTGTAGATTTCCTTGGTGATGGGCAACAAAACACTGGTCAAAACAGCTCAAGGTTTTGTTTGTGTTGTCACTGCATACCTTTTCACTTTGTCATTATTGGTAGAAGTGCCTTTTTATTCCCTTCGAGTTTTAGTTCTGACAGAGTACTAGGATAAAAGCAGATGGCTTTACATGCATCAGATGGTGTACTGCTTGATGACAGAATTATTGTGGGGTTGCTATCATTTGCCCTAGTAACTTCAAGCAGTCTACTCAAAATAATTTTCTGCTTGTATGGGTAATGCCAGTAAAGAATTGCTATAGTGATGAATTTGTGAAAAATATATATCATGCTGTAGGCAGACTAATTTTGTACAGGGCACAGATAAACAGGCATGAGGTGATGCCTTTTACCAGAAGGGTACTGGAAAATGAGCTGTGTAGAACGTATATTCTTGCCACCTTGTTTTCTTTAATTAACTATTATTTTACTATTGCCTTTATACAACCAGGCATGTATATTCACAGTAGTACGTGTCCTGCCTCTCACGACATTAAATCCAGGGCTGGAATGAACTGAGAGGTACATGTTGACTGATGTTGCATGTACAGTCTTTCTTAAGACTCAGTGAATAACCTTTCTATGATGTGATGACCTTGGCCTTTATTTTAAGGGAGTTGGAGAGTTTGGGAATAACACGTTTTGATTCTTTTGGTTGTATGCTGTTTCAGTTTTTGTTGAGGACATCATCAGTTGATTTTGTAAACCCTTACTGTAAAACACTGAGAGCACTTAATAGGCTTCATGTAATGTCCTCTCTTCTTTGTAACAGGAGAGAGATAGATTGCTGCAGTTGTTTTGCTCAGGAAATAGAAGTGTTACATGGCTACTGTTTTTTTTTCCGAACTGTAATGAAAGGTGTATTGTCTAGAATGTGTGGCCTTTACTTGATGAAAACTCTGGTAGCAGGAAATCCCAGAAAAAACACCAAAAATGTTTCTTAGAGAGAGGTTTGTCACTGACTGCAACAACATATCTCGGGTACGAGCGGATATGTGGTTATGGTACTGGTCGCTGATGCTTCTCACCATTGAGTTCTTGGTGCAGGAATCTTTTCCACAGATGTTATCAAGTTAAATGCAATTTTTTTCATTTTTTTTCTTTCATTTTCATACTTATATTTTCATTGTTATAGTTTATATATTTTTACAAATAATTCTGTAGATGATCTGGAGTTGGTTTGGTAAGGAGTAGTTTCTTCACAATTAAGTGCCGAGTCAAGTTTTAATTGCCATAGCATCTGTTTCTTATCCATAAAATGCTGTGTGTGTGTGTGTGTGTGTGTGTGTGTGTGTGTGTGTGTGTGTGTGTGTGTGTGTGTGTGTGTGTGTGTGTGTGGGGTCTACTTTAAATGGTCGACTTTTCACAAAGACCATATGATCGACTTTCAGGAAGCTGACCATGTAAAATAAACACAACAAACACCTTAAAACTGTTAGCAGTGGGCAAGCCCCCCTGCACCCCCTGTGGGGGGCTCCTCCCCCCCAACTTAAATATACCAACTTCGAGATCGCACTACAGTGCAGAAGATGGACATTTTCCCATTCCACACTGTACGGAGATAGCGGTTCCCCATGGTTGGCTTTTCGAAAGTCGATCATATGGTCTCGGCCATATAAAAGTGGACTTTGTGAAAAGTCGATCATGTGAAGGGGACCTATATATATATGTATATATAGATATATATATATATATATATATATATATATATATATATATGTTTGTGTATGTCAATTTATATATTTATTTCACCAGAGAGTTAAAAGTAACCAAGTGCTGTCTGTTTTAGAGACAGGAAGGTATTTGGAAACCATCAACCAGCTTTCTGGTCTCTCACTAATTGTAGTTTATTATCCCTGTGACGCCCCTGCACTGGCCCCAGTAATCAAGGAGCCTCAGTTCTCACCACTAGCACCAGTAAGGGATGTGCACATTGGGAGGGTGACAAGTACACACACAGTAAAGTACAATTTCCCTTAGAGCATATAGAGATCACAATCAGTCTGGGGCTGGTTTCTCCCTCCAGATCCCCAATAAGACTCCCCACTGGTACAGCTATAGGGTTAAGATCTCAGCCGAGTGGTCAAGCCAAAACCTCTAGCACCCTCTGTCCAACCAGTGCTTTGTGTCCCTGCCCAAGTAGCTGACACACACACACTTTGAGATTTATATACAAACAGACACTCCTGGGGAAGGCTGGCCCAGGTTTAGTAGCTATGCCCCCTTCTGCCCAGACTAAAAGGTAGTTGTCACTGCCACCAACCAACTCTTTATCAGTTACTGTAAAGCCCTTAGAAAGGGTGACCAATTCTGCTGTGTAATGTTACTGTTACCCAAATGTTAAGTGTGACCAAGACTTGAATGCTATTTAGGAATGGCCTGTACAGTGTCAACAAATACATATGCAAGTACTCTAAAAGCTTAAATATTTCTAAACAAACCAGCCACAATAAAAAGGTTTAAATATATTTAATAGTAAATAATAAAAGAGCAAGACAATATTCAGTCACTTAGCACAGTGACTGTTACAGAGTTCAGAATCACAGGAAATATTTTAAAACAACATTGCAGGACAGTCTCAAATGAATACAGAAAACATCTAAACTAATCTTTACTATATTCCTATCTATCTCTAAAAGAAATCACTTTAATCTAGTTACTTACTATTAACAAGGCAAGTGCTGATGAGAGGAGTTTTCATGTCCAAAGACAAATACAAAATGCCCAGACTTTCTCTGAGAGAGAGTTCTGAAATTAATAATGCACATTACTGCTGGGTCAGCTGGATGACATCACTATTTTTCTCCTGTTTCCAGTTCCCAGGCTAAACAGATTACCAACAGAATTTAACATTTCTCTGTGAAAAATACTCGTCTCTCAGAAGGTTGCCTAGAACCAAAAACAAGTAACACTTTTACATTTTAAACCTATTAAGTATTTCTGTTTCCAGACAATAGGAAAACCTCTAGCTGTAGACATCCTGTCCTCTTGCTGTATTAACTGACTTTATAGAACATTGTAAAGCTCTTTACTTTTCAACTTATTTTCTTAGAGTTTTGCAAATTAACTCTGTATGTTCCAACTTCTGCTATTAATAAAGTTTATATACATTTCTGTTCTTTTCCAGTAGGTACGCTGTGGTTACATTCTTGAAGCTGAGTACATAACATACAGTTCAACACACGCTTCTGCACCAGTAGTTTAATATCCACATAACATATAGTTCTCTTACTTTTGTAAGACAAGCCTATGAATCATATTAATATTCACAAATGACATATGATTATTTACAAAATTCCAGATAGCTGGGCTGGCAGCCTCACAATTCTGTATAAATCATATTAATATTTTCAAGTGACGTAATTATTTACAAAGTTCCAGCTAGCTGGGCTGGCATCATTTCGGTTTGTCACAACCCCATTCTACCATAAGTGCATCTTTCTGATCCCCAAGGAGTGATTTGCGAGGATAGAACAGGTCAACATTTTGCAAGCTTATCTTTCCCACAGGGAGTGCAGCACAATGAAACAGTGAATAACATTGTTGCCTCACAGCAGGAGGTTCTCTGTTTCAGATCTTGGATGGGATGCCTTCTGTGCAGAGTCTGCATGTCCTCTTTGTGTTCTCTTGGGTTTCCTTTGTTGCTGGATTTTCCTCCCACATTTCAAAGACATGCAGTAGGTGGCTCGGATACTCTAAATTGGCCATAGGTGCGAATGTGTAGTATGGAAAAACCGTCATGGCAGGGCTTGCCTCTTGGTGGTGTGAAGCTTGGCTCTTGTTGAGTGTCACAGTTGAAGTGACATCCTGACCCAGTGTGTAAAAATGGGAAAAGGGGTTCTGGATGGATGGAACTTTCCAGAAGGATGTTAGGGGGTTACAGCAAATACTAGGATTCCTTAGAGGATACCAAGCATGCTAGTTCAGTAGCATATGTCTAAGTAATGCACAGTGTGAATTTGGCTGGGCAGTGCGTAGCGCATACCAAAAAACCTCTCTTCATGTGTCAGGATTACGTCACAATGGCACTCCCTGATCTCCTTTTTGTACCCCCCCCCCCCCCCACGTGAGGCGCCCGAAGCAGAAGTAGTTCGCAAGTGCCGGTCGGCCGACTCCTGAAATTTTCATTTTTGAGTTTCAGAACTGAAGTCTTCAACTAAAGCTTAGTACCCCGTTGGGGAAACTTTTTCTTGCTCTAAACCGATGTCAGTAAAAGTAAATAATTGTATTTCTTGTGGAAAGCAAATACCTCATAAAGATTTCTATTTGTACTGTATTCCTTGCCTAGGCCCTGACCACGATGTACCTCGCTGTTGGTTTTGTGCCTTATTTAAACAACAAACTATCCGCCATCGGTATATTTTCGCTTCTAAATATTTTGGTGCTCGGTTCAATTATCCAGACGTGTCTTCGGTAAGCCATCCAACTAACGACATTCCGAAAAAATCCAAAGATAAAGATAGAGACAGGCCACCTAGGTCCAAAGCTGCCGACGACTCTTCTCCTAAGCCAGTCGCCAGTTCGCCGGTACTCAGTGAGGTGTTTTCGCAGTCCCTGATACCCGCTGCTTCAGATTCGCAGGCCTGTACTGAGACCCATTCGGAGTCCGGAATGCTGCGAGAGCTTCAGCTGTGGAACCTGCAGATGTCTCTAACTTGGATGAGTCCGGAGCCGCTGTGCAGGCACCGGCTTCTGAGGGTGTATTTAGGCCTACTGACTTTCATATCAAACTGACCCATCTTCTTCTTCAAGGCTTAAAACTCGAACCATGCCTAGAAAACCGACGCCCAGACCGCATGGTCAGGCCTCTATGCCTCAAAAACAAATGATTAGAATGGCTGAAGACCTTGTTAATTTAATCAGGGGAAGCCAACCTTCCCCTTCTAAGAGACCTAGGACTGGTTTTGCTTATGATACTTCTGACAGGATTCTGAAATTTCTGTTTCCTTTGATGACCAGGATTTACCCTTATCTACCTATGAGGATTCTAATGCTGAGGACACTATTCCCTTTGCTTCCTCCCCAGAGGATTTCTCTTTTGGTGAAACCTTGCATACTCTTAGGGAGCATTTTCATTGGGAAAGTCAGGATTACTCTGATTCTAAGAAGAGGCTTCAGGATTTCTTACTCCTGCCCCCAGCACAAGCCTTTAGCTGTCCCTCCTGTAATAGATATTGTTGATGATGCCTTTTCGGAATCTAGCTTGGCCCCTGACTCTTTACCTCCTGCTCCCAGAAAACCTGATAGATATTACAGGGTTCCTGACTCTCACAAGTTCCTTTTCAAAAATCCTACTGCAGATCCTGAGACCATTTCACAGGGACCCAAGGGCATTAAGGCTATTACTGCCAAAATCCTACCCCCTCTGATAGAGACTCCAGGGTGCTGGATAGATGGGGTAAGAAGGTATACGCTTCTGCAACCTTGGCCATTAGGGCTTTAAACTGCCAGGTTCGTATGTTAAAATATCAACAGCATATTATTGGATTGCTTAAACAGAAAATGATGTTGATTCCTGATTGTGCTGAAAATAAGGATTTATAGGATTTAATGCATTCTGCTGAACAGGTTGGAAAACATGCTTTGCAATGTGGTTTTGATTCACTAGAGGCATCTTGCAGGGCTGCTGTCACTGGTTCTGAATTTAGAAGGCATGCTTGGCTTAAGGAGCAATCCTTGCCAGATCATGTTAAAGATAAATTACTGGATGCACCCTTAAATCAGGACCGCCTGTTTGGCAACAAGGCAGAAGAAGTTCTTAAAAAGATGGAGGAAAAAGCTAAATCTATGCAAACTGTTAAATATTTCTTACAAGTACAACCTCCAAGATTTAGTAGGCATTGTCCCCCTAAGAATTGGTCCTTTTCTGCCTCTTCCAGGCCTTCTCAGCCCAAACACAGATCCAGCAGAACATGCAGGCTTCAGTCCCAGGGTACGCACAGGACTAAGCAGTGGAGGGCTCCCACTTCCAAATCTGGGAGTAGTAAATCTCCCCCCATGGTAAACTGTCTCAATGACTTAACTTTAAAACTTCCAAGCACTTCTCAACTGACTGCCCCTTTGGGGGGAAAGATTGCTCTGCATGCAAAAAACTGGGAACTCATTACCCAGGACAAATGGGTTTTAAATATAGTTTCCCAAGGATACAGATTTCACTTGCACATGTTACCAACCCCAAACGGTTGGCCAAATCTGCCCCCAAATCAGTGGGCAGAGGCTCAAAAGCAAGTCATCTCTCTCAGGATTAAAGGCTATTCAGACTGTACCAGAAGAGGAAAAGGGACAAGGTTTCTACTCAAGACTTTTCCTGTTACCCAGAAAAGACAACTCATGGCGTACTATCCTGGACCTGTCTATCCTATACACCTTTTTGGTGATTCCAAAATTCAAGATACAAACTCTTCACCAGTTGCTTCCCATGATAGGCAAAGATGCCTGTTTGGCAACACTGGATTTAAAGGAAGCCTACCTGCACATCCCAATCAGGGAATCTTGCAGAAAATACCTACGCTTCAAAGCAGGCTGTGCATGCACTATCAGTTCTCTGCACTGCCCTTTGGCTTATCTACTGCGCCCAGGGTATTCACAAAGTACCTAGCTCCAGTCATTGCATTCTGCAGGCAAAGAAATATTCAAATATACCCATACCTGGACGATTGTCTAATTCAGGCAGAAAGCCAGGACATACTTCTGAATTATCTGGCATTTGTACAAAAGGTTTTAACTTGTCTGGGGTACACCATAAATGAAAAGAAATCACATCTGGTACCCTGTCAAGTTATATTCCTGGGAGCAAGCTTGAACACAACTTCCCAGATGGCTTTCCTCACGCCAGAGATATAAATTCATTTGACAAATTACTTCAAACTAGTAGCCATAAAAACCTTGCTATCTGCAAGGCAAATACTGCAAGCCTTGGGGTTCATGGCCTCGTGCAGTCTACTGATTCCGTATGCAAGACTGCATATGAGGAAACTACAATGGTGTCTAAAAAGCCTATGGTGTCAACATTCTCAGGATATAGAAGCAATGATTTCTATCATACCTTGCCAATGGTTAGAATTCCTTTGGTGAGCAGAGGCCTGCCACCAAAACAAGGGACTACCATTCACTCTACCCCCTACCGCCCAAACCCTAACATACGCATCAGACTATGCACGGAGGGGCTCACCTGGCAGGGAAGTGCATTCAGGGCAAATGGAACCCAAGTCAAATGCACCTGCATGTCAGTCAAAAAGAAATGTTAGCTGTACAGAATGCTCGGACAGCCTTCAAGGACCACATTTTTCCAGGACGATTAATGGTAAAGATGGACAAGACCACTGTTATGTGCTACATAAACAAGCAGGAGAGTACCCATTCTTACCCCCTCTGAAGACAAGCCATGGCTCTGTGGAACACAGCCTTGAGCTACCAAGTGCATCTGCAGGCTCAATTTCTGCCAGGAAAACTAAATACACTGGCCGACGACTAAGCAGAAATCTCATAGACCCACACGAGTGGAAACTGGAACCAAAGATTTTCATCATGTTGATCAGCAAATGGGGGATCCCAGATATAGACCTGTTTGCCTCCCCCCAGAACTACGAATTGGACAATTTCTGCACAAGGACTCCCCAGAAACAAGCTTGGAAAGTGGATGCTCTGTCCTTCAGCTGGAAAAATCTATTAGTTTTATGCCTTTCCTCCTCTGCCTCTCCTCTCCAAAGTACTACTAAAGTTAAAACAGGATAAACCAAGGATGATACTGATTGCACCAGACTGGCCACGCCAACACTGGTGTACCTCCTCTTGCGCAGTGTGTCACAGCTGGCCCCATGGCACCTACCTTAGACCCCTACCCTGCTGTCTCAGCAGGAGAGCCAGATTCTGCACCCCCAGATTCAAACCCTGAACCCAGCAGCCTGGCTAATTACCTAATCTCTCCATTATTGTCCCTTGTAAACAAATGTTGGATGTCATTTTGGAGGCAAGGAGGCCTAATACTAGAAAGTCTTATGCTGAAAAATGGAAAAATTCTGTGCCTGGAACCAAACTCAAGGGATGGCCACAGCAGCACCCAGTTTACCTCAGATTCTTCAATACTTAATTGAGATGCTTCACAAGGGCCTTTTCTTTTCTTCCATCAAAATTCACGCCTCAGCCATTTCAGCTCATTACAACACAGAACCACCCCTCTTTTCTCACCCACTGCTCAAGCAGTTCCTTAGAGGGGCCAAAAACTTAAGACCACCCAGGAGAGCCCCAACTCCAGCCTGGGACCTTAATTTTGTATTGGAAAAACTCACTCTTCCTCCTTTTGAGCCAGCTGCAACTGCAGAGTTAAAATTCCTTTCTTGGAAAACAGCTTTCCTTTTAGCAATCACTTCAGCAAGAAGGGTATCTGAATTACAGGCCCTTATGGCAGTGGAGCCTTTCATCATCTTTCATGCGGACAGGGTGTCCCTCAGGACCAATCCCTCCTTCATGTCCAAGGTAGTACCCAGTGTGGCTCTTAATCAGTCCATTCATTTGCCAACCTTCTTTTCTAATCCACAGAACAAAGGGGAATGGATACTGCACTCCTTAGATGTGCACAGACAACTTAGAATAAGTCAGCATAAATGGGTGCAAAGGAAGCTCCCATTGCTGTCCCTTGTAGCTGCCAAAAGCATTCTCCATGGAAATAAAAGACATTTTTGTTTAATACATGTTCCGCCATGCAGACAAGTAAGGTGTTGAAGCCTAGAGGATATAAGTTTGTTCTCTTAAGCCAGTGTTGCAGGGATTGTAATCCCGCCCAGTGTGGAATACTTGTGTATAAAGATTTAACATCCAATGTGCACATTAGCCAGTCTGGTTCTAGCTGTGTATCCTCCAAAATTATATATATATATATATATATATATATATATATATATACACACTAGTGGTATATATTTTCTGCTTTTTTACACAATGATATGCATTCACAAATAGTGACTATGATATTGGTCTATTACCTTGTAATATGTATGTCATATAATGGCTTACTTCCAGAGCTTTGATTTTTATCTTTAAAAATATGACTTAATATCTACACCTCTGGCATTTTTATGTCACTGGTCATATGCTTTAATCAAGAATGGAACGTGCACTTTGTTACTCCAGCCACTAGGTGGTGATGTAATATTGCTTCCAGGTAATCAGAGACTGGTATAAATGCAGGCTGCTTCATTTCATTCAAAAAAACTTTATTGTATTCATTGATAAAGACTGAATAGCCGAAACCGGTCTGGATTTGAAGGAATTATAAATAAATAATCATTATTTCTTCATTACTGCGTGTTCACTATCGTTTTTTGCTGGTCGTTGGTGGTTTATCATGGAAGATAAGACAGCAACCGAAGCAGGACCCAAGACTTTGATAATCAGGCCGACTGAGGGCTACTGCAAGCAGATAACCCAAATGTGATGACTGCAACAGTGAATACACTCGAACATCTACATTTATGGTAAGAGTATACAACTGCACTTTTTTTTAATATTTGTATTGAAGTTTATTATATTAGGTTTGTTTATTTAGTTTGATATGGAGTTTGGTAAAATTTCTTGAGTGTCTAAATATCCGTATTGAGTTTTAAGTCTTGTTTATGGCTTTCTATCTATGGTTTGTCATGTTCTAACATTAGTTATGTTTCCGTAGTTAGCCATGGTGCATGGTTAGATATGACTCTTTTTTTGCAGTCGGGGCTAAATTGTTAATGATATTTATTTGTAAGTAGTTGTGCACGTGTTAGAGCTGCACAAGTGCTGTACAGTCTCATTATTTTCATGTTATGGCTCTCTTACCTTTGTCCTTTCAGTCTGTTTGTCCTGGGAGACTGGAGCCTGGCATTGTATGGCAGGGAAGAACCCTTTAGTCCATTTATTCCTTGCATGATACCCTAACAGGGCTTTCTTTCTTTGGTGAGTGTTAGGTGGTAGGGAGCTGGCCAACTTGATGGTCCTTGGGGAGTGGTTGACCATGTGAGGCACCCCTTTCCACCTCAGCATTTCCTTCAAGCCTGCAGTCACTGCCTTGTAAGGGGAAGAATACCTCTGCATACCATCTTCCTCAGATTCCTAGCGCTTAATGCACTATGATAGGGGCACATCCATCTCAGACTTCATGTGGTTACACCTCATGCTCCCCACTAATCACCCTTGTGACCAACCAGTGCTGATTCCATCACCCCCAAAATGTCTAGCTGGCAGCAGCTGCTAACTGCCATCCTCTCCAGTCAGCTCCTTACATGCACCAGCAACCCCTTTCGATCTTGGTCACGTGATGTAGTTTGGGCTTTGTCCATCTACACCATGGTTCTGACTATAGTATTTTCCTTTTCTTTAGCTTGTAGACCAGGGAAATAATTGTTGCCTCTTCTGGGCAGGAAGAGTACTGAGAGTTTTTTTTTTAACTTAAGATTTTTGATACTACTTGATTGGGGGTTAATAGAGTGACGTCTTCTTGCAATCACTATAATTAACATAGAAGGGTAATTTAAAAGTTTAGAATTAAGTGTCTGCCGCATGCATTGTAGTGTAATTGAAATACATACTGTTCTATTGGTTTAGTTATTTTTTATACATTTTAAAACCAGTGTTAAAAACTGATATTATGTAAAATTGAAAATGCTCTTCTGTTGTTGGTTTAGGCTTGTTAATATATCTAAAACAGATAGTTTTTAATAATTAAAATATTACAGTGGGACTGTATCGCATTGACTTTGGGTTGTAAAAGCAGTTGTTGATATGGCACAAAAAAAATTAAAAAAGGTTACATCATTGGTTTACTCTTCAAAAAAGATGAAAGACACACACAGCCTTGTATGAGGAAGGCTTGTAAGCTCCTTTGTTGTGCTTCTTAAAGGCAGGTTGCAACCCCCCTCCTATTTGTGTTCTTTCAATTTCTTGCACCTTCCAAAACAGTACAGTCATTCAAAAGAATCTATAGATGTGTGCTTTTAGGAGAAATGATGCTTTTTCCTGTCGTACTTTGTTACTAATTGTCTTCACTGTAGCAGTTCTGTCAGACACTGCTTTCTGCTTATGTGTTTGTCAGTGGGGGGTAGCGGGTGGAGGAAGTATTATGCACTGCATTGAAGTTTGTAAGAAGAAAATCTAAAACCTTTCCATGCATAAAACATTTTGGCAATGAAAGTGAAATGATAATTCCTCATAAGATATTCTTTCAAGATGCTGAAAGGAATGTCAGACACTGCACAAAAAAAAATCATAAATATTTAAAATCCTCCTGTGTAACATCTTTGCATTGTTTTTAAAGGTGTATTTAAAAGAAAGCTGCTGAGATGTAGCTTAAAACTCCCTTGTGCTGAGATTTCTTGACTAGAAAAGTTTGTGTTTTACTTGCATCTGTAGTAGATGTTTTTTGTTAATCTCCCTTTTTTCACAAGTGATGGTTTAATTTCTTTCCAGAGGCGAGCCATACTTCAGAATGCCTCTTTTTTATGATTATGAATGCATGTGACATACCTGTTTTATAATGTTGCTGTTTGTGATGTGTCACATATGGAGGAGGTGAAAAAGGTAGAGTGTGGGTTGATCATATGTATAACTTATCTGCAGTCAGTTTGTTGGCAATTGTTTTATTGCTAATGGCATTATGGTTGGTGGTAGAACGACAGATGTGACAACATAACATCAGTTCCTTATGTTGAATATTTTTATGATTTTTCTTTGTTGAACAAGAAATGAACTTTTAGTTTGTTCAATCCTAGATCTTAAAGAAAATAACTGAACAATCCATATTAAAACATGTTTGTATTTCTCATTTTTTGACAGTGGAACGTAGCAGTGGCAGTAAATTAAATAGATTTATGGTTTTGTCAGCTGTATGTGCAAGCCAACATGTAAAGTGCACAGGAAGCAGCATCTTTGTTTAGGATGCTTTTGCAGCAGGTTGCAAACAGGAATGAATTAATGCTGTAATTGCCTCAGATACTTTTCCTGGAAGCCAGGCAGCTTGGACCTGCAGTGGAATAACTTGTGTATGTGTTAGACTGCCAGTTTTTGCACAGTCCATTCATCCTTCTGTCCAGTAATTGTCCACTGTTCTAACATTCACAATGACCTATAAACTCAGCCCAGTCTTGTGATCGATCAGTCTCTTTGTCTTAGTGAGAGCCAGTGAATGGTTATTGATGTATCAGATACTGTGGCGTCCCTCTGTGTCTTTAGTGAATACTCATAAGGGAAACGGAAATTGGGCTCAAGTCGCCTTCTTTTGTCTCTCCTCTGTAAGCTATCATGTAGAGTAATGGCATTTGTTTTCCATACTGCATTTCAGTGAGGCTGTCCACCATTAGAGGATAGTGTCTTTTTTCCCCACTTTAAAAAGTTGCCATTTTTTTTTTGAATCCTAGACAGTGGGTTTCCAACTCTTGTCTTCTGCTCAGTTGAAGAAATAAGAAAATAACAGGAGAAAAAGTGCTATAAAGAAATGTATGACGTAATGAAATGGTATAAGGATAAGACTGGTGAATGTAGAATAAATACTTTTCTCCTCAGGGCATTTCTCCTGCTGACTCTTATAGTGGCATTGCCCTCAGCTTGAATCTCTGAGTCCTAGCTGCTTTCATGAGGAACAGGCGTCGTATCTTGGCTTTATGGTGTTGCAGGTTCTCCTCTGCCCCATTGTTTTGTTGGTCCGTGCTGTCAGAATTTTCTAACTGCTGACAATGCAACTGGTAACATCACTCAACTATCATCATATTCAGCATGTTGTCCCTTTGACATTGAAGTGCCTCCCAGATTTTGCAAATGGAATTTAGGCAGGCTCTCTACACACTAAAGATTTCCTGGGTGTTTTTACTGTCTTTGGAATTTCCAGTGGATATACAGCACCTCTCATCTGGTCTCTGTATAATGCAC
Organism: Protopterus annectens; assembly: GCF_019279795.1. Taxonomy (NCBI): domain Eukaryota; kingdom Metazoa; phylum Chordata; order Ceratodontiformes; family Protopteridae; genus Protopterus; species Protopterus annectens. Next base: position 935,849,330 of record NC_056725.1, on the reverse strand, counting down.
TTGCTTTAGGAACCTGTTTTTCTTTAGAACCTTTTAGCAGTCGTATTATAGTGCATCCACTTCATTGATGGAGTATATTCTGGCACATTTTCAGGGGAGTAGGTCACCTCACCAGCATTTGATGTTCTTCGTGTTTCACTGTTGCAGTCATCACACTTGGGTTATCTGCCTGCAGGTCACCCTCAGTCGGCCCGAATACCAGAGATTTAGTATTTCTGCGTTGGTTGCTGTCGCTCCAGGACTAACGTCAGGTAGTCAGGGGTATAAAAACAGGCAGCCGACGCCATTACATCAGTCTTTCTTGCCGAAGAGCCCGAAGCAGAAGCAGTTCGCACTCAGAAAAAAGTTAACAATCGTCTTGCCTGTGGAAAGCAAATACCACACCGTGATTTTCATTCTTACTGTGTCACCTGTTTAGGCCCAGACCACAATGTACCTCTCTGTCTGTTTTGTGCCTTGTTAAACGCCTGAATCATTTGTCATTGGTCCCTTATTGTCGCTAAATACTTTCGTTCTTTATCTTCGTATTCCGAAATGGCTTTGGTAAGCCATCTGACTACCGATACTCTAAAAAAAGTAAGGATAAAGACAGAGACAGACCACACAGGTCCAGAACTGCCGACGACTCTTCCGTTAAGCTAGTCGCCAGTTTGCCGGTATTCAGTGAGGTGCTTTTGCAGCCCCTGATGCCCACTTCTCTGGATTTGCAGGCCTCTACCGAGATCCATTCGGAGTCCGGTATGCCGCGAGACTCTTCTTTGGCTATGGAACCTGGGGATGTCTCTACCTTGGATGAGTCTGGAGCCGCTGCGCAGGCACCGGCTTCTGAGGAAGTTCTTTGCACTACCGATGTTCCATACAAACCGATGAACTCTTTCGTGTCTTCAGTTTCTAATGCCAAGAGTATGCGCTACACCTAGAAAACCAACCACCAAAACACATGCACCTGCTTCCTTGCCACAACATCAAATGCTTAAAATGGCAGGAGACCTTATTATGCTGATTAGAAGACCTTATTATGCTGATTAGGGGAAGCCAGCCTTCCCCTGCCAAGAGAAAGAGACCAGTCCCCTGCAGCTTCAACAGACCAAGCCCGACAACTCTGAGGTATCTGATTATGAAGACATGCCGTTATCTGCTTATGAGGATTCTGATGCAGAGGAATCCGTTCCCTCTGCCTCTCCTACAGAGGATTTTTCTTTTGGTGCAACCTTACATACCTTAAGAGAGCATTTCCATTGGGAATACCAAGACTATCCTCAGTCCAAAAAGAGACTCAGAGAATTTCTAGATTTGCCACAACATAGGCCTTTAACAATACCCCCAGTCCTGGAAGTTGTTAATGATATATTTATGGAATCCAGCCTTACCACTGATACTTTACCACCTGCTCCTAGGAAACCAGACAGGTACTACAGAGTACCTGATTCTCACAAATTCCTTTTCAGAAATTCTACTGCAGATCCAGAGATCATTTCCCAGGGGCCTAAAGGTATCAAAGCTAATACAGCAAAGAATCCCACCCCTTCGGACAGGGATTCCAGAGCTTTGGACAGATAGGGTAAGAAAGTATATACCTCTGCAACTCTCGCCATCAGGGCCCTGAATTGTCAGTTTCACATTCTGAAGTACCAACAACATATTATGGAACTTATTAAGCAAAAAATAGCAACCTTTGCAGACTGTGCAGAAAACAAAGAATTGCAAGAGAATTATGCATTTTGCAAGCCAAGTCAGCAAGCATACATTGCAGTGTGGTTTTGACACCCTAGAAGCATCTTGCAGGACAGCAGTCACTGATTCTGTACTAAGAAGGCATGCTTGGCTTAAGCAACAGATCTTGCCAGACCATGCCAAATCAAAGTTATTAGACACTCCTTTGCACAAGGACAGTCTGTTTGGCACCAAAGCAGAAGAGGTTCTTAAAAAGATGCAAGAGAAAGCTAAATCCTGACAGACAGTTAAAGAATTCTTGCAAGTACAGCCTCTTAGATTCAGTAGGCATTGCCCCTCAACATTGGTCCTTTCCAGCCCCCTCAAGGCCATCTCAAACCAGACCCAGGGGTAACAGACCACCCAGACTACAGCCTCAGGGTATGCAGAGATCTAAGCAATGGAGTGCCTCCACCTCCAAAGCAGGGAATGCTAAGCCACCCCCTTACGGAAAGAATTCCCAATAATTTCTGAACTCCACTCCCCGCCTATGTCCAACATCTTGTGCCCCTAGGAGGAAAACTTGCCCTTCATGCGAAAAACTGGATTTCCATCGCCAAAGACCGATGGGTCCTCAACATTGTATCCTAGGGGTACAGATTTTACTTCCACTCACTGCCAACCCCAAACAGGTTCCCAGACCTTCCTCCAAACCAGTGGGCAGAGACACAAAATCAAGTTCAATCCCTGCTCTCTATAAAGGCAATTCAGCCTGTTCCTGCAGAACAGACAGGCCAAGGATTCTATTCCAGACTCTTCCTGGTACCCAGAAAAGAGGGCACTTGGCACCCAATCCTAGATCTGTCAATTCTCAACACCTTCCTGGTGGTAACAAAATTCAGAATGCTCACCCTGCAGCAGCTTCTTATGCTAGCTAAGGATGCCTGGTTAGTCACCCTAGACTTAAAAGAAGCCTATTTGCACATCCCTGTAAGGGACTCGTGCAGGAAATATCTACGCTTCAGGGCAGGATCTATGCATTATCAGTTCTCTATACTTCCCTTTGGCTTATCCACTGCTCCCAGAGTATTCACAAAATGCCTGGCTCCAACCATTGCTTACTGCAGACAGAAAAATATCCAAATTTACTTGTACTTGGGCGACTGCCTGATTTAGGCAGTCAGGAAATGCTGTTGCAGCACCTGACATTTGTAAAAAAAACTTCTAACCTCCCTGGGGTAAACCATCAACGAAAAGAAATTAAAACTTGTCCCCAGTCAAAAGATTGTATTCCTGTGAGCAAGCTTGGGCACAGCATCCCAGATGGCATTCCTCACTCCAGAAAAACAAGCCTATCTGACAGACTGTGTTATTCAAATGGCCACCAGAACCGAGCTATTTGCAAGGAAAATCCTTCAGGCCTTAGGGTTCATGGCCTCATGCATCCTACTAATTCCATATGCCAGTCTGCATATGAGGAAACTTCAGTGGTACTTAAAAAGTCTTTGATGCCAACGTTCTCAGGACCTGGAAACCGTCATTCCTATCATACCCTGTCTAATGACAGAGTTTCTTTGGTGGGCAGCAGCATGCAACCACAACAAAGGACTGCCCTTTACTCATCCCCTCGCCACCCAGACCCTAACCACAGATGTATCAGACTATGCCTGGGGAGCACACATGGATGGCAAGTGCATTCATGGCCGCTGGAGCTCAAGTCAAATTAATCTGCACATCAACCAAAAAGAGATGCTAGCTGTGCAGCACGCCCTGACAGCTTTCAGATCCTTACTCTCACCAGGACACCTGCTAATAAAAACAGACAACACCACAGTTATGTGGTACATCAACAAGCAGGGGGGGAACACACTCTTACCCACTCTGCAGACTATGGCCCTGTGGAACACGGTCTTGGACATGCAGGTCCATCTACAAGCTCAATTCCTGCCAGGCAAACAAAACTCACTGGCAGACGTAAGCAGAAATCTCCTAGACCCACACGAGTGGCAATTAGAGCCCAGCACCTTCAACCTTGATTCAAAAATGGGGGACCCCAGAGGTGGATCTATTTGCCTCCCCCTGCAATCACCAGCTCAGCAAATTCTGCACCTGGACTCCTCACAGCAAGGCCTGGAAAGTGGATTCCCTATCCTTCCAGTGGGTAAATCTCTCAAGTTATGCCTTTCCCCCTCTGCTCCTTTTCTCAAGAGTATTGCTCAAGATAAGATAGGACATACAAAGGGCAATACTGATTGCCCCGGATTGGCCACGCCAGCACTGGTACCTGCTCCTGCGCACCCTGGCACCTACACCAGAACCCAACCCTGCTCTCTCAGCAGGGAGGACAGATCTTGCATCCGCAACTGCAAACCCGAAATTTTGCAGCCTGGCTTATTCCAGAAATTCTCCCCCAGTAACCAGCCTAAGCAAGGAGGTGTTGGATGTCATTCTTGAAGCCAGAAGACCCAGTACAAGGAAATCCTATGCTGATAAGTGGAAAAGGTACTGCTCCTGGATTCAGTCTAAAGCAGAGGACACAAACCTACCCTCCCTGCCTCTAATCCTGGATTACTTAGCAGATCTACTCCACAGAAGCCTATCCTTCTCCTCCATTAAGATCCACGCCTCTGCCATTTCAGTTCATTAAAACACTGAACCCACCTTTCTTCTCTCACCCTCTTACCAAACAGTTCCTGAGAGGGGCAAACATCTTAAGGCCACCAAAGAGGGCACCCACCCCTGCTTGGGACCTTAACTTTATACTGGAAAAGCTCACGCTTCCCCCTTTGAGCCTGCAGAGTTAAAATTCCTCTCTTGGAAAACAGCCTTGCTTCTGGCCATCACTTCAGCTAGAAGAGTGTCTGAGCTACAAGCACTCATGGCTGTGGAACCCTTCATTATTTTCCATGCTGACAGGGTTTCCCTCAGGACTTACCCTTCCTTTAAGTCTAAAGTGGTATCCAGTGTGGCTCTCAACCAGTCTATCCATTTGCCAACCTTCTTCCCTAATCCTCAAAGTAAAGTGGGAAGGATCTGCACTTTTTAGACTTGCACAGATCGCTCAGATTCTACCTTGATAGGACTAAGCCCTTCAGGAAATCTGACTAGTTACTGGTCAATTTTGCACCGGGGCAGAAGGCAAGGCCATTTCTAAACCAACAATTTCCAAATGGATTGCACACTGCATCCATTTCTGTTACAAGCACCATGAGAAACCAACCCCGCAGGGGGTCGGTCAGAACACATTCCACTAGGGCAACTTCTTCCTCTACAGCAATCCTCAGGGGACTCCCTACCAGGGATATCCTTGAAGCTGCTACCTGGAGTTCTGTACACACCTTCGCAAAGCATTAGCACCTGCCTATCTTTTCCAAATCCAGGGCGGGTTTTGCTACAGCAGTCCTGCAAGGCATATTACCCAGCCCCAACTCTTCTTGACTGCCTCCACCCTTCTTCAACTTTGGTAATCTACCCAAGTGTGATGACTGCAACAGTGAAACGCGAAGAACATAGTACCGATGATGTCCTTCAAGGATGTATCTGCAGTCCTTACAAATGGGTAGTCCTGTCGTCAGGCAGCCCTTCGGTCGGCCGGATTCCAAAGTCTGGGTCTGGCTTCGGCTGGTGTCGTGCTTCACCCGACGTCATAGCTGCAGTTTTTCGGGTATAAAGGCATCAGCCGACGCCATTTTCCTCAGTCTTTCTTGCCGCGTGGTGCCCGAAGCAGAAGCTGTTCGCAAGTGCCAGTCAGTCAGAACCAGAGATTACTACCGAATACTACTTCGAAGACTTCTAAAAAGCTAAGTACCCCGTTGGGGACTCTTTCTTGCCTCAGCCGATGTCAAAAAAAGTGAATAACTGTTTAACTTGTGGGAAACAAATACCTCATAAAGATTTCCACTCTTACTGCTTACCTTGTTTAGGCCCATACCACGACGTAGCAGCTTGTCTAGCCTGTGCTTCTTTTAACCGACGGACGCTTAGACGCCGGTCGGAGTTTGCAGAGCAGTTTTTCGGCTCTGATTTTGCTTATATCATGCCGTCGGATCCTCCGACTTCACAAATAACCAAAAAACGCAGGGAAAAGGACCGACACTCGCGGTCCGTGGTTTCGGCCGAAACCGCGGTTAAGCCAACCACGACTGTCTCGGTTTCGACTGAAACCGAGCAAGCGGTTCTTTCCCCAGCCGAAAACATGCCTTCTACCGAGGCCTCTTCTAACCTAGTGGAATCGGCTTCTGAAATCCAACCTGCAGTTGCGGTTTCTCAGGAATTATCAGACACTATTCCCTTGGATATTTCAACCCCTGCACGTGGAGCTGCTAGGCCTCCTGCAGCCATGTCTATTAAGGCCTTTGCCAGGGCTAAAGCAGCTAAAGCTTCAAAAACGGTGCCTGTCAAGCCCCCCTCTCACAGGCCCAGCACCAGTTCCCATATGCTTTCTTTGGCTGAGGATCTCATTTCTTTAATCCGTGGATCCCAGCCTCATCCAGACAGGACCTCTCATCCACCTCCAGAGAAGAGGCCTAGAGCAGAGCCCCCAGAGCCAGTATCCACAGATGATTCCTCTGATGACTCAGAACATACAGACCCTCCTGAGGCTCCTTATTCTCCTTACGAAGACTCTGATGCTGAAGAGTCCATTCCTTCAGCCTCTCCACCTGAGGAATTTTCCTTTGGGGAAACCTTGCATGCTATGAGGGAACAATTTCAGTGGCAGGGCCAAGATTTCTCAGACTCCAGAAAAAGGCTTAGAACCTTTCTACATTTGCCACAGCATAGGCCTTTAGCTATACCTCCAGTTCTTTCTGTTGTAGATGATGCATTTAATGATGCTTGCACTGCTCCTGATTCATTACCTCCGGCCCCTGCTAAGCCCGATAGGTTCTACAAGGTCCCGGACACTCATCACCATTTATACAAGGCTCCTTTTGCAGATCCAGAGACTATCTCCCAGGGTCCTAAAGCTGTAGCAACTACATCTACTAAAAAACTCCTCCCCTCTGAAAGGGAATCCAGGTCCTTAGAGCGATGGGGTAAAAAAGTTTACACCTCTGCTACTTTGTCAGCTAGGGCTTTGAACTGCCAATTTCATATGATTCAATATCAAGAGTTTATGCTAGACCAGTTAACTAAAAAGCTGTCCTCTGAAGAATCTTTCGATAAGAAATATGTTCAGGAAATGGTACATAACATACAGCAGGTTAGTAACCATTCTTTAAAATGCGGCTATGATGCACTGGAGGCTTCCTTTAGATCAGCCATGACTGGCACAGTTATCAGGAGACATGCATGGTTGAAAGAGCAGGCATTACCAGACCATGTCAAATCAAAGCTTTTAGATGCTCCCATGGACAAAGTCAATTTATTTGGTTCCCCTGCACAACAGGTACTAAAAAGATGGAAGAGAAGGCGAAATCTGTACAAACAGTGAAAGATTTCTTACAGGTTCAACCTCCAAGGTTTAGCAGGAACTGGCCCTCCAAGAATTGGTCCTTTCCGGACTCCACTAAGACACAGAGAGGCAGAAATAGGCGTTCAAGAGGCAGAAACCAATCCAGGGGTGCCTACAGGGGACGCCAGTGGCAAGGTAACAACCAGCGAGGCACAGACGCAGCCACCACCACTACAACAACACAATCACAGTGACTTGGCTGTGACACCGCCTACCAGGGAACAACTGGAAGCCCCCTTAGGCGGAAAGCTAACATTATTTTCAAAAAACTGGCATTGCATCACAAGGGAAAAATGGATTTTGCAAACTATAGACCAAGGTTACAGGTTCCATTTCCATACTCTACCAGCAAAGAGAGGAATGCCAAACCTACCACCTACTCAAAGGGCAGAAGCTCTAAAGCAAATATCTCAATTATTAAGAATGAGAGCTGTGGAAAAGGTACCATCTATGGAACAAGGAAAGGATTTTACTCCAGACTCTTCCTGGTACCAAGAAAAGAGAGCAAATGGAGGCCTATTCTCGACCTGTCCGCTTTAAACACATTCCTCATTGTTCCAAAATTCAAAATGCTGACCCTACAGCAGCTCCTTCCCATGCTGGGCAAGGAGTCTTGGCTGGTAACTCTAGATCTCAAGGAGGCATACCTGCACGTCCCCATACGACCAAATTGCAGAAGATACTTCAGATTTCTTGCAGGATCAGAGCATTATCAATTCTCAGCATTGTCCTTTGGCTTATCTACTGCGCCCAGAGTGTTCACGAAATGCCTGGCATCAGTAATTGCTCATTGCAGACTTCAGGGAATCCAAATTTACCCCTACCTGGACGACTGCCTGATACAAGCGGACAACAAAAGCAAGCTAACAGAAGACTTACAAAGAGTCATTTACCTGCTGCAAGCACTGGGATATACAGTCAATATAAAAAAGTCAAGGCTGATTCCATCCCAAAGAATAACCTTTCTGGGTGCAGAACTGGACACATCAAAACAAATGGCATTCCTAACTGCAGAAAAGAAAGAGCAACTACCTCTCTACTTCTTGGCATTAACAAAGCAGAACCATCTAACTGCAAGGAAAGTACTACAAGCCCTAGGCTTCATGTCATCCTGCATAATTCTGGTCCCTCATGCCAGGCTGCATATGAGAAAGCTACAGTGGTACCTAAAGAATTTGTGGTCTCAACACAAGCACAGCCTAGAAACCAAAATTCCAATAATCCCATGCCTGAAGCAAGAGTTCCTATGGTGGGCTCAGGCCTGTCAATCAAACACAGGATTGCCCTTCTGCAACAGTCAACCAAGCCAAACCATCACGACAGATGCATCAGACCTCGGTTGGGGGGCACACATGCTGGACAAGTGCATACAAGGCTTATGGACTCAAGACCAGCTGCGCCTGCACATATATCTAAAGGAAATGCTGGCAGTAAAATTGGCAATCCAGTCATTCAGACCATTTCTCCAAGAAGGTCAGTTGATGATAAGGACAGACAACACCACAGTTATGTGGTACATCAACAAACAGGGAGGCACACATTCATACCCTCTATGCCGGCTGGCACTGGACCTATGGGATGTGGCTCTGAGCTACAACATTCAGTTGCAAGCAATTTTTGTACCGGGAAAAGAAAACATTTTAGCAGACATACTAAGCAGAACTACCACGGATGCCCACGAATGGATGCTGCATCCGGACATCTTCAAAGCCATCACAAGAGAATGGGGATTACCGCAAATAGACTTATTTGCATCCCCACTCAATCACCAGCTAAAGAGATTCTGCACAAGGACGTACCACCCACTTGCTTGGAAGGTGGACTCCCTAGCTTTCATTTGGAAGAACCTGACAGCATACGCATTCCCACCACTTCCTTTGATGCACAAGGTGCTTTTGAAGATCAAAGAGGAACGTCCAAGGATCATTCTGATAGCTCCAGACTGGCCAAGGCAACATTGGTACCCATTGCTGAGGAGCATGTCTCGGGAACAAATATGGGCACTACCTCTGATCCCATTGCTGTTAACACAGAACAACTACAACATCCTGCATCCAAACCTGAAAACTCTGCAGCTAACTGCCTGGAACATTACATAAGAACAATTAACCCAAATTTATCCCACAGGGTTAAAGACATAATACTTGAGGCTCGTAGACCTTCAACAAGAAAGAATTATGCAGCAAAATGGAAAAGATATCTCATTTGGAGTACTGCAAAGGGAGAAGATGTGGCACTGGTAAACATAGCCAACATCCTGGAGTACTTAGCAGAGCTCTTCCATACAGGCCTGTCCTATTCTTCCATCAAGATACATGCATCAGCCATTTCAGCAGAATACAGCTTGGATCCTCCTGTCTTCTCACATCCTCTGCTCAGGCAGTTTCTGAGAGGAATTAAAAATGTAAAACCTCCCAGGAAACCACCATTGCCAGCATGGGACTTGAACTTTGTGCTAGAAAAATTGACACTTCCTCCTTTCGAACCAGCAGCAACAGCAGAATTACAATACTTATCCTGGAAGACTGCTTTCCTGCTGGCAATCACCTCAGCAAGAAGGGTCTCTGAACTACAGGCATTAATGGCAGTGCAACCCTTCCTGATCTTTCATCAAGATAGAGTGTCAATGAGAACAAATCCTACATTTATGCCTAAGGTGGTATCCAGAGTGTCTTTAAATCAGGCTATCCACCTACCTACATTCTTCCCCAACCCTCCGAACAGGGGAGAGAGACTGTTGCATACCTTGGATGTACATAGACAATTACGCTACTACCTGGACAGGACCAAGTCGATTAGAAAAACTGACCAGTTTCTGGTAGCATATGCAACAGGAAAGGAAGGAAAACCAATTTCAAAGCAGACAATCTCCAAATGGATAGGAAATTGCATTAGATTTTGTTACTCCTACCATGGAAAGAAAACTCCAGAGAACATCAGGCCTCACTCCACAAGGGCTACAGCCACTACCACAGCTTTCTTATGAGGAGTGGCTACCAAGGACATTATAGAGGCTGCTACTTGGACCTCCTTGCATACATTTGCCAAGCATTACAATTTACCTTTATACTCTAGATCCCGAGCAGGTTTTGCCACTGCTGTTTTGCAAGGGATCCTAACTACACCATAATCTTTCCTTTTTCCTCCTCCCCTAGTTTAGCTATGGTATTCTACCCATTTAAGGACTGCAGATGCATCCTTGAAGGACATAGTACAGTTTTGTACCTACCATAAATGTAGATGTCCGATAGGAATGCATCTGCAGTCAGGATTACCCACCCACCTTCCCCTCTGTGGTACTCCTAGGGTATTTGCCATCCTTCAGCTAGCTTGGGGGGGATCTATTATGGTGTATTTGTTTGTATATATGTACATACATGCTTATTTTATGTGTTTGCTCTCTACTATTTGGAAACATTGGCATTTATCCAAATTTAGCCATCCAAGAGGGCACCTGGCATCTGGGGCAAGAAACACTGAGGAAAATGGCGTCGGCTGATGCCTTTATACCCGAAAAACTGCAGCTATGACGTCGGGTGAAGCGCGTCACCAGCCGAAGCCAGACCCAGACTTTGGAATCCGGCTGACCGAAGGGCCGCCTGACGACAGGACTACCCATTTGTAAGGACTGCAGATGCATTCCTATCGGACATCTACATTTATGGTAGGTACAAAACTGTACTTTCTTCGTGTTTCACTGTTGCAATCATTACATTTGGGTTATCTGCCTGCAGGTAGCCCTCAGCCAGCCTGAATATCAAAGTCTTCGATTCCTGTGTCCGGATGCTGTCTCTTCTTCCATGACGTCAGGTCATCAGGAGTATAAAACATGCAGCCGACGCTATTACATCAGTCTTTCTTGCCCTGCGGTGCCCAAAGCAGAAGCAGTTCACAAGTGCCGGTCGGCCGACTCCTAAAATTTTCATTTTCGAGTTTCAGAACTGAAGTCTTCGAAAAAAGCTAAGTACCCCATTGGGTATCCTTTTTCTTGCTCTTAACCGATGTCAGTAAAAGTTGACAATTGTCTTACCTGTGGAAAGCAAATACCTCATAAAGATTTTCATTCATACTGCATTCCTTGCTTAGCCCCAGACCACGACGTCCCTCGCTGTCGGTTTTGTGCCTTATTCAACCCCCAAACTATTCGTCATCAGTCTATTTTCACAGCAAATTCTTTTGGTATTCGGTTTAAATATCCAGAAATGGCTTCGGTAAGCCATCCGACTAATGTTATTCTGAAAAAACGAAGGGATAAAGACAGAGACAGACCACATAGGTCCAAAACTGCAGACAACGCTTCTGTTAAGCTAGTTGCCAGTTCGCAGCCCCTGATGCCCAGTACTTCAGATTCACAGGCCTCTACTGAGACCCATTTGGAGTCCGGTATGGCGTTAGATGCTTCTTCGACTATGGAACCTGCGGATGGCTCTACCTTGGATGGGTCTGGAGCCACTGTGCAGGCACCGGCTTCTGAGGGTGTAGTCAGGCCTACAGATTTGCATTTTAAACCAACGCCATCTTCTTCATCAAGGCCTAAAACTCGACCCACGCCTAGAAAACATATGTCCAAACCGCATGGTCAGGCCCATATGCCTAAAAAAACAAATGCTTAGAATGGCTGAAGACCTTATTAGGGGAAGCCAGCCTTCCCCCTCTAAGAGACCTAGAACTGATTTTCCTTCTGATCTGCAATTTCTGTTTCTTCTGATTACCAGGATTTGCCCTTATCTACCTATGAGGATTCTGATGCAGAGGATTCCATTCCCTCTGCTTCCCCTCCAGAAGATTTTACTTTTGGTGAAACCTTGTACACTCTTAGGGAGCATTTCCGCTGGGAAAGCCAGGATTACTCTGACTCCAAAAAGAAGCTTAGGGAATTCTTACTCCTCCCTCATCACAGGCCTTTAACTATCCCTCCTGTTCTGGACATTGTAGATGATGCCTTCTTGGAATCAAGCCTGTCCCCAGACACTTTACCTCCAGCTCCTAGGAAACCTGACAGGTATTGCAGAGTACCTGACTCTCTCAAGTTCCTCTTCAAGAATCCTACTGGGGATCCAGAGACCATTTCACAAGGACCAAAGGGCATTAAGTCTACTGCTGCCAAAAACCCTACCCCCTCTGATAGAGATTCCAGGGCCTTGGACAGATGGGGTAAGAAGGTATACGCTTCTGCTACTTTGGCCATTCCGTTTCATATGTTAAAGTATCAGCAGCATATTTTGGGACTACTTAAACAGAAAAGTATGTTGATTCCTGACTGTACTGAACATAAAGAATTACAGGATTTAAGGCATTCTTCTGAACAAGTTGGTAAACATACTTTGCAATGTGGTTTTGACTCTTTAGAAGCATCTTGCAGGGCTGCTGTCACTGGGTCTGTACTTAGAAGGCGTGCTTGGCTTAAGGAGCAAAACTTGCCAGATCATGTTAAAGCTAAATTACTGGATGCTCCCTTAAACCAAGACCACCTGCTTGGCAACAAAGCAGAAGTAGTCCTTAAAAAGATAGAGGAAAAAGCTAAATCTATGCAAACTGTTAAAGATTTCCTGCAAGAACAGCCTCCTAGATTTAGTAGGCATTGGCCTTCTAAGAAATGGTCCTTTCCAGTCTCTTCCAGGCCTTCTCAGTCCAAACCCAGGAACAGCAGACCCATCTAGGTTACAGTCTCAGGCCACACACAGGCTTAAGCAGTGGGGGGCTCCCACTTCCAAATCTGGAAGTAAAAAGACACCCCCCCCATGGAAAAATGTCACAATGACTTAACCGTAGCCCTTCCAAGCCCTGCTCAACTGCCTGCTCCCTTAGGAGGAAAGCTCTCCCTGCATGCAAAAAACTGGGAACTCATTATCCATGACAAATGGGTTTTAAATATAGCTTTCCCAGGATACGGATTCCACTTCCACACCTTACTAACCCCAAACGGTTGGCCAGACCTACCCCCAAATCAGTGGGCAGAAGCTCAACTCTCTTCTAAGTATCAGGGCTATTCAACCTGTCCCAGCAGAAGGAAGGGGACAAGATGTTTACTCAGACATTTCCTGGTACCCAGAAAAGACAGCTCCTGGCGTGCTGTCCTGGACCTCTCTATTCTAAACACCTTTTTGGTAATCCCAAAATTCAGAATGCTAACACTTCAACAGCTGTTGCTCCCTATGCTGAGCAAAGATCCCTGGTTGGCAACCTTAGACTTAAAGGAAATTTACCTACACATTCCAATAAGGGAATCTTCCAGGAAATACCTACACTTCAGAGCAGGCTCCATGCACCATCAGATCTGAAGTAGGCAGACTTCATTCGTCTGCAACCTGTGGGTATCGGATCCGACCTCGGATCCGAGCCGGCAATTCAAAAGCTTAGGCTCCGAGCTCCTAGCTCCTCCCTCTTACCCATAACCCCTTGCCAAGCCCTGACTGACCTCAGATTTCGTTTGCCGCTTTTCAAGAAGCAACGGAATTCTAGAGCTCCTGGCGTTGGTTGAGATAAGATTAGATTTTTTGACAGAAAAAGTTTTCAAATTCTCTGTTTTTGTTATTAATCTAGTTAGAGTTGTGTGTGGTTAAGGCTTTCCTCCCTCTTTAGTTAAATTTTCTCGGTTTTAGTTTGTTTGTGTGTGTGTGTATTTAGGCCTTAGGTTTGTGATGTCTGAAGCCCTAAGGCTGTTTTCTCGAAATACCGAGTGTGGCCATAAGCTGTCCCCAGCAGATGGCCACACTCTGTGCGTTAAATGCTTGGGGGTTGAACACCTGTCTTCTGGTTGTACCATTTGTGCATTTGTGCAGGGTTCAACCCCCGGGCTTTAAGGGAACGGAGGTCGAAGTTGGTGCTGGCGGGTCTTTTACCCCCAGATACTGCTTCGGCCTCTGCCCCTTCCATTCAGCAACCTGTTGCTGTGAGTTCTCCCCCTCCGGCTGGGACTCAACCTCCCTTAAAGTTGCCGGAGGGGAAGGATTCTTCTAGGGAAAGACAGAAGGAGAGGCACAGGGAGAAGCACCACAAGAGGAGAGCCGAAACTTCTAGTTCGGCTCCTCCATCTAAGCGGGCCTCCCCTGTGCCTTCTAGCTTTCCTCCTCCTCGGCTCCACTCCCCTCGGTTCTCTCCTGGACCCGAGGAGGAGGAGGCTAGCCCTTCCAGGAGGTCACCGAGACGGCTCTCTAGGTCCGCTTCGGTGGCCTCCTCTAGATCGACTTTTTCAATGAGCGAAGCTGATATGGACCGGATGATGAGGAAATTCATCCAGGCCCAAATGCAAATGGGAGTGCTCCTAGCCCCCCCCCATCCGGGAGGGGCTTCGACCCCTTTTTTCGCCCCCTTAGCTCCTTCTCCGACCCATACCACGGGTTCGGAGCTATCGGCGCCGCACAGATTTGGATCCGGGGGTGGGTCGGATCCGATAGGTCGGCGCACCTCGGATCCGTCCCATCCCTTGAGTGCTTGGTGCCGGACCCGACCTCTGGAGCCGAGCGAGCCTCGGATCCGAGGGAGCTGGTGTGTCTTCGGCCCGCCCAGGTCGGAGCACACTGGTCTCTCGGATCCGACGGTTTCGCTCTGACTCGATCCGCACGCCGGATCCGAGTGGGGTCGGCTCGGGCTTAGAGAAGCTGGCTCCCCTCGGCTTTCAACGTTATGGAAAGGGCACTGTCGAGGACATCCGACCCCGGTCCCTGCCACGGCTCCATCCTGCACTCCATTGCAGTTGGGCCAGGCCCCACCAGCCGGTCCCAGGGACAGCCCGCCTCGATGTCCCAAGTGGTTCCCTTGGAACATCCAACTGCTGAAGAGTACTCCTCGGACAGCCCCATGAAGTACCTCGGAAGAGTAAGTGCAAGAGGAGGCACATGGACTCCCCTGAGTCCGTCACTGAAGACACGGACTTGGATGAAGGGAAGGCTCCCTAGGTCACCCCTGAGGACGTCTCATTTGGAGACATCATGGAGATGTTAAGGATCAGGGGTGGTCTGCCCCAAGGCTTCTTCGACGAGTCTGTGTTCTTGGAGGCATTCGAGGCGGCCCTTCTACCTCTTGGGTGTCCCTCCTGCTGACCCCTGGTGGATCTTATATCCATCAGGGCGTGGAAGGATCCGGACACCATTGAGCCTATCCTAAGCGCCCGGACGCATTCTTTCTCCTCCATCAGACCGCACCCACTGGAGTAAGGGTCCCCAGTAGATGCCATGATGATGGCTGCAGCCACGAAGAGGGAATTGGCCCAGGAGAGTCCCTCCGTCCATCCTCCGGGCAAGGAGTCCGTTCGATGGATCGCATTGGGAAGCGAGTTTTAGTTCAGCGACCTTCTCCTTGAGAGCTGAACTACATGGCACATGTCATTAGGATGCAGCGGGATCTGATTAAAGAATACGCTGCATCTCCCCGAGTCCATCTCGAGTGAGGATAAACAGGTTTACTCCACCGAATGGCCACTCTCAGATCAGTATCCAATACATCTATGCGGCTGCTGTCTCATGCTACTGAGGGAGCCGCTAGAGCCAGCGGAGCAGGCCTAGTCATGAGGCGACAGGCCTGGCTCCGCCATTGTGATTTTGCAGAGCCCTTCAAGGCGACCTTCGAATGCACCTTTCGATGGTTCTGCCTTGTTTGGCAAGACTGTTCTCGAGACATTAGTCCAGAGCGAAAAGGACGGGAAGACGCTGTCTGCCGTCGGAGTCCGCTTCTCAGCTCCCCAGAGGTCCTTCTCTAAGAACCAAAAGGGACAGAAGAAGATGTGGTTCCGGAAGTCGCAGCAGTCCCAACCTGCTCCGGATAACCAGTCCTTCCGTGGCAGAGGAGGACGGGAGGTCGTGCCAGAGGCAGGGGGGCTCCTGGCAATTTTGGGTCCAGAGAACCCTTCTCTGAGAGACCACGCAGCAGCCCTGAAGGGTTGCCCGGCTGTCCGTCTCTGGAGGCAATCGGGGGGCGGTTTTCGATGCACCTGACTTCTTGGGAGTCCATAACAACAGACAGTTGGGTGCTTTGACTTATATCCAGAGGATATTCAATACCCCTATTCAAGATTCCCAAATCTCGCAGCCTCCCAGATGTTCCACCCGACCAAAGGGAGGCGGCAGCTATCGAAATCGAGCAGCTGCTAGAAAAAGAGCCATCCAGCGCCCCCAGATCAAGCCGGATTAGGGTTTTACTCCAGGTTCTTTTTGGTGCCAAAGAAGACGGGGGACTTAAGACCAATCTTAGACCTTTCCCAGTTGAACCTGTCAGTAACCAAGCAAAAGTTCCAGATGGTTACCCTGCAATCTCTACTCCCCCTCTTGAGGGAGAACGACTGGATGTGTTCCATAGACCTCAAGGATGCGTACTACCACATTCGGATGGACAGACGATCCAGGAGGTTTCTTCGCTTCCGGCTGGGAGCCAGTCATTATCAGTTCAGGGTCCTCCCCTTTGGTCTCACCTCAGCCCCCAGGGTGTTTACCAAGGTGCTAGCGGTGGTAGCGGCCCACCTGAGGCTCCAGGGATTACAGGTCTTTCCGTACCTGGACGACTGGCTCCTGACGGCATCATCAAGGCATCTTCTGTGCTCAGCCAGGGATTACTTTCTTCAACTAGCACCAAGGCTGGGCATCACGATCAACTGGGAGAAATCTTTTCTGAATCCAACTCAAATTATAGATTTCATAGGAGGAAGACTAGACACCAGATCAATGCGAGCCTTCCTCACCCCAGACCATATCGCCAGCCTGAAGTGTCATGTGATAGCAATCCTGCAACCATCTCCAACTGCAGCTTCGGTCCTGAGGGCCCTAGGTTCTATGGCGGCAGCTATCCCGCTTCTAATTCATGCCCGTTTTCGCATGCGGGTTCTTCAATGGACCCTTCAAGTTCAGTGGTCTCCTCTTTGTTCATCTCTAAACGCTCCGATTGCGGTCAGCAGAGCGTGCAGGGACTCCCTTCTGTGGTGGCTTCTTTCTCCGGAGCCCCTGGCAGGGAGACCTTTTGCTGCATTTCCCGAGCCACAGTGACCACGGACGCTTCTTGCCTCGGGTGGGGGCATTCTGGGAAAGATTGTCCAAGGCACCTGGAATCCCACAGAGACGTCATTGCATATAAATGTCCTGGAAATGAGGGCGGTGCTCCTAGCGTTGCAAGCACTTCACCACGTTCTTCCTTCAGGGACTGTTGCGATTCAGACAGACAACATGTCAGTAGTCTGGTATATCAACAAGCAGGCAGGAACCAGGTCTTACCCCCTTTGTCGAGAGGCCATGAGAGTCTGGGAATGGGCAATTTCCACCAAACGCTTTCTGGTAGCAACGCACATTCCGGAAAGTCCAACATCCTTGCGGACAAGCTCAGTCGCACCATCCTTTCTCCACACGAGTGGTCCTCAATCTTCAAGTAGCGAAGAAGATTTTTGCGTTTGGGGCAACCCTGTTGCGATCTTTTGCTTCTCCTCAAACGCCAAATGCGACAATTTCTTCGCTCTGCTTCCCCACCAGGAGTTCCGAGGATGCTCTGGTGCATGCTTGGCCTCCCGGTCTCCTTTATGCCTACCCTCCACTTCCTCTGATGCAGAGGCTTCTGCAGAAAGCCAACAGTTTGGGGAGCAGAATGATTCTCATTGCCCCATTCTGGCCTCGACAACCTTGGTTCCCCTTTGTATGGTCTCACAAAATCAATCCACCATGGATTCTGGATCCAATTGATCTCATCTCTCACCCTCTGGGAATGCCAGTTCCCAATCTGGACCCTGAAGTTGACAGCTTGGCTGCTCCAATTCCAACCTTAATTAGGACTCCGGTATCTCTTCACCGGTCAAGGCCATTTTGGTGGCTGCTCATAAACCTTCCACCAGACAGGTTTATCGGAGTAAATGGAAGAGGTTCTCTATATGGGCAGGACAGAGAACTGTGGATCCTTTTTCAGCACCTATGTCTGCGGTGCTGGATTTTCTAACAGACCTCTTTCATCAAGGGGCTAGTTCTTCCACGATTAAGGTACAATTGGCGGCTATCTCGCATTATCACATTGGTCATGACACAGCTCCTTATGACAGCGAAATTATGCAAAACTTTTCTCAAAGGAGTTTTTTGTTAAGGCCTCCAGTCAAGGAGGTTGTACCTTGGGACTTGTCTTTAGTCCTGCAGGCCCTTACTGCTCCTCCTTCGAGCCTGCAGCTTCTGCTGATTTAAAATACCTTTCCTGGAAGACTGCCTTTCTGGTAGCTATCACTTCAGCCAGAAGGGTGTCTGAGCTTCAGGCTCTATGTGTCAAACCGCCTTATCTTTCTTTCTTCCCTGATAGGGTGTGCCTCAGGACCAATCCATCTTTTCTTCCGAAGGTCTCTTCTGAATCCAATATTAACCAGTCAATCAATTTGCCTGTGTTTTTCCCAAGTATTCAAACAAAGGAGAATACAAATTGCATTCCTTGGATGTTCATAGACAATTACGTTTTATATTAACAGGACAGCTGGCCACAGGAAATCAGATCAGCTGTTCGTCTCCTTTGCTAAATTTGCTCTGGGTAAAGCAGTATCTAAAGTCACTCTATCTAAATGGATTGCTAATTGCATTCTGCAGGCATATGACACTTCAGGCAGACCTGCTCCTCAGAGGGTTACGGCTCATTCTACTAGGGCAGTTTCTACGACAGCCGCCTTTAAGTCCGTGTTTCGTTGGATGATATCTGCTGGCAGCTACTTGGGCCTCGCCTCATACTTTTATTTCTCATTACAAGGTGGATGTTGTTTCTAGAGGAAGAGCATCCTTTGGCTCAGCGGTGCTCCGGAACATCCTTCCATGACGGCCACCCAAGATTCAGGTAGCTAGGGACTCTGTCCCACAGGTTGCAGACGAATGAAGTCTGCCTACTTCAGATTTAGAAGTTATGTACTCACCATAACGTTCCATCTGAGTAGGTGACTTCATTCGGATGCAACCATCCCCCCCTCCATCCCCCTGACCTTTATAGAGCGAGTATTTATGCTGTTTTAGTGTACTGTGGTCAGTATTTTGAGGCAAACTCAATCTGAGGTCAGTCAGGGCTTGGCAAGGGGTTATGGGTAAGAGGGAGGAGCTAGGAGCTCGGAGCCTAAGCTTTTGAATTGCCGGCTCGGATCCGATACCCACAGGTTGCATCCGAATGAAGTCACCTACTCAGATGGAACGTTATGGTGAGTACATAACTTCTAATTCTCTGCACTTCCCTTTGGCTTATCTGCTGCGCCCAGGGTATTCACAAAGTGTCTAGCTCCAGCCATTGCATTTTGCATGCAGAGAAATATTCAAATATACCCATACCTGGACAATTGTCCAATTCATGCAGAAAGCCAGCACTTGCTGTTAAAACATCTGGCATTTGTAAAGAAACTTCTAACCTCGCTGGGGTACACCGTAAACAAAAAGAAATCTCACCTAGTACCCTGCCAACAGATTGTATTCCTGGGAGCAAGCTTGAACACAACTTCCCAGATTGCTTTCCTCATGCCAGAAAAACAAGTTTATTTGACAGCTTACTTCAAACTACTTGTCACAAAGACCCAGCTATCTGCAAGCCCTGGGGTTCATGGCCTCTTGCATTCTACTAATTCCATATGCAAGACTACATATGAGGAAACTACAATGGTATCTAAAAAGCCTATGGTGCCAACATTCTTAGGACCTGGAAACAATGATTCCTATCATTCCTTGTATAAAGACAGAGTTCCTTTAGTGGGCAGAGGCCTGCCACCTCAACAAGGGGCTCCCTTTCAATCTACCCCCTGCCACCCAAACCCTAACAGATGCATCAGACTATGCATGGGGGGCTCACTTGGCAGGGCAGTGCATTCAGGGCAAATGGAACCCGAGTCAGATGCACCTGCATATCAATCAAAAAGAAATGTTAGCTGTACAGAATTCCCTGACAGCCTTCTAGGACCACATCCTTCCAGGACAATTATTGGTAAAGACAGACACCACAGTTATGTGGTACATAAACAAGCAGGGGGGAACCCACTTGTACCCTCTGTGCAGACAAGCCATGGCTCTGTGCAACACATCCTTGAGCTTCAAAGTGCACTTACAAGCTCAATTCCTGCCAGGCAAGCTAAATTCACTGGCAGACCTAAGCAGAAATTTCAGTGACTCACACGAATGGAAACTGGAACCAAAAAATTTCAACCTCTTGAGAAACAAATGGGGGACTTCAGAAATAGACCTGTTTGCCTCCCCCAGAACTACCAAGTGGACAAATTCTGCACAAGGACTCCCCACAGTCAAGTTTGGGAAGTGGATGCCCTGTCCTTTACCTGGGAAAGCCTCTCAGTTTATGCCTTTCCCCCTTTGTCTCTCCTCTCGAAGGTTCTGCTAAAGATCAGATGGGACAAACCAAGAACAATACTGATTGCACCAGACTGGCCACACCAGCATTGGTACACCCTCTTGCGCAATATGATACTGCTGGAGCCATGGCACCTACCTCCGACACCTTCCCTGGTGTCCCAGCAGGTGGGCCAGATTCTGCACCCGCAGCTGCAAACCCTGAACCTTGCAGCCTGGCTAATCCCTTGAACTCTCCAATAGCATCCCTCAGTAAGCAGGTGCTAGATGTTATTCTGGAAGCAATCGGGCCTAGCACTAGAAAATCTTATGCTGAGTACTGTTCCTGGAGCCAAACTCAGGAGCCCAGCTTACTTCATATTCATCAATACTTAACAGAAATGCTCCACAAGGGCCTATCCTTCTTGTCTTAAAATTCATGCCTCTGCCATTTCAGCACATTATAATACTGAACCACCCCTCTTCTTTCACTCCCTGCTAAAGCAGTTCCTCAGAGGGGCCAAAAATTTAAGTCACCCCAGGTGAGCCCCTACTCAAGCCTGGGACCTTAATTTCGTATTGGAAAAGCTCACTCTTCCTCCATTTGAACCAGCTGCAACTGCAGAGTTGAAATTCCTTTCTTGGAAAACAGCTGCCCTTCTAGCCATCACTTCAGCAAGGAGAGTGTCTGAATTACAGGACCTCATGGCAGTGGGAGCCCTTCATTATCTTCCACGCAGACAGGGTTTCCATCAGGACCAATCCTTCCTTTATGCCTAAGGTGGTGTCTAGTGTGGCCCTAAATTAGTCCATTCATCTGTCTGCGTTTTTCCCGAATCCACAAAACAAAGCTGAAAGAATACTGCACTCTTTGGACGTGCGCAGACAACTTAGATCTTATTTAGACAGGACCAAGCCTCTCAGAAAATCTGAACAGTTGCTAGTTGGCTTTGCTGCAGGGGCAGAGGGGAAGGCCATTTCAAAGCAAACCATTTCTAAATGGATAGCCCATTGCATTCATTTCTGCTATAAGTACCATGGACAAACTACCCCACAGGGGATAAGATCACATTCCACCATGGCTGCATCTACCTCTACAGCCTTCCTCAGAGGAGTTCCTATCAGCAACATCCTAGAAGATGCTACCTGGAGCTCTGTACATACCTTCACCAAGCATTACCACATGCCTATATTTTCTAAATCCAGAGCTGGTTTTGCCACTGCAGTCTTGCAGGGCTTAATAGCTGGTCCTAATTCTCTCTAAATTCTTCCTCCCTTCCTTAGCTTTGGGAATCTACCCAAATTTAATGACTGCAACAGTGAAACACGGAGAACGTAGTACAGTTGTGTACACCTACCATAAATGTAGATGTTAGTGTATTCCTGTTGCAGTCCTGGTTTCCCTCCCTCCATCCCCTTTATTCTCTTTCTCCTTTTGTTACCATTCTTCCTTGTTGTTCTTCTTTCCTTACAAGGGACATATTGGTATTTATTTTCCACTGGTGAGGTTCTGCCACCAGAACCCTGCCTCCTACCTTGGGGTCTCCTCACAGGTTAGGGCAAGAAAAACTGATGTAATGGTGTCGGCTGCCTTACTTTATACTACTGACGACTTGGCGTCATTCCTCAAGTGACAGCAACAGACGCAGAAATACTAAGTCTCTGGTATTCGGGCCGGCCGAGGGCTACCCTGGCAGGGATAACCCAAATTTGATGACTTCCAACAGTAAATACACTCAGACATCTACATTTATGGTAAGTGTACACAACTGTACTTTTTGATTTGTAATAAAATAAAAAATGGCAAGTGTCAAAGGAGGCTGTGGACATGTGGTTTCTTTGTATTGTATTGTTTTTCTCACTGTTGCCTCCTGACTGTCCAATCTGCTTATATCTGTTGCCATTACCTAAGCAGGTTTTAGGGTTTTTACTTTTAATGGTATGTGTTTTTTCAGCAGTTGACCTACTGCGTGCTGTGCCAAAGCTGGGTTTACAATGTCTTCCCTGTCTGACAGATGCATGCCTCTACACATACATCATCCTGTCTTTAATGCAGGGTGCTGCTTGTAGCCAAGCCATTGCTCCTGCTGCATCCCGATAGCCTCCTGTATCAGTCAGAAGCTTGGCGGGCAGGTCAGCTTCCCTCCTCCATGAATGAATAAGCAGGCATAAGACGTTCACTTCAGCTCTTCCAGTGTCCTATTTTCTACTTAGTGGAATCCACTTGGGTTGCAATCACAGCCTTCTCTCCATGTGCCGTACAGCTGACCATTTTTGGCAAGGGAAGTGAAATTACCTGTTGCACTTTCTTCTGGTTTGTCTTGGTATTTATAAGATGCATGACTGTCATTATAATGCAATTCTGCAAACAAAAATGAGTCTTGATATAGAAAGTCTTTCTATATTAACTGGTAGAGTCTAACAAAAGACCTGGAAATGGTACACCCCCCCAGCTATGACTGTCCTTATATCACTGCAGATAAGTCTAGATGTACGATACAAGTATCATTACTGCAAGAAGCCACATAATATGGTTTTGAACAAAGTTGCAGGCAGACTTCCATCTTTGAGCCTTATTTTTTCAGCATCCTGATGTCCTTCGGGTACATGGCTGTAGCATTGCGAATTGATTGCACCATATGCTTTGGTCTTTGTTTTTTCTGCCTGAAGTGAATGATCTCTCTCTGTACAGGTGGACCATGGATGGGTGCGTCTCTGAATAGTATTTGTGAGTGTCCTGGTACTGTCAAACTAATTGAGAGAACCCCAATTTTTTTTTTCCTGGAGAACAAGCCCCCTCCCTCATCCTCCCAAATTTACATATGTGTATACCAACTCCATGATCACATAACAGTGAAGAAAAAGTCAGACTCCAAGTTTGCTGAAAGCCAGATGTCCTTCAAGGATGCATCTGCAGTCATAACATGGGTTGTCCTGCCTCAGGCAGCCCTTCGGTCGGCCGGATTCCAAAGTCTGGGTCTGGCCTCGGCTGATGTCGCACTTTCCCCGATGTCAGAGCGTCTGGGGTATACAAGCATCAGCCGACGCCATTTTCCTCAGTCTTTCTTGCCGCGCGGTGCCCGAAGCAGAAGCTGTTCGCAAGTGCCGGTCGGTCAGATCCAGTGAATTCAGCTACCGAAGACTTCAAAAAAAGTTAAGTACCCCATTGGGGACTCTTTCTTGCCTCAGCCGATGTCAGATAAAGTAAATAAATGTTTAACTTGTGGGAAACAAATACCTCATAAGGATTTCCATTCCTACTGCCTTCCTTGCTTAGGCCCAGACCACGACGTATCGACCTGTTTAGCCTGTGCTTCCTTCAACCGACGAATTCTTCGACGTCGGTCGGAGTTTGCAGAGGAATTTTTTGGAGCCGCTTTTGCTTATAAAATGCCGTCGGAGACTCCGACTTCGCATATGGTCAAAAAACGCAAGGAAAAGGACCGACACTTGCGGCCCGCGGTTTCGGCTGAAACCACGGCTAGGCCTACCGCGAGTGTCTCGGTTTCGGCCGAAACCGAGTCCTCGGAGATTCCTTCTTCTGAAACCATACATCCGACCACCGAGG
Organism: Protopterus annectens; assembly: GCF_019279795.1. NCBI lineage: Eukaryota > Metazoa > Chordata > Ceratodontiformes > Protopteridae > Protopterus > Protopterus annectens. The sequence goes on along the minus strand of NC_056725.1, from coordinate 935,825,401 downwards.
CCCGGGAGGCCCCGGCTGAGTCAGCTACAGAACTTCCTACCGAAACCAGTGTTCAGGAAATGCCCGACACCATACCTTTGGGCATTTCTACTCCTGCACGTGGGGCAGCTAGGCCCCCTGCTTCCATGTCCATTAAGGCTTTTTCAAGGGCTAAAGCTGCCAAACTTTCTAAAGCTTTGCCTACCAAAACTACCTGCCAGAGGCCTTCCTCTAGTTCTCAGATCCTCAGCCTTGCTGAGGACCTTATTTCCTTAATTAGGGGTTCACAACCTCACCCAGACAGGGCCTCTCACCCTCCTCCAGACAAAAGGCCCAGGACTGACCCCTCTGACCCACACTCTTCAGATGATTCCACGGATGGGTCTGAGTTGTCAGACCACAAGGAAGGGACTTACTCGCCTTATAAGGATTCAGATGCTGAGGAATCTATCCCTTCAGCCTCCCCTCCTGAAGAGTTTTCCTTTGGTGAGACTCTACACTCCATGAGAGAGCATTTTCAATGGCAAGGTCAGGATTTCTCTGATTCTAGAAAAAGATTAAGGACCTTTTTGCATTTGCCTCAACATAGGCCCTTAGCTATACCTCCTGTTCTGAATGTAATTGATGATGTGTACAATGATGTCAGTATAGCCCCTGATACTCTTCCTCCGGCCCCTGCCAAACCTGACAGATACTACAGGGTCCCGGATTCTCATTTCCATCTGTATAAAGCACATTCTGCAGACCCAGAAACTATTTCTCAGGGCCCTAAAGGGGTTGCGGCCGCTACTGCCAAAAATCCTCTACCTTCTGAAAGAGAGTCTAGAGCTTTAGAGAGATGGGGAATGAAGGTGTATACTTCTGCAACTCTTTCTGTCAGGGCATTAAACTGTCAATTTCATATGATACAGTACCAAGAGTATTTTTTAGATGAACTGAATAAGAAACTTTCTTCAACCTGAACCCCTAGACCGTAAATCCCTTCAGGATTTGGTACACAATTCACAACAGGTTAGTAATCACTTCTTAAAATGTGGCTATGATGCACTGGAGGCTTCATTTATATCAGCTATGACTGGAGCAGTTATTCGTAGGCCTGCCTGGCTGAAGGAACAATCTTTGCCAGACCATGTCAAAGCTAAACTCCTGGATGCTCCAATGGAGAAACAAAATTTATTTGGCTCCTCTGCTCAGGAGATCTTAAAAAAGGTTGAAGAAAAGGCAAAATCTGTGCAAACAGTTAAAGATTTCCTGCAAGTACAACCACCAAGATTCAGCAGAAACTGGCCTACTAAGAATTGGTCCTTTCCAGACTCGGACAGAGCCCAGAGAGGCAGGAATAGGCGCCCTAGAGGCAGAGGTCAATCTAAGGGCTCCTACAGAGGCCGTCAGTGGCAGCCTGCCAACCAGAGAAGTAGTGCAACAGCAACAACAACCACCACTACACCAGGACAGGCTCAATGACTTAGCTCTGATTCCGCCAACCAGGGAACAACTGGAAGCATCCTTGGGCGGAAAGCTGGCTTTATTCTAAAAAAACTGGCATTATATTACAAAGGATACATGGACACTGCAGATAATAGACAAAGGATACAGGTTCCACTTCCACACTTTGCCAAAAAGAAGCGGAATGCCAAACCTTCCACCGAATCAGAGGGCAGAGGCTTTAACACAGATCAACAATTTACTTCAGATGAAAGCCATAGAGAAGGTACCATGTTCAGAACAAGGCCAAGGATTTTACTCCAGACTATTCCTGGTACCAAGAAAAGAAAATCAATGGAGGCCTATTCTCGACCTGTCCACACTGAACACTTATCTCATTGTGCCAAAATTCAAAATGCTGACCCTACAGCAACTTCTTCCCATGTTGGGCAAGGAGTCTTGGCTGGTGACTCTAGATCTCAAGGAGGCATACCTGCACGTCCCTATTCGACCAAGTTGCAGAAGACACCTCAGATTTCTTGCAGGATCAGAGCATTATCAATTCTCAGCATTGCCCTTTGGCTTATCTACTGCGCCCAGAGTATTCACGAAATGCCTGGCATCAGTAATTGCACATTGCAGACTACAGGGAATTCAAATTTACCCATACCTGGACGACTGCCTAATACAAGCGGACAACAAGGGAAATTTGATAAATGACTTGGCCTATGCCATACACCTGCTACAGACCTTGGGATATACAGTCAACATCCAAAAGTCAAGACTAGTACCATCCCAAAGGATAACCTTTTTGGGTGCAGATCTGGACACAACCACCCAAATGGCCTTTCTCACAGAAGAAAAACAAAAACAACTTCCAGATTACTTCATGATGCTGGCAAGACAAACTCAGCTTACTGCAAGGAAAATCCTGCAGGCCCTGGGTTACATGGCATCCTGCATAATTCTGATACCGCATGCCAGGCTGCATATGAGGAAATTACAATGGTACCTAAGGAGTGTATGGTCTCAACACAGTCACAGTTTAGAAACCATGATACCAATCATTCCATGCCTTCAAAAGGAATTCCTGTGGTGGGCTCAGGCCTGCCAGTCCAACAGAGGGTTGCCTTTGAACAAACCAAAGCCAAGGCAGACCATCACCACGGACGCCTCAGACCGAGGATGGGGTGCACACATGGAGGGCATATGTATCCAAGGCCTATGGCCTCAAGGACAGCTAAGCATGCACATAAACCAAAAGGAAATGCTGGCAGTGAAGCATGCAACCGAGGCATTCAAACCCTTCCTCCAACCAGGACACCTGTTAATAAGGACAGACAACACCACGGTCATGTGGTACATAAACAAGCAGGGAGGCACACACTCTTACCCACTATGCCGGATGGCTATGAATCTGTGGGAACTATGCCTGAATCTCAATATCCAACTACAGTCCCAATTCGTGCCAGGGAAAGAAAATACACTGGCGGACAGCTTAACAGAACTACCATGGATGCACACAAATGGATGCTGCACCCGGACGTCTTCCAACTCATAGCAAAGACATGGGGAATGCCGGAGATAGATCTGTTCGCCTCCCCACTCAACCATCAACTGAAGACATTCTGCTCAAGGACATACCACCCACAAGCTTGGAGGGTGGGCTCTCTCTCTTTCAGCTGGAAAGCCCTAACAGTATATGCCTTCCCACCTCTCCCATTGATGTACAAGGTTCTACTGAAGATCAGGGAGGAACAGCCAAGAGTGATACTAATAGCTCCAGACTGGCCAAGGCAACACTGGTATCCATTATTGAGAAGCATGTCTCAGGCAAAATCATGGCCCCTCCCCCTATGGCCTCTTCTTCTGACGCAGAACAATTTCAAGACCCTGCATCCCAACTTGAAAACATTGCAGCTAACTGCCTGGAAAATTCCTTAAATCCAAATCCACCTGTTTTATCTCGGAAGGTGAAGGACATTATCTTGGAGGCTCGCAGGCCTTCCACAAGGAAGACATACTCAGCTAAATGGAAGAGATTTCTCATTTGGAACACATCAAAAGGCACAGATGTCACAGTGGCAAACATAATACATATCCTAGAATACTTAGCAGAATTGTTCCACAATGGCCTGTCCTATTCTTCCATTAAGATTCATGCTTCAGCAATTTCAACAGAATACAATGTGGATCCACCTATCTTCTCGCACCCTCTCCTCAGACAATTTCTGAGAGAGATCAAAAATATTAAACCTCCAAGAAGACCCCCTCTACCTGCTTGGGATCTCAACTTTGTGCTGGAGAAACTGACACTTCCTCCTTTTGAACCAGCAGCATCAGCAGATCTACAGTTTCTGTCTTGGAAGACTGCATTCCTTCTGGCAAACACTTCAGCAAGAAGAGTATCCGAGTTACAAGCATTAATGGCAGTGCAGCCATTTCTTATTTTCCACCAGGACAGAGTTTCACTAAGAACCAATCCTACTTTTATGCCAAAGGTGGTATCTAGGGTATCCTTGAACCAAGCTATTCACCTACCTACGTTTTTCCCTAATCCACAGAATAGAGGGGAAAAACTTTTGCACACCCTGGATATACACAGACAACTACGCTACTACTTGGACAGAACAAAAACTAGCAGAAAAACTGACCAACTTTTTGTAGCATATGCTACTGGGGTGCAAGGAAAAGCAATTTCCAAACAGACAATTTCAAAATGGATAGGAAATTGCATTCGATTTTGCTACTCCTTTCATGGAAAGACAGTTCCTGAAAACATCAGGCCTCATTCCACAAGGGCCACGGCCACCACTACAGCCTTCCTACGGGGGGTGGCTACCAAGGACATTTTAGAAGCTGCTACTTGGAGCTCCGTGCATACATTTGCCAAGCATTACAATCTACCTTTATACTCCAGATCCAGAGCAGGTTTTGCTACTGCAGTCCTGCAGGGGATCTTAACTACACCATCCTTTTCTTAGTACCTCCTCCCCCAGATTGGCTATGGTATTCTACCCATATGTTATGACTACAGATGCATCCTTGAAGGACATAGTACAGTTTTGTACCTACCATAAATGTAGATGTCCGATAGGTATACATCTGCAGTCAGGATTACCCTCCCTCCTACCCCTCTGTGGTATTCATAGGGTACTTACCCCTCTTTTAGCTAGCTGGGGGAATCTATTATGGTGTATTTGTTTGTTTATACATGTATATAATTTTGCAAATGTTTGGAACTTTTCAGCATTTATCCAAATTTAGCCTTCCTAGAGGGCACCTGGCATCTGGGGCAAGAAAAACTGAGGAAAATGGCGTTGGCTGATGCTTTTATAGCCCAGACGCTCTGACGTCGGGGAAAGTGCGACATCAGCCGAGGCCAGACCCAGACTTTGGAATCCGGCCGACCGAAGGGCTGCCTGAGGCAGGACAACCCATATGTTATGACTGCAGATGCATACCTATCGGACATCTACATTTATGGTAGGTACAAAACTGTACTTTTCAGTGAATTTGATTCATAGTATTTAAACTTGCAGAAAGAGTTCTCAAGCAGCTGCTACATTCTCTTCCATTGTATATTAAGTGTTCATTACTTGGCTTAAATTGTAACATGGTAGTGTTAAGTAGTAAATTTTTACAGTATATTCTGTAATGTGAGAGAGATTTTATTTACCATTGAGGATGTTTACTTTGACAGCTCATGAATAAAAAAAAAATGTTTTTGCGGCTGTCAGATTACTCCTAAGGATTTTTCACCTAAAGCCCCCCCCCCCCCCCCAAACATTTATTAAGTACTCGCACCCTTGTTTTAACATTGCTATTCCATTAACACTGTCATTCAGTGTAAAAAATGAACAGCTGTCAAGAAACCATGGGATAGATTCCAAGAGAGTTGTTTTCAGTGCAAGTCTGCCTGATTCCAAAAGACCTGCTCTCTTGTTTAATTTCTCCAAATCTTTTGAGTTTCTAATACCATGACAGGAATGGACCCCATTCCTAAGTCAAAGTACGATTAAAATTTATGAAATTAGTGTTGTTTCAATTTTTGATGTCAGCTGAAACTGCTCTTCACAGCACCCGCAATGTGCCCAGTAATGACTCCTCCTGCAGTGTGAATGACTTACTTCAGTGTAAGGCAGGCATCGGCAAACTACGGCCTGGGGGCCACATGCGGCCCATTAAATATTTTGATTCGGCCCGCCAAACTTGAAAAAATTTAATAAATTAACCTTGTTAATGTTTTATTTCCCCTGCAATTCTGATGTTTCCTCACTAGATGGCGCACTCTAGATATATTGGCTTTATTGAGGTGAAGCGTAGGCCTATTACTCCACGTTTGCACTTTACCCTTTGACCCACCGCCCCTCTATGAAGATGAGCGGACCCAAGAAAAAGAAAGTGGACAGAGAATGTTGAGTGTTCAATAAGGAGAGGACAACTAAATATTTTTTCACTGAACACCGATCATCTGCTGTTTGCCTGATATGCCAAGAAACTGTGGCGGTTTTTAAAGAGTATAATATTAGCCATCACTTTGCCACAAAGCACGCTAATTATGCTAGCAAGCTCTCAACAAAAGAACGGGAAGCTGCTGCTGAGAAGGTGGCAGCTAATTTGAAGGCTCAGCAACGTTTTTTTCACCGTCAAACTGCCATTCAAGAGTCAAGTACCAAGGCCAGTTTTATGCTTTCATTCAAAATAGCACAGGCCAGCAAACCACTGTCTGAGGGCGAGTTTTTAAAAGAATGTATGGTAGAGACAGCAGGTATTTTGTGCCCGGAGACCAAAGACAAATTTGAGAAAATCAGTTTATCACGGCGGACAGTGACTGCGTGTGGAACTAATAGATGAAGATATCACCAGCAGATTAAATAAAAAGGCGAAGTCATTCACTTTTTATTCTTTAGCACTGGATGAAAGCAACGATGTCAAAGACACTGCTCAGCTCCTCATTTTTATCCGAGGAATCAACGAAACATTTGAAATAACGGAGGAGTTTTTGACAATGGAGTCTCTGAAAGGACAAACACGGGGAGAGGACTTGTTTGAACGGGTGTCTGCTGCCATCGAAAATATGAAGCTTCCCTGGAGTAAGCTTGTTAACGTCACCACAGATGGATCTCCGAATTTAATGGGAAAAAACGTTGGCCTGCTGAGGAGAATCCAGAATAAAGTGAAAGATGAAAACCCTGACCAGGATGTCATTTTCCTCCACTGCATCATCCACCAGGAATATCTATGTAAATCGGTGTTACAGCTGAATCATGTTGTGAATCCTGTGGTGAAACTCATCAACTTCATACACGCATGGGGACTTCAGCACCATCAGTTCATTGCGTTCCTGGAGGAAACTGATGCGGATCACCAGGACCTGCTTTATCACTCCCGTGTCCGCTGGTTGAGTTTGGGCAAAGTGTTTCAACGAGTGTGGGAGCTCAAAGAGGAGATTGGCGTGTTTTTGGAGCGGCAGGGGAAGACTGATGAATTTCCTGAGCTGAGCAACAAGAGCTGGATGTGTGACTTTGCGTTTGCTACGGACGTATTTTCACACTTGAATGAGCTCAACGTGAAACTGCAGGGGAAGGAGCAGTTTGTGCATGACATGTACATAAACATGAAAGCCTTCAAATCCAAGCTGGCTTTATTCTCCAGGCAGATTTAAAACAAGTCATTCACTCATTTTCCTAGACTAGCCACGCTGAAAGAGGCCGGAGCAAAAGTAAAGAAATACAGTGAGTCACTGGATGCACTGCACGGAGAATTCTGCCGTCGGTTTTTGGATTTCGACAAAATTGACAAGTCACTTCAACTGGTGGCCTTTCCTCTGTCACAAGACCCCGAAACAGCTCCAGAGGAGCTTCAGCTCGAACTGATCGACCTTCAGTCCGACCCTGCCTTAAAAGAGAAGTTCAGCTCTCTGAAACTAAATGACATCTATGCTTCACTCAATGATGCCGCGTTTCCAAATCTAAGGCGAAAAGCGCAGATGATGTTGGCTTTGTTCGGCTCTACCTTCGTGTGTGAACAGACCTTCAGCGTCATGAACATCAACAAAGCCAGCCACAGATCCAAGTTAACAGACCTACACCTCAGATCCATCCTGAGAATCGCCACAACAAAACTAACTCCAGACTTTGATGCGCTGGCTAAAAAAGGAGACCAACAACACTGCTCCCATTAAAATGTGTGTCTCTCCGTGATACGCACGTTGTTAAAATAAACAGTGCACACAGATCAAATATAACGCTTCACAGACTGACTTGCTGCAACTGTTTCATCCTTGCACTGGTCGTTGTTGACTTTTGGCACCGGGGAAACAAATTGAATAAAAGGAACAGGACAAGTACATCTGCATCTCCTACCGTTTTTGAAAAAAAAGACAGTCAGGAGGAGAGTGATGGTGATATCCTGAAGGATAACAGAACTTTCAGTGCTTTAAAATAAAATGGTCATTTATTTGATTTTCAGTGTTTAAAGACTCATTTCGAAGTCAGAGATTTTATTGTAATGCTTTTCTTCATTTTCAATGGAAATTAAAGCACATGTTTTTTCCATATCCCAAGATGTGTGTTTTTCCCCCAATGAGGTGATGTTTTCAAAGCATGCCATCTATCTGCTCCTGTTCCGGCCCCTTTGTCAAATGTTAGAACTCAATGTGGCCCATGAATCAAAAAGTTTGCCCACCCCTGGTGTAAGGCCTCTCTATAAACAGGCTACATTGGGGCCAGATTCCCAAAGACCTGCTCTTGGCATGCTGTCAGTATAAATGGCCATTTACACTGAGAGTGTTTTAGAATCTGGCCCCATTTGTAGCACTCTGAACTGTTACACAAGAATGTGAACAAGAAATAAGAAAAGTGAGCACTTGTATCCATTATTGATAAAGTTAAAGATGGAAAATAAGGGCCTGTTCATCTTACAGTTTTCTTACTGGAGGTGGATTAAGAAATCCGTGACACATACACACACAAATTTTGTAGTGCATTTTTTAGTTGGCTTTACTAAAGATGTTTATTAAAGACAGGTACACACATGCAGTAATAAAAAACAAATTGTAGTAACATTTTTTCATGTAGTATATACATATATCTCTTTTTCATCATTCACTCCGTTTTATAAATTGCTCAATTCCTGTCTTCCATTAAACCTCAGTCCTCCCCCTCCTGAATGTTGTTCTATGTAATTGTTCCTTCCTTTTTCTAGACATCCTACATCCAGTTCTTTTATTTCCTTTACAATAATCTGTTCTTCAGTTACAGTTGGTTTAGATTTTGATTTTAATTTTCTAGTAATTGCTTTTTTGGCAACCAGTAGCATTAAAGTTAAGTATGGCCTTGCTTATGTCTAGGCAATTCAGATCATGTGCCCTAACTGAAAAGAATTATTCCCTAGTTACAATCAGGGTTGCCAGATTTCCGATGGGCCAGGTAGGGACAAAAAAAAAAAAAAAAAAGTCTTTCACATTAAGTGAAGACCTAAAAAAATAGTTCCGTGTGTAGAGATTTTTGATTGGCCTGTATGCCAGTATCCAAGCCAATCAAAAATCGCAAAACTGAGCTACTTTTGTTTAATGCGGAGCTGCCTGATGTTACGCATTAAACACACGTAGTTCTGAGTTTAGCGCTTTTTGATTGGCCCATATACTGGTATACGGACCAGTCAAAAAAAAAAAAACAGAGTGGAGACGGTTTCGCCAGGATTTTAACCGGCAGTGCGTGACTCAGGGTCGGGGTGCTGATCCCGGGGCAGTCCCGGTCAAATAGGGACATCTGGCAACCCTGGTTACAACCATTTCTGACAAAGTACTTTGTAGGTAATATTTAAAATCTGCCAGTTTGTTATATTCCCATGTAACATTCTCAAAATCACCTCTGTCTTTCCTGTCACACCTCCAGCAATTGCAATTTACCTGAAGAATGTTTCTCTGAAGTCTGTTTGTACAGGTATTACTGTATCCCAAACACTTCCAAGCAAAACCTAAACCTTCTGGACTTTGTTGCATACTTCTGAGCCATATAGATGTCCTCTCCGTTGCTCCCTTGTATATTACCCTTCCATTTTTTCTTCCCAATCTAACCTCCTCTGAATGATTCTGATAATTATCATGCAGTATTTCACATGCTCTACTAATTATCCCTTTTTAGCAACATATGCTTATGACTCAAAACTGCTGCCAGTGCCGTTTTTCCACTGAGCACTCCCACATTCCTTTCTGGTTTGTCCAGACTTCTGCCTGGCCTCATACCACTCTATTACCTTTCCCTCTCCAGTTATTTAATCCCAGTACATTGGATCTGATGTTGTCCCTCTCATTCTGCTTCACGTATGGATCTCTTATCCGAACCTCAGATCTGGCTCAGCCACCTCCCACAGACTTGAACTTCCAGATATAAACTCCCCCCCTTACCCATAGTCCTCTACACCTCGTCCAACCTCTTCAGATCTCGTTTGCTGCTGGCATGCCCAGATGTGATTTCCAGGCTCAGATAAATTTCTCTTTTTATCCTGTCAGTTTTTTTGCTGTAGTTGCTCTCCTTATTTACTTAGTCTTGTATTTCTACTTGTTGCTTCCCCTCCCGTTAGCGTTATAGTCTGTTAGGCTCCTCACTGTCCCTTTTGTCTGTGGCTTTCAGCCCTTTTTCCTTCAAAATCCACAGTGTAAAAAAAGTGGTTTGCAGGTTATAGATGTAGTGATAGTTGTGGTTTTCTTACTAGATATTGAGATATCTTAGATATGTAGATATCTTAGATATTTTAGATATTATTGTCCTAGTAGTGTTCTTCTTTCAGTAGTGCTTGTGGAGGGTTTTGTTTTAGTAATGGATAAACCTACTGGGTTCAAGAGGTGTTCCAAGTGCGAACAGAAGATTCTGTACTCGGAAACCCACGATTTTTGTGTCTATTGCCTACGAACAACTCATGTCGATTTTACCTGCAGTATTTGAAAGGGATTTAACCCTCATGCCTTGCAGGAGAGAAGAAATAAACTTATTTTAAAAGGATTGTTGCCCACTTTGTTTGTTTCTCCAGGGGCTCAATCCCCCTGTAAACTTTCTCACAGCTCCAACACTAATTAAAACCTTCCTTAGAGCTGCCTACCAAGTTTCTGAGGTTATCAGATCAGACTTCATCAGCACCTAGGCCTCCGTTGGCACCATCGGAGTTGATTGACTGAATGGCTCCGAGTGAGCCCTCCATTTCCACTGTGCCCTCAGATCTTAAGCCTCTGGATCCGAATAGCACTTTTTGGATCCATCAGTCTCTGGATCCACAGTCTTCGGGGAGATCTGTGATGTCTGTTTCTCCTACTTTACCTGCTAAGATCCTTTAAATGCCCAGACACTTTCATCCATAGTTGGTGGCTTCCTCTAGGTCCTCTTGAAGCCTTTACCTTGACTTGGACAGGATGGTTAGATTAATAAACAAGGCCCAGATCCAGATGGTTCTTCCTGCTCTGTCCCCTCGTGGATCCAGGCCTGGTCAGCCTGTGACCTTTTCTCCTTCTCTAATCCAGCTTTTGGTTTTGGAGCCCCAGGACAGTTGTCCCTCGAGGAATTGGGGGTCCGATCAGAGGGGCTTTGCTTCCTCTACTCCGATGGCTGCCTTGACTGCCTCTGCTCTGATATTCTCAGATCAGAGTGCGTCCCGGGTCTGAGGGGAGAGGGTCAGCTCCGTTGCTCTGGGGATCATTCTGTCCCCCTCATAGCTTCAGCCCTCAGCAGTGTGGATCCGGTCACATCTGGGAGTTTGGGTTTTGGTGGGATGCTTCCATCTTCCTCAGCAGCTTTGGCTCCGAGGGAGCTCAGCTGTATCTCTTTGGGACCCTCAACTTTCCAGGCATTTGAAAAGGCGTTCTCTATCCAAAGTGTGCCAGTTCCTTCAACATCTGCTCCACCCTGTGCTCCTCCTTTGGATTGAGGTTTTGGATCAAACTTTCTTGCCTAGGGTCAGGCTGTCTTGAAGGACCTTCAGTCTGCTCCACCTGAGGTGATCCCTTCCTCTTCCAGCTGTTCTGCTGAGTATCCCATGGAGGATATTCTCAAAAGTGGATGTGCAAAAGGAGGCACGTGGACTCCCTATGGAGTCTCTCGCCGAGGATAGAGTTTACAATGAGGGAGAGGGGTAACCCAAAATGCTAACTGACAGTCTTCTTCACAGACATTTTGGAGATTTTGAACGTAAAGGGTGGCTAGACCTCCAAAACCCTATCTCCAGAGGTATCTGTATTCCTGGAGGCCTTCAGGACCGGGCCATCTGCATCTTGGGTGGTCCCCCTGGCTGATGCTCTTATTGACCTGGTCGCCAGTCAGGCCTGGAAGGAGCTGGACATGATTAAGCCAGTTCCTAAGCACCCTGATAAAATACTCTCTCCTCCTACAGATCGTGCCTTCTGGAGTAAAGGTATTCCTGTTGATGCTGTGGTGGTGGCGACATCCACTACCAAGAAGAAACTGGCCGAGCAGAGCACCACTGTTCATCCGCTGAATAGGGAGTGCAGAGCAATGAACTGGTTTGGGAAGCGCACTTTTGCCTCGGCAACATTTTCGCTGAGGGCACTCAATTACTTGGCACACTTTACTCTCTTTCAGAGAGACTTGACCAAGGAACTCTGATTTTCTGACAGAATCTATGCCTAATGGGGAGTTTGATAAAAAATTTCCCCTAAGCTAGTCACTTTCACTTCTGTTGCTAACTCCTCCGTCAGGCTTATTTCACACTCAGCAGATGGTTCTTCAAAGGCAGCTGGTACCGGCATCGCAATGCACCGTCATGGCTGGATGCAGGTGTGTGATTTTGTGGAGCCCTTTAAGGCGTCATTTGTCAGTGCCGCCTTTGATGGTTCCTCATCATTTGGACCATCTGTTTAAGGACACCCTGACCCTCTGTGTGAGCAAGAGGGCAAAACCTCATCTGTCACAGGAGTTAAGTTTTCTGTCCTCAACAAACCTATTCAGGGAATCAGTAGGGTGCTAAGAAAACCTGGTTTCGCAAATTTCAAGGTTCCTTGCCTGACCAAAGCCGAGGGTTCTCCTTCAGAGACAGAGGAGGGGCCTATAATGGGAGATGCCGCCATAGAGGCAAAGGGGGCCTGCAGAACCAGGGCTTCAACAAATCCTTTCCCGACAAGCCCTTTCAGTGTTCCTGAAGCTCTGCCTGACTGTCCTACTCTGAAGGCAGTCGGGTGTCATTTTTCTCTACACTCAAGCGCCTGCGCCTGAATCACATCAAACGCTTGGGTGATAAAAATTAAATCCAGAGGCTACTGCATTCCATTTTCCCTTCCTCCTCCAGAGGTACTGAAATCACTCCCCGATGTTCCACCCAGTCAGAGGGAGTTGGCAGTGGCTGAAATCACTACATTGCTGCGGAAGAGAGTCATACAGGAGGTCCCGACCGATAAGAAAGGGTCTGGAACTTACTCTCATTTCTTTTTGGTGCCAAAAAAGACAGAGGACCCTGTGGTGCATTCTGGACCTAAGCATTCTCAACTTGTTTGGGAAGAAGACCAACTTCCAGATAGTGATGGTACAGTCCATACTCCCGTTACTGAGGAAGGAGAATTGGATGTGCTCAGTGGACTTGAAGGATGCGTACTATAACATAAAAATAGACAGGTGCTCCAGAAGTCATCTGTGCTTCCATCTAGGAGCCAATCCTTTCCAGTTTTGAGCCCTGCCCTTTGGTCTCACCACATTCCCCCAGGTGTTTACCAAAAGCATGGCAGAGGTCGCAGCGCATCTACGACTTTAAAGGTTTCAGGTATTCTCATGTCTAGACGATTGCTTCCTGACTGCCCCGACTCAGCATCAGTCAAGCCAGGGATTATCTATACCAGTTGTCTCATTCTCTAGCCGTAACCATAAATGTGGACAAGTCATAACATATGCCAGCTCAGAACCTAGAGTTTATTGGGGTACATCTGAATACCTCCTACTCAGCTAACTGCTTTGCCCCAGCATCGCAGCGACACTTTTGAAGTCTCATGTTCAAGCTATTCTACTTTTCTCATCACCTACAGCTAGATTGATTCTGAGAGCTGTGGGTTCTGTGGTTGCTGCCATTTTGTTGGTTCCGCTAGCAAAGCATTGTATGCACATTTTCCAATGGACTCTTTCTGTTCAGTGGGCAATTCTATGTTGTCCACTGTCTGCTCCTATCAGGTTGACAGACATTTGCAGATCCCATCTAAGGTGGTAGATTCAAGTGGATCTGACTATAGGCAAGACCATTCACTCTTCCTTTGCCCTCAGCCACAGTGACTATGGATGCTTCCCATCGGTGGGGTGGCATTTTCAGGTGAATATGGTCCAAGGCACATGGACACAGAGAACAGTTTGCATATCAACATCTTGGAGATGAGGGCAGTTCTTCTGTTGCAAGCCTTTCAGGATGTCCACCCTCCCAGGACTGTTGCTGTTCGCATGGACAACACAGCTGTTGTCTAGTACATCAACAAGCTAGGAGGAACCTGTTCATACGCTCTCTGCAGAGAGGCTATGAGGGTCTGGGAATGGGAGATCTCTTCAAACTGCTTTCTTCTTGCCACACATGTGCCGGGGAAAGCTCAGCAAATCTATTCTAATGCCTCACAAGTGGACCCTCAATCAATCAGTGGCGAACAAAGTATTCCACCATTGGGGTTCTCCCTGCTGTGACCTCTTTAAGTCCCCTAGCAACACAAAATCCAGCAGTTACTTTGCTCTGATTCCCTGTCTGGGGGAGCTCCCTGAGGGATGCTCTAGTCCACGATCGGCCTCTGGAACTCCTGTATGCCTAACCTCCTCTACCTTTGCTCCCAAGATGCCTTCAGAAAGCCAAATGATTGAAGAGTTCTGTAATCCTCATTGCCCCTTTTTGCCCTCGACAAGTGTGGTTCCCCCTCCTCTGGTCTCATCTCAAACATCCTCCTTGGATGCTGGAACCCAAGCTGGTACACCTCTCTCGACTGACTTTAGGATCCCACCCCAATCTCAAGTTAATTGCATGGTTTCTCCACTTCCTAGGATTGTTAGAGGGCTCAGGTTTTCTTCTCCAGTCAAAGCTATTCTTCTGGCCTCCCAGAAACAGTCTACCAAGAAGGTTTACAAGAGTAAGTGGAAAAGATTTTCTATTTGGGCCATCAAAAATAACTTGGACCCTTTTTCAGCTCCAGTCCCCCTCTCTTTTGTCATTTTTAGAATCTTTGTTTAAACAAGGTCCTAGTTTTGCTACCACTAAACTGCAGCTAGCGGCTGTCTCCAGCTTTCATTCTGGATTTTCATCACGGTCTCTTACTTCTGCTAGTCTGTGTAAAGCTTTCTTAAAAGAGATCTTTCTTTTGAGGCTTCTTATTAAAAATGCTATGCCCCCATGGGATCTCACTCTGGTTTTGCAAGCCTTAACCCAGAGTCCCTTTAAGGATTGTGACTTGAAGTTTTTGTCTTGGAAATCTGCCTTTCTTGTTGCAGTCACGTCAACAAAAAGAGTTTCCAAGTCGCAAGCAGTCTCTTCCAAACATCCTTACATCGTCCTCCACAAGGAGAGAGTATCTCTTCATACTTGATCCCTCTTTCATGCTGGAGGTGGCTGCATCTTCCAATATCAACCAATGTATTCAATTACTGGTCTTCTTCCCTAATTACTCTAACAAAGGAGATACCCGCTACATTCCTTGGATGTTCACAAACAGCTTTGGTTTTACCTTCATAGGACAAGACACTTCAGGAAGTCGGACCAGTTATTTGTTTCCTTTTCCCCTAATCATAATGGTTAAGCTGTTTCTAGGGTAACAGTTGCAAGGTGCATCACTAACTGTATTGCCTTCATTTATGAAAAAAATGGTTGGAAGTTGCCAGGTCCTCTAAAAGCTCACTCCATGAGGTCAGTGGCTTTTTCTTCTAAGATTTCCATTGATGACATTTGTGCTGCTGCCACTTGGTCTAATTCTCACAACTTTGTGTCCCACTATAAAATGGATGTTGTGTCCAGGAGCAGGACATCCTTTGGTCCTTCTGTGCTCCGGCATATCCTTCCTTGAGGCCACCCAAGAAAATATGTAGTTGGGGACTCTGACCCATACGTGAAGCAGAATGAGAAGGACAACATCGGATTTATTAGTTATGTACTTACCGTAACTTGGTATCTGTGTTGTCCTCTTCTGCGTCACCCTTCTCCCTCCTCCCTCCTCCTAGATATGCTTTCAGGGGATCTGGATAGCCTTTGTTGGAACTCTGGTTCCAGGTTGAGGTCCTGGGTTTCTTCCTTGGCTTTGGGAATTGCAAACTCGATCTGAGGAGGTTGGGTGAGGTGCAGAGGATTATGGGTAAGGGGAGAAGTTTGAGCCTGGAAATTTGTCTATGGGAGGTGACCGAACCGGTTCAGAGGTTTGGATCCAAGACCCATTATGTGAGGCAGATACCAAGTTGTGGTAATTACATAACTAATAATTCCTTTGCTGATTTTCTCCAGTAAATTCCAGCCTCCTCCTGTCTATTTTTTATACCCCAACTTACAGTCATTTCTCTCTCTGTAGAATCTCTTTCTCCATTCCCATGTTGGCTTAATTCTTAGAATATTTTCTTCTACATTCTTTATGGCTGTTATTCTCTTTAAGAGCCTGCACCCAGAATTCTTCTGTCTCCTTACTGTCCTTATCCCTTTCATTTTGATTTATAAACATCTGGTTTTGTGTTATGTATGTGAGCCTTAACTGTATAGCTATAAAACATCTGTTCAAATAAGGTAATCCTAAATCACCTTATTCTATAGACAAATTAATTTGTACCACTTTACTCTTGCCGTCTTCCCCTCCCATATGCATTCTTGCAACTCTGCTTTAGTTATACTCCACAACTTCTCTGCCTGATAAGAATACCCCATTTGGAAGATTGTAAGAAATGTCCAGTCTTTTAGACAAGTTATTTCTAGTCAGTCCAAATGCCACCCCAGTTCTCTGCTGAAGGTAAGTTGCAGGCATACTTGAGAATAGCCTGATCACCAAAGTAAATTGATGCTTCATGACCCACCATCCTCTTGATATTGTATTTACACTGGATTTTATAGTCTTATTTATATGTTAATAATTTACTACGCTGAGTATTATGACTTCTTTATCCAGTTTATTTCTGTTTGTGTAGTGGTTTCTCACTTTTGATGAATACTTTCTTAATTTTTTTAAGGGAACTTTTTTTTGCATAGTTTCTTTATATACTTACTGTTTCATCTTTAATGATATCTTTAGTTGTCAGCATTGTTTTGTGCAAGTCCACTTTAGCCCTGGGCTACCATAAGAGCCATTATTTGATACAGCAGCTTTAAACTATTTTTGGGTGCAAAAAGAACTGAGTGAGTCGCAGCATGTATGGTCTTGTGCAGTGTTGCTGCCCTCTAAAGGCCATGGCTGGGAAATACATCTGCATGCCCCCTGGTGTGATCTGGTTAAAACATTGACTAGGAAGACTGACACAAGCGTATAGCTTTGTTCTTTTCTAACTTATGTGATTTCCTGCAGCACTGATCCTGTTGGTGCTGCGGTAGCGTTGTCACCTCACAGTTAGACGTTGCCTGTTCAATTCTCAGCTAGAGCGTCTTCTGTGTGGCGACATGCATGAATGGGCCTTCCTTCGTTGAAGGTTGTGCATTAGGCCCGGCAAGCCAGCATGTAAATCTCTACTGCCAATCATTAGCGGACCGGAGTTCCGCTGTGGCGACCCCTAACCGGGAAAAGCCAAAAGACACAAACAAACTGATCCTGTTGTGTGTGCTGCTGTTACACTCACTACATTCTTACAACTCTGTTATATTTCTAGTGATTTCAAACAGAATCCCAGCTTCTATATGAAAATACTAGGTTCTTCCATATTTTATTGAAAGCACCGCTGGGGGAAAAAAGACAAGTACTATCAGTACAGTACATTGGATCATACCCAAGTATCACAGTAATTTCAAGTGACACTTATTTGGTAATGTTCTTGGTGACTGTATTCCTTCATGCTATCTGAAAGTACACATCCATTTAGGGTTGGAAGTCTAACTAAAAAAATTTGAACGGATTCTTTGAAATTACTTGATTCTAGCTACTAGGTTGTTAAAAAGTTTAAAGCTAGATATTGAATGCAGTCTCGATTATTTTGCTGTGTGTCAGTCAGTCAGATATGGCCAGATTAATGTGTATGGTAGAAAATGTTGCTAGGAACTGCAGTTCTGAGTCTGAATATAAGCGCAAATGAGCTGTTTGTTCAAGCCTAAAATTCAAGTGTAACTGAGGAAACTGAAAACATAACTCAAAAGGGCAGTAGTATTGTATAAGGCAAACTGATGATCTTGCCTGTGACAGTAACAAAAGTAGGAAATCCAAGTACTCTCAATGTAAACAGTTGCAGAGATGCTACCACATTAAATGTTTTCACTGCATTGAAATCTGACTCCAACAAAATTATATCTGTAAAAAAACCCTCAACACCTTTTGACTTGTCAATAGAAACAGACAAGCAATTTCATGCACGGTGGGTAGCAGCTTTCCACAGTTGCAGTATAGAATGGGTTACAATATTCATGGAGAGGGATGTAATAAAGAGACAAAAATTAAAGGAAGAAACTCAAAATCTATGTAAAAATATGTTGCAAAGTACTAGTGTGGATTATGTTGAACTTTTTCTTAAAAATGTAAACTGTAAACTTTCCGCTCATGAAAAAACGTATTGAGCTAAACAACGTAAATGAGTTTGGGATGTTGGTGACCATGAGGCAAATAGAGCGTTTCAGTTAGTTGCTAAGCAACGTAATAACCAACATAGAATCAGGTTTCAAGGGGAACAGGAAATGCAGCAACACAATTTTACGTCATCAATGGAGAGCACAGTTTCGTCAGTAGAATGTGATAGTGAAGACAACCGAGAGTTTCCAAGACTGCCTAAAGCTCAAAATGAGCAGTATATGAATAAGACTTTTCGTAACCAACAGGGACAATGGGGTAACCGCAAAAGCTCCTGGAACTGAATTGAATGCAGGGATAATTCCTGCCAGTACAAACGAGGTAAATGGAACTGAAATAATAAGTAGTACTGGGACTTTTAATAATAGTAGTGGTATTGATGCATCTGAATATGTAGTGAATTTGTCTGGGTGTGAGTTTTCCCACCCGGAAATGTGTGTTCTGAATAAAGGATTAAAGTTTGTGGCTACATCATTGCCAAGATTGTTTGAGTTTCAGATAGAATTTTTTAAATTTGTACGAAAATTGCATTTATTGTATAATTTCAAAACAAATGTGTATTCACAAAATAATGAAGATGAAGTAGAAAGGAAGGAAGACAGTTTTTACTCGTGAGTCAGATGTGGAATGTAATGCATGTAGTAGATTTAATATGAAGTGTGGGACATTTAAAAGTAATTTTGTTCCTCCATTTAGAAATTGCACTATTCAACATTTTTCCAGAGCACTTGGATATGGTGTGGAAAAAGAATATGAGGTTTTTGTAACCAAATAAGTGAAATTGAATATAATCTTACAAAGGAAGAATGGCAATGTTTAAATAATCTTAGTCGTAGGAAAGATGTGGTTTTAAAACGAGCAGATAAAGGGGGAAAGTTGGTTGTGTTACATTTTTTTTCAGTATTTGCAAATGTGTAATGAGCATTTGACAAATGAAGAAGTGTATGAAAAAATAAATATTGTGGTATATAATAAAACCCTGGAGAAGTATAAAGAGCTATTACATAGGGGCTTTACGTTTAATTATTTTTATTGCGTGATGTGCAGCATGTCTTTGACAGTAAAAATTGTACTATAGTTCATTTTTTCTGTGTTCCGAAAATACACAAGAGCATTACTAATCCCCCAGGATGTCCAATAGTAGCCGCACGTGGGTATTTTACGCATAATATTTCTTGCTTTTTGCATAATTTTTTATTGCCAACAGTAGTTAATTTGCCCTCTTACATACAAGATGCTTATGATTTGATAAAAAAAAGTTAAAGAAATCATATGGAGTGAGGAAAAAATATTTTGTGGTGTTGGATGTAACTAGTCTATACACAGGTATAGAGCATGTGTATGGGCTGGAAGGGGTTTGTTTCACATTTTTTAGGTTAAAGTCCAAATATACATTATATATTAGATTTAATACTGTTTGTTTGCAAAATAACATGTTTGAATTCAGTGGACAGTTAAGAGGTACAGCAGTGGGAACTAATTTTGCTCCAATGTATGCTAGCTTGTTGATGGGATATTTTGAGAAAATGTATATTTCTAATAATGAGTATTTTGTTAAACATGTAATAAAATACTTAAGATACATAGATGATTTAATTTTTGTTTGTGAAGGAGGTCAAGAAAAGGTATTACATTTTGTTCAAAGTTTACATAATAATAGATTTAAAATAGCATTTGATGGACTCCAAATAGGAGAAAATGTGAATTATTTGGATATAGTATTGGAGGGAATAGAAGGAAAAACTATTAAAACTAGAATTCATAGAAAATTTGATAATATTGATTATATTTTACACTGGAGTAGTTGTCATCCATGACACACAGTGGAGTCAGTCCCATATGGACAATTCACAAGACTAGGAAGATTATGTAATGAAGAAAATGAATATAGAGAGGAACAAGTATAAACCACGACTTGTAGAAGCAGCCAAATAATCCACCACTTTATTTAAATACGAAATCTCTCTTAAAACAACACAGTAGGACAAGCGCTTTCGCCTGATAAATATCAGGCGTTATCAAGACAAATTAACAAACGGATGTGCTCAAATATATATATAGTACATTCAATTAAAAAACCTTAATTGGTTTGTAGCAATTCCAAACCTATTAGTTATGTTTTAAAGTGCTAGTGCTTTATGAGATTATGTTGCAACCTGTTGCTAAAATGTTAAATGAAAACTTGTATAATTGATGAGGAACTTGATCAATACATATTCTAAAATTGAAATACATGAATTGAACAAAACAAAACTTCCCCTACAATCTTAATATCCACAAGTGCAAAATAAATGTGTGCTTGTGAAACTTGTGAACAACAATATTTTTTGTGGACAACAAATATTTTTTGAATGCCTCCTAAATGTGCAGAAAGTAATCCATAGTGTTAAAAATAAATCAACTGTTACTTAAAAATGAATAAATTCTTTTAAAATTAATAAACATCATAAAAATCCATTATAAAGGATGTTTTTGAAAGAAGTAATTCAGTATATTACAAACTGTGTATTGAAAACCTATAAAAAGCCACACCTTACTAACATAAACCTAACATACATTCAATTGAGCTGCCAACATCACCTGTCAGTGTGCAAAATACTGTAACAGCTGGGTATGTGAAAAAATGTATATTAGCAGCAACTAGGTATATTAAAATCATATAAAATTGTGTAAAATTAATCTAAAAAATTGATGTAAAAAATTGGCTTGTATTACAGAAAGTCTCGTTTGACTAAATAAACAACAATAGGCAAGAAAGGTTAAAATAAAGCTTAATACCCCATGTACATAAAGTGTTTGAGTCTGCTATAACTTCCTTAACGTTCTAGAATTCATTTACTAAAAACTTAATCAATAAATAATACATAATAAATAAATATATTAAATATATTAAATATTAAATATTAAATAATAAATAAGTGTGTATGTAATGTTGAATGCTGTTATAGCCTAGCTCGTCTAATTTTTAACACGCTTTTAATACTGATTGCATCATTCATTCCTGGGGATTTTGTCACATTCAACCTAATCTGCCATAATAATTCTTTGTATTCTAGAGAAGCTTCCCATTCACCACCTCTAGGGTTCTGTAATACCTGCTCTAAAACTAAAAACTTTAAAGACATGGTGGGACACACTAAAGAATGCTTATAAAATGCATTTGATTCTTTCTTAGTGATAATTTCATATAAGTGTTCATAAACCCTTTTACGAAGTGTTCTTTCTGTCTTCCCAACATAGAATCCAGAGCAGCTTGTACAGAATCCTAAATATACTAAACCTTTTGTGGCACAGTTGTAATAATTCATAGGAATTATTTTAAAGTTTCTAGAAGCAATGTAATAATTACTATCATTGTAAATGTGTGAACATTGCTTACAAGCTCCACATTTGTATGTTCCCACTTTGGGTTTGTGGGTGAGGGAAGTCATTATATCCTGTCTCTCAAATAAACCTTTTAAGTTAATATTTCTAGTATTAACGAAATTAGGTTGTGCCGCTGTAAAATTCCTAATTTCATCATTTGATTTTAAAACAGGCCAATATTTTAAAATTAGTTCTCTGAATCTTGTTGAATCATTGTTAAAGGTGTGGACTAAAGTATTATGAGTTTCTTTTTCTTCATTAGTGTTCAACTTTGTGGGAAAATTAAAACCTTTACCCAACAATGGTGTGTATCTATCTGATCTTGAGTTGTTAACTTCTTCCAACACTTTTTCAAATAAACGTTTGGGATAATTTCTTTCCAAAAATATTTTTTGTAAAATCTGCGTTTCCTTTAAAAATAGTTCTGTAGTACTACACATCCTTGCTGCTCTGATTAGTTGGCCTTTCAAAATGCCTCTTTTTTGTGCTAGGGGGTGTCCACTATCAAAATGGAGATATGAATTTGAAAAGGAAGGCTTCCTGTAAATAGTTGATTGAAAGCCCCCTATATCTGAATTCTTCATAAGCAGTACATCTAGATAATTTACTGTACTATCACTAATAGTGAATTCACAAGACTAGGAAGATTATGTAATGAAGAAAATGAATATAGAGAGGAACTGGAAATAATGACCCAAATGTGAGTAAAGCTAAAAGAAAAGTAAAAGGGAAGAGTTTTGTAAGAAGGGATAGTAGGGAATATAATATATTATAGCAATAACCCACGCCTGGGTGTGGGTAATGCTGGATTTACCCACGGTTGGTGTGGTTTGGTCACGAGTGTGAAGCCCGAGTGGCCAAAGCAAGCCGACCGTGGGTAAATCCAGCATTACCGACACCCAGAAGTGGGTTATTGCTATTATACAATGACATTATTTAAGAAAAAAAATAATTACTTTTCTTAAATAATGGCATTGTATAATGCCTCCTTGCTGCCTTTCTGCAGCTGTCTGATATTCTGCGGCAGTTCTGATGTACTGCGCATGCCTATGCGGTACATCAGAGCTGTGGGAAAAAGCAACGGAGAAAGCAAGATCTCCGTTGCTTTTTACAAACTGTTTTGCTATGTTAAATGGGTTTAACATAGCGAGACAGCTTTAAAAAAATCAACGGAGAATCTCCGTTGCTTGTTTTAAAGCTGTCTCGCCATGTTAAACCCGTTTAACATAGCAAGACAGTTTTGAAAAAAGCAACGGAAAAAGCAAGATCTCCGTTGCTTTTTACAAAACTGTCTTGCTATGTTAAAGGAGTATAACATAGCGAGACAGCTTTAAAAAAAGCAACAGAGAATCTCCGTTGCTTTTTTTGAAGCTGTCTCACTATGTTAAACTTGTTTAACATAGCGAGACAGTGTGAAGCAACGGAGATCTTGCGTTCTCCGTTGCTGTAAAAAAAAGAGTTATAGTAATGGAAAAAGTCTGGGCGACCGGACCTTTTTCCATTACTGTAACTCTGATTTACAACGTGCATGCTGACCAATCAGTGTGCACGTTTTTGAGTATTAATGGGGGGTCGTTGTATAATGGAAAGTAATGAAGTAGGTACTAAGGAAGAAGAATTTATTGAATATATGTATTTTGTGTCTAAGTACACAGTATTCTCAGACCAGATAGTAAAGTATTACTGGGATATGTTATTAAAAGATGATAGGTTAGTCTATCTTAAAAATTAAGGTTCTCTTACATGAGGGGAAGGAACATTAAAGACTTTATAGTCAAAGAAAAGTTTACCTTCAGAGTATAGACAGTTGGAATTGAGTAATTCAGGGATTATAACCAGTGGTAAATGTTCAGTATGTCAACTTATAGTCAAATTTCCACAAATGAATAGAAAAAAGTTTGAGATAAAAGGTTGCTTTAATTGTAATAGTGAGGCAGTAATATATGCACTGAAATCCCCTTTTAATAAGTATTACATAGGAGAAACAAAAAGACGTTTCTCTAAGAGGTTAAAAGAACATGTGAAAGATTCAAAAAATAAAAGTGAAATAAGTCCAGTAGCTATGCATTTTTTACAGGCACATGAGGGGGATGTTACTGGTTTACAAGCTACAGTTTTAGAAGAAATGCAAAAAAGTAATGAATTGTTATATGATGTGAAAAAACAACTAAGGAAAAAGAATCAATTTTTATTTTAAAGTTTAATACACTGATTCCTAATGGAATGAACAAAGAATGCAATTGGAAATGTTTTTTATAAGCTGTTTTTTTTTTAAGAAAAAGGGTTTAATTGATATGTTAATGAAGTGTTAATTAGACTATGATGTACAAATACAGGAAGTTGCTGAAGGTTTAGTATACTCTGTTAAAGGTTTTTTGTAAGCAGAGGTGCTAGAGGAAGAAGTTGGTGTGTGTTTTGTGCAATACAAGAAGTACTTTGAACCAGGAGCGGCCTTACGTCAACTGGTGCCCTAGGCAAAGGAGTTCCATGGCACCAACCACCACACCACCTGGTGCCCCCATCCTTATCTGCCTACACCAAATAAATACTGAAAAAGCACCCCTGCCAGAGTGGTGCCCTAGGCGGCCGCCTAGTTGGCCTATGCCTAACTCCGGCTATGCTTAGAACGTTAGCCTCTTCGTGGTGTATTCCTGGGTTGAGTTTTCCTTTTGGTAGTGATTTATAAAATGATATCATGGAGGTAAAAACTTTTTCTGTACACAGAATCTACAGCCTGGTGGCATTCTCCCTGCCTCCCATCAGGGTATTTTAGGTTATATAACAAATGTAGAAAATGATCTTATTAAATAGATGTGAAACCACTGGTACTGGAGAAAAGGTAAAGATATGGTGAAGAAGAGATATGTTATAACCCAAATCTTGCCCCCCCGACCCTAATAGCAAACTAGATGAGTAAAACACCACTAGAACCCCTTCCGAGGCAAGCATCTAACCCTTACTTATGTGCATCGCTACAGATTTGCAAAACTTTGGGGAAAAAGTGAAACACCCTGCAAAGGTGAAAATATGACTGCCCATTTGTGATATTGTAGTTGAGTTGGCAAAAGTTAAAAAAAAAAAAAATTCTGGGACTTGCAACGTCATTTAGTTAATCTTCATTGAAAGGTAGGTATTCCAGTGAAAAACGTGTGTTCCCAGATTTTGGGTACAGAGTTGAATTTGCATTTTGGAGTTATAGCATTTGAACTTTTGGAATTCTTTCAAAAATAAAACGGCTGCAGCATGTATCTAATATAAATATTTCTACATGGCTCTTGGGTTTTATCAAATTCTGTGCCTGCAAAAGGGCTGCCTGCGTCTTAGCAGTGACTCTAACATCTCACTCTGTGAGAGCAGGGGCCTCATCAATGTTGCCTTAATAAGAAGTGCTGCAGTAGCTTATATTTGTACAAAGGCCACTTGGTGTAATCTCAGTCCCTTCACCAAGCAGTATGAGTTGGTTATAACATCCAAGGCAAAATCTTCTTTTGAGGCAAATGATATAAAAGAAATGCTTTCCTCATCAGGCTTACCCCAGTATGCAGGTTGGGGACTTTGACATGCTTGTTACTTTGAATGGATCGTTTCTTACCAGGTAAAAAATTAATTAAATATTATCTATAATAGTAGATCTCTAAGAGGTGTGTCCTTCCCAGGCCTATCAACTGTCAAGATTTTTGCAGAATGCCCAGATTTTTCTCATGTTTTTGGTTTGCTCTTCATGAAGTTTGTGTTTTTCTGGCAGATCAGAGGACTGAAGTCACTAAATAATGACATACATTTGAGTTTCAGACTTCATATCCTTCTGAAAATGCAAGCTAACACAAAACCTGTTATTCTAACAACATTCTAAGTTTATAAGAGCAATATTTAAAATCTGTCCCCCTCATTATTTACGATTTCTTGTGTTAGGACGTTGAGCAATATGGTCCTTCCCCTTCCCCAGGTCTGTGGAAAGTTAGCCATCCCCCCAGCCTCACAGGCCCCAAAACAGCAAACATCAACAACACAGTAGAGGAGGACCTGAAGTAGTTTTGGGGGAGGGGTGATGTTTTTTCTGTTTTTACCCCCCCCCCCCACACACACACACACACACATACCAGTACTTGCTATCCAGTAATCTCCCCTCTATCAGACTAGATCTCAAGAGTTCCCTGATACTGGTCTATAGAAAGAGAGCCTGAGCCATTCTGAGCAGCCTGTATTCAAGCAGCCGTAAGGGTGGTTTAGCATCCCAGGTCCAAACAGTAATGGCAATATGGAGCAACATTAATCACAGTGGGCGACACTATGCCCTCCCCTTGTGAGTTCTTGCTCCTGTATGCCCTCAATAAGGATTGCTACTTTTGTGACGTGGTGGCTGAATGCCTGCCACAGGGTGGTACTGTTTGTTGCTTCTCCTTCTTCTGCAAGAGATATTGGCAATGGTTAGCCCTGGTCCTACCACCTCCCCTCAGGATGGGAATACCCATCCTTCCAATGTCCGCTCCAAAGATGGCTGAGCCACTAAACAAACTCTGGTGGCCTGGGACATTGTCAGGTCTTTATCCCTCTACATTAGTGGAGCTAGTTGTGAGATGGGTTGCTCTTTTAATGGCTTTCTTTAATGTAGATATGAGTTGTGGACACAATTGCAGAGCTTTTTAAAATGATTAACATAGACAGAGGCAGTTCTGTATCTTGATTCCAGTACTGTACTACTCGTTTTGGGCAGCTGCATATAGAAGATGAGCACAAGTTAGTGTTTGGCATTGGATATGTACTCAGTGGTAACTTTTTTTTTTTTTTACTTGTGCATTTTATAAGTAATATTAAAGTATAATAAATTACTGCAGTGGTGGTGCTGCGGTAGCGTTGTCACCTCTCAGCTAGAGCGTCTTCTGTGTGGAGACATGCGTGAATGGGCGTACCTTTGTTGAAGGTTGTGCGTCAGGGATGACAACTCGGCACATAAAAATCTACTGCCAATCATTAGTGGACCGGAGTTCCGCTGTGGCAACCCCTAACCGGGAAAAGCCGAAAGACACAAACAAATTAAGGTATAATAAATTCCTCTTAGTTTGGCCCAAATGGATGCAGTAAAGTTATGCCGGTACTGTACAGAGTAAGAGTTGTGCTTTGGGACTTTTTGCTTACAATGCATACCTTCATTAGATTAAAATCTAATTTAATGCAGCAAAAAAGTCTAGCATAAAAGTTTTTTTCCCTTCTGTACAAAGTCGCTTCTTTTGTTAGTGGCACTGATTGTCTTAGTTACATGGAGGATATGTCTGTTAACTTTCATGCAGAACAGTATAGTACCACTGTATGTGTTACTGTTTGTGTCCAGTGCACATCAGTATAAAAAGTGATTGGTTTCTTGAGTAATAAGTTACAGTCGTAGTGTAACAAGTTTATTTTATTAACATAGTGGGGGAAGTCGTTTACATATTAAAATTTTTATATTTCTTGAGGTCTCCAGTGATGAGTATCCTGGCCTCCCAAGGAGTTCTCTTTCCCTGTTTGTTGTAACAAGAAGCATTGTTTCATCTTTACAGCTTGTGTTTGTGTAATGTAGAAAATTAATTAGTCTTTCTTTGTTGTTCTGTATTATCACTTCATAAAACGAGGTTTGATAGCATAATTTGTTCTTGAAATGGGTGCTTTCATGCAAGTCTGAAATCTTGGGGGGGGGGGGGGTGTTTAGATATCCTGTAGAGTATGACAAATCACGCTCTGTTTAATATGAGACTTTTCCCATTTGCAGTTGTTTGCTAGTTTACACTTCATTCATTGAGCGTTGTTGGATTTTTGCAGCTGTTTCAGTTAATAGTCTTTCCTTTCTAACCCACCCTGAACCAGGGGATCCTGCTGTAATGGAGCCAATGCTGGACCTAACTTCCAGGTTGAAGCCTTTAAAACAGATATATGAACATACTTTTTAGCTCATTATGGTGCCAGGTATGCAAAACACAACAAGGCTTTAAAAAATGGGCAGCTTTGCTGCCCAGCTCTTGAGATGCATTTTGCAAGACTAACTTAGCTCTGTTCATATCTGAAAGCTTACAGGGTTTAGGTCAGGATTTGTTAAGCTCTTGTTTCTGCAAGGGAGCTCCTTGCACATCACTTCATCTGATTTTTCCAGAGTACTGAAACTAATTTAAAACAGAATATGCATACTTAACTCAGCTTGTTTTATTTACTTAGTATAACAGAAGGCTCCTTGTTTTCACCTGTATACTTTTTCTTGTTTTTGGAGTCTTCACTCAATGTCAACACAGAAAATGTATTTCCTAACTTTTGGATTGCATTCAGGAAGGGAACAGCCCTATGAGTTTGATGTAGTACATGGTGCTAGATTTAGCATAGCTTAAGTTATTATGAAACAAGATTTCAAGGTCAGTAGGTTTCCCAAGTGTGTTAAATTCAAACTATTGTGCCTTTAAGAATGTACTGACTCTGAAACATTCATTCTTGTAATTGTTTCAATATTTCTGTACATGCATGTATACATAAGTGCACACATTTTAACTTGGCCTGCTTGTTAATCATGTAGGTAGATAGGTGATTACTAGGCTAACAACCCCAGGGGACCTTTTCAAGCCTAACTATGCTTCCTAAATGTATCTGGCAAGTTCTGATACCTTAAGGTTATTTTAAGGGGTAGATGTAGGTTTGGGCATGAGTGGTCCAAGCATTTACAGGAGTTCTTGGACTTTGTGGTCCAAAGCTGGATATCTTATGAGTTTTGTTATGCATTTGTCAAGAGTATTATTTGTTCTGTAACTACATGGTATATATGCATGTTCTAAACGACTGAAAGTATAAAAGCTTAACATGTAAAGATAAGAAAACTGCAGACAAACTGCATCCTGCCTGGATTCCTGGGGCACTTCTTTCTTTCACCTTCATTTAAACTGTGCACTTCTAAGTGAGGCAGTCAACCAGACCAAAATTTGATGAACACATAACTAGGTTTCTGGCTGTTTCCTTGTTAACAAGTAATGAAAAATATAACACTGGTCTTTAAGTTTGATGTGTAAGGGAAAATGAGTAACTCAATTTTATTTCAATTACATATTTTCTTTTCTCCCCCTTCCTGAAGCTTGACCACCAGCTCCTTTCTTTGCTCATGGGTTCTATCAGACCTACCTCAGACTTTCCTAGGCTCAATCCTATACACAGTCGAGGCACCTGAGGAGGTAAAGGATGCTGGTGCAGCATCATATTGCTTCCGGGGAGAGTGCCCCAACTCCCTTCACTCTGCAGCAGCCTTGGAAGGTCCACAATTGCTGCCTGAGCACTTCTGTGCATCTCAGGCCAAATGCTATACTGTTAGCAGTTTGGTGCTTGCTTGGCTCGTAACTGCTGCTAGTATAGCCTAGGCCTAGCCCCCCCCCCACTCCAAGGATGGGGTGAGCTATCATCAGCCACTCACTCCCATTCCCTCTCTATCCATCCATTTTCTCCAGCGCTCGTCTAACCCATGTTGACCAAGGAGCAGTTAGGGCTTTATCTCTGTCTTCAACACAGGGCGGGAAGAAATAAGTTACATCTTGAGACTGTGGAGCAGTCAAAAAAAAAAAAAAAAAAGCAGCCAAAGCAGAAATTTATAAATAGGATGAGGTTGTTAAAAAATGCAGACCTGCACTGGGATATAGTTGTACTGAGCTTTCTCTAGGAAAGGCTGATCTTGACCTTTTTAACCAGGTGTCTTCATGTCATGATCTCTTTGACCTTCACTCCCATCTTTAATGGTATAAGCCTATCCCAGCATTCAGTGGGTGAAAACCTGTTCTAGAATGGGCCACCAGCCTATCACAGGACATAAGGAACTCGTTTCCTGTGGGCAATTTGGAAGGTTACCAATTCCACTTATGGCATATATTTGAGATGTGCAAGGAAGCCAGCGCAGCAGTGAAAAATCTGTGGTGCATCCATTCGTGGAATTGGAAACAGTGGATTGCTACATAGTTCTGCTTTCGACAATGGTGATAGGTGGCTGCCAGACCGCATAGCATGCTATGTTTACATGGTTTCATTTATTTAATACATGCTACAGTGTTTCTACTGAACTAGTTTCATCGTTGCTTGATGGCTGTGGCTGAACTGTGAACTTCATCTTCCTTCTATTTTGCCAGCTGCCAGTTGTTTATGGTGTAGCTTCAGTCAGGATGGTATGCTGTTTGACTAGCCTGGAAAGGGAAATGCTGCCGTGTCCTACATCATTATTATTCTTATAATTTGTTGCCACTTGGGAAGATCTTTTTTTTTTTTTTTCAATTATTTTTTTTCACACAATCTTGTGTCTTGCACTTGGTGTGCATGTTAAGGATGTTAAATTCTGATAACTGCTGTTATGCATTTTTTTCCCTCAAATCTGCTTGGTGGGATGTGAGAAGATGCTGTTACTTGTTCATTTCGGCAAACGGTAGAGGTTTTATGAGAGTGTCATGTGACTGCGTTGTAATGACTTTGTCAGCTCTGTATATAGTGTCAGCTATTAGTTTTCTAGGCTTGGTGAAATTTTTTATTAGTGGCAGTATTAATTATTTTGCTTTTTTGTTAATGTAACGCTATTCACAGCCAGTTACTGCTTTTGTAACTTTGTTTTACTGATAAGGAGGAATCATGTTTTGCAAATGTGTTGCATGTTTTATTGTTATTAATTTGTGTTTCAGTATTACTTTTCACATTGTTTAAGTTATTGTTCTTTTGTAAAGTGCTTGGAGAATGAGCACTATAATAAATTTCAATACACACAAAGGATGTGCAGACTCTCCATATGCATCCCACCTTTGAACCAGACTGGAAAACCTAGCAGTGTTTGGCAGCAATTGATGATTACTGCTCTGGGATACCTGTTATATTTTTCTTTAAACTGTGTCTATGTGCTTATTGCCTGTTGTGGGATCACCTTTCTGAAGTCATCCGAAATTTGTAGCACATTTTTCACCCGAACCTGCCAGACATTATGTTGAAGAGTGAAGTTTTTAACCTTAAATTCACAAAAAGTGTGTCCTTTGCTAATGCAGTAATGGCATTGAGAGGTAGTTTGCTACTACTTGAATTTTATTTACAGATTGTTTCTGTCATGGCTTTGTTTTATGGACTATGCCTAGTTAATTATGTCACTATTTAAATGATCACTGTGTGACCATTCCCTTCTGTAGTTATCCTTTCCTTAAAGCTCTCCTTTGAGGTCTGTCTCTGCATATTTAGTGCGTAGATAAG
This sequence comes from Protopterus annectens, assembly GCF_019279795.1. Taxonomy (NCBI): domain Eukaryota; kingdom Metazoa; phylum Chordata; order Ceratodontiformes; family Protopteridae; genus Protopterus; species Protopterus annectens. The sequence continues at coordinate 935,794,719 of NC_056725.1, read as the reverse complement.
TCACCTTTTGCAGTTTTAGCAGCCTGTTGATTTTGGAGCAGGACTGACATTTCCATTGAGGGTTGTAACTGACAATCACTTTTTGGCCGATTTGTTAATGGTATTATGGGAGAGGCGATCAAAGAATGACATTATTCAGCCTTTCTTTGTGCCTTGCTTATGTAAAGTAGCTAAGAAACTCTGTATCTTTGATTCTTATTCTGGAATTGGCACTGAGGTCATACATGTTTGAAGTTGTCCCACAGTCTTCCTGTTAAGATATACAAGTTAGGACACACGAGTGGAGTGGTGAAGCATTTCTTGGATTTTTGATATGCTATACTGTCAGATCATGGCTGTGAAGGAGAACTGAACACTTGAGAGAGGTGGATAATGTATATCTGTTATAAAAGTGTTAGGAGCTGTTTGCTAAAGCACCACAGCATGCAAACTCACTGAAACTGCACACCTGAAAAAAGGACAGGGCTGATCCATGGTTTCTGGATGGTTCTGGTACTGCTTATGAGGTTGTGCTGAGGTGTTGTCTCATGAGAGTAAAGCTGATGATTTATTAGCTTGTCTCATTTGGTAGATTTACTATTTTTAGCATGGCAGGTTGTGGATACCAACATATATCTTGGATCTGTAGTTTTCAAGGTGAAAGTTGTTATCTCCATCTTGTGCCTAAGTACTGAAAGTTGGAGGAAGACCATCTTGTGTGGTGCAGTGTTATGCATCTGCAGTGACTTGTCAACAGGTACTGCAGAGATCACTTGTGATCATAGAATAGCTAAAGGTGTCGACATTTTAGTCTGAAATAAGCCTGTAAGTGTGGCCTGCAACTACCTGCCTTACACTTCACTTCTGTATTTTCATTTTATTCAGCTGTTTGTACTGGCTGTTCTGCAAGATAACCAAACTGTAGTAACAACATGTACATGTAGAACTTGTCTTAAGATAAAGCTTGAGAAAGCTTTTTGTGTATAGTTCCCTGACTTTAACTCCACTGAAAAACATCTCTGTACAGTGTTCAGCACACCACTGAATCATTAAAGGCATTAACTAGTTGTGCTGAGGTTGATTTTCTACTACATTTATTAATTTTGTGGTTGCAAGGTCCTGAGAATGAAATTCGTTGCAGCAGAATAGGCATTCATTTTATGAAATGCATGAGTAGCTTCCAGTCTGCTGTTCAATAATACATCTCATGTCAACCCTTCGATATGCCCACATTTGGAGGGAGTGGGATTACAGTTTAAAAAGTTCTTTATTTTCCAATATGTACTTTATTCAATTCTCTTCAAGGTAGCACTTGTAAAATGTTGTCCATAAAGGTAAAAAAGCGTGCATGTCTACAGTATGCCCATCATTTATTCTGACTAGGTATAATACTTAGGAATGCAGCCTTTTAGCTGATTTTACAAGCCAGTAATTATGAAGAATGACTCACCAGTGAACCAGTTCTCGGTGTGAGAGCTGTACTTGGGTGTAAAGAGGCATACATCATGGAAGCCTTGACATCATTATTCTGGTTTTAGGATGTTTACAGTTTGGCACAAGGGCACTGGACAATTCAGTTTTAAATGCATGTGAAATTAACATGTTGCAGATGAGCCAGCGAAAAGGTAACTGTTTCAAAGTTATGTGTACTTGTCTTTTGTTACTGGCTACCCAGATAAAAGCCTGTCTTTTCTGCTCTGGTGTTTCTATTTTCCAATGAAGATTCCTAATAGTAATGAAAGCAAACCCCTGCATACTGGAAAAGTTGTTAACATAAAACAATGATTCAGGACAAGTTTAACAGCATACCCCTTTCAGTGACTGCAGTGATGCCTTTACAGTTACACGTGTGCTCATGACCACTTTGTAATCATAAACCTGCCCTCCCAGCAGTGGTTTTGTTATTTGCAGGTGTTGTGATGTTCTTTGTGTTTCACTGTTGCAGTCATTACATTTGGGTTATCTGCCTGTAGGTAGCCCGCAGCCAGCCTGAATATCAGTCTTGGATTCCTGCATCAGATGCTGTCTCTTCTTCCATGACATCAGGTCATCAGGGGTATAAAACATGCAGCCAATGCCATTACATCAGTCTTACTTGCCGCACAGTGCCCGAAGCGGAAGCAGTTCGCAAGTGCCGGTTGGCCGACTCCGTAAATTTTCATTTTCGAGTTTCAGATCCAAAGTCTTAAAAAAAGCTAAGTACCCCGTTAGGGATCCTTTTTCTGGTTGTTAACCGATGTCAGTAAAAGTTAACAATTGTCTTACCTGTGAAAAGCAAATACCTCTTAAAGATTTCCATTCATACTGCATTCCTTGCTTAGGCCCAGATGACGACATCCCCCGCTGTTGGTTTTGTGCTTTATTCAACCCCCGAACTATTCGTCGTCAGTCTATTTTTGCAGCAAATTATTTTGGTACTCGGTATAATTATCCAGAAATGGCTTCGGTAAGCCATCCGACTACCATCATTCTGAAAACACGTAAGGATAAAGACAGACCGCATATGTCCAAAACTGCCGATGACACTTCGTTAAACTAGTCACCAGTTTGCCAGTGAGGTGCTTTTGCAGCCCCTGATATCCGCTACTTCAGATTCACAGGCCTCTACTGAGACCCGTTGGATGCTGCAAGATGCTTCTTTGACTATGGAACCTGTGGATGTCTCTACCTTGGATGGGTCCGGAGCCGCTGTGCAGGCACTGGCTTCTGAGGATGTATTCAGGCCTACAGATTTGCATATTAAACCAACGCCATCTTCTTCATCCAGGCCTAAAACTCGACCCACGCCTAGAAAACCGACGCCCAAACCGCATGGTCAGGCCCATATGCCTAAAAAACAAATGCTTAAAATGGCTGAAGACCTTATTATTTTAATTAGGGGAAGCCAACTAATTTTCCTTCTGATCTTCTGATCAGGATTCTGATATTTCTGTCTCTTCTGATTACCAGGATTTGCCTTTATCTACCTATGAGGATTCTGATGTAGAGGATTCCATTCCCTCTGCCCTCCCCTCCAGAAGAATTTTCTTTTGGTGAAACCTTGCACACTCTTAGGGAGCATTTCCGCTGGGAAAGTCCGGATTACTCGGACTCCAAAAAGAGGCTTAGGGAATTCTTAATCTTTCCTTAACACAGGCCTTTAGCTATCCCTCCTGTTCTGGACATTGTAGATGATGCCTTCTTGGAATCAAGCCTGTCCCCAGACTCTTTACCTCCAGCTCCCAGAAAACCTGACAGGTATTAGAGTACCTGACTCTCATAAGTTCCTCTTCAAAAATCCTACTGCGGATCCAGAGACCATTTCCCAAGGACCAAAGGGCATTAAGGCTACTGCTGCCAAAAATCCTACCTCTTCTGATAGAGATGCTACAGCCCTGGACAGATGGGGTAAGAAGGTATACACTTCTGCTATTTTGGCCATTAGGGCTTTAAATAGCCAGTTTCATACGTTAAAGTACCAGCAGCATATTATGGGATTACTTAAACAGAAAATGATGTTGATACCTGACTCTGCTGAACACAAAGAATTACAGGATTTAATGCATTCTGCTGAACAAGTTGGTAAACATACTTTGCAATGTGTGTTTGACTCTTTAGAAGCATCTTGCAGGGCTGCTGTCAATGGGTCTGTACTTAGAAGGCATGCTTGGCTTAAGGAGCAAAACTTGCCAGATCATGTTGAAGCTAAATTACTCTATGCTCCCTTAAACTGAGACTGTCTGTTTGGCAACAAAGCAGAAGTCGTCCTTAAAAAGATGAAGGAAAAAGCTGCTTTATCTATGCAAACAATGATTTCCTGCAAGTACAGCCTCCCAGATTTATTAGGCATTGGCCTTCTAAGAATTTGTCCTTTCCTGTCTCTTCCAGGCCTTCTCAGTCCAAACCCAGGAACAACAGACCACCTAGGTTAGAGTCTCAGGCTACACACAGGCCTAAGCAGTGGGGGGCTCCCACTTCCAAAGCTGGAAGTAGTAAGACACCCCCCTATGGACAAATGTCACAATGACTTAATCTTAACCCTTCCAAGCCTTGCTCAACTGCCTGCTCCCTTAGGTGGAAAGCTCACCCTACATGCAAAAAACTGGGAACTCATTACCAAGGACAAATGGGTTTTAAATATAGTCTTTCCAAGGATACAGATTCCACTTCCACACCTTACCAACCCCAAACGGCTGGCCAGACATACACCCAAATCAGTGGGCAGAGGCTCAACAGCAGGTTCTTTCTCTTCTAAGTATCAGGGCTATTCAACCTGTCCCAGCAGAAGAAAGGGGACAAGGTTTTTACTCAAGACTTTTCCTGGTACCCAGAAAAGACAGCACCTTTTTGGGAATCCCAAAATTTAAAATGCTAACACTTCAACAGCTGCTTCCTATGCTAGGCAATGATGCCTGGTTGGCAACCTTAGACTTAAAGTAAGCTTACCTTCACATTCCAATAAAGGAATCTTGTAGGAAATACCTACGTTTCAGAGCAGGCACCATGCTCTATCAGTTCTCTGCACTTCCCTTTGGCTTATGTACTGCATCCAGGGTAATCACAAAGTGTCTAGCTCCAGCCATTGCATTTTACAGGCAGAGAAATATTCAAATATACCCATACCTGGACGATTGTCTAATTCAGGCAGAAAGCCAGGTCTTGCTATTAAAACATCTGGCACTTGTAAAGAAACTTCTAACCTCGCTGGGGTATACCATAAACAAAAAGAAATCTCATGTAGTACCCTGCCAACACATTGTATTCCTGGGGCAAGCTTGAACACAACTTCCCAGATGGCTTACAGCACGCTGGAGAAACAGGTTTATTTGACAACGTACTTCAAACTACTGGCCGCAAAGACCCAGCTATCTGCAAGGAAAATTTTGCAAGCTCTGGGGTTCATTGCATTCTACTAATTTCATGTGCAAGACTGCATATGAGGAAACTACTGTAGTATCTAAAAAAGCCTATGGTGTCAACATTCTCAGGACCTGGAATCGATTCCCATCATTCCTTGTATAAAGATAGAGTTCCTTTGGTGGGCAGAAGTCTGCCACCTCAACAAGGGGCTCCCTTTCAGTCTACCCCCTGCCGCCCAAACCCTGACTACAGACACATCAGACTATGCATGCTCACTTGGCAGGGCAGTGCATTCAGGGCAAATGGAACCCGAGTCAGATGCACCTGCATATCAACCAAAAAGAAATGTTAGCTGTACAAAATTCTCTGACAGCCTTCAAGGACCACATCCTTCCAGGACAATTATTGGTAAAGACAGACAACACCACAGTTATGTGGTACATAAGCAAGGGGGTAACCCACTCGTACCCTCTCTGCAGACTAGCCATGGCTGTGTGGAACACAGCCTTGAACTACCAAGTGCACTTACAAGCTCAATTCCTGCCAGGCAAGTTGAATTCACTGGCAGATGACCTAAATAGAAATCTCATGGACCCACACAAATGGAAACTGGAACCAAAAATATTCACCCTCTTGAGGAACAAATGGGGGACTCCAGAGATGGAGCTGTTTGCCTCCCCCCGGAATTACCAATTGGACAAATTCTGCACAAGGACTCCCCACAGTCAAGCTTGGAAAGTGGATGCTCTGTCCTTAACCTGGGAAAGTTTCTCTGTTTATGCCTTTCCTCCTCTGCCAATCCTCTCGAATGTTCTGCTAAAGATCAAAAACGAAAAACCAAGGGCAATTCTTATTGCTCCAGACTGGCCTCACCAGCACTGGTACCCCCTCTTGTGCAGCATGACACTGCTGGATCTATGGCACCTACTTCAATAACCTTCCCTGCTGTCCCAGCAGGTGGGCCAGATTCTGCACCCTCAGCTTCAAACCCTGAACCTTGCAGCCTGGCTAATTCCTTGAGGTCTCCAATAGCATCCCTCAGTAAGCAGATGCTAGAGATCATTCTGGAAGCAAGGAGATCTAGTACTAGAAATTCCTATGCTGAAAAGTGGAAAAGATACTGTTCCTGGAGCCAGACTCAGGGTATGGGCACTACGGCGCCCAGCTTACCTCATATTCTTCAGTACTTAACAGAAATGCTCCACAAGGGCCTATCCCTCGTCAATTAAAATTGATGCCTCTGCCATTTCAGCACATTATAATACTAAACCTCCCCTCTTCTCTCACCCCCTGCTAAAGCAATTCCTCAGAGGGGCTAAAAATTTAAGACCTCCCAGGCGAGCCTCTACTCTAGCCCGGGACCTTAACTTTGTATTGGAAAAACTCACTTTCCCTCCATTTAAACCAGCTGCAACTGCAGAGTTGAAATTCCTTTCTTGGAAAACAGCCTTCCTTCTAGCCATCACTTCAGCAAGAAGAGTGTCTGAATTACAGGCCCTCATGGCAGTGGAGCCCTTCATTATATTCCATGTAGACAGGGTTTCCCTCAGGACCAATCCTTCCTTTATGCCCAAGGTGGTGTCTAGTGTGATCCTAAATCAGTCCATTCATTTGCCTACCTTTTTCACTTATCCACAAAACAAAGGAGAATGAATACTGCACTCCTTGGACATGCGCAGACAACTTAGATTTTATTTGGACAGGACTAAGCCTGGCAGAAAATCTGAACAGCTGCTAGTTGGCTTTGCTGCAGGGGCAGAGGGGAAGGCCATTTCAAAGCAGATAATTTCTAAATGGATAGCCCATTGCATTAATTTCTGCTATAAGCACCATGGAAAACCTACCCCACAGGGGATAAGACCACATTCCACCAGGGCTGCATCTACCTCTGCAGCCTTTCTCAGAAGAGTCCCTACCAGGGACATCCTAGAAGCTGCTTCCTGGAGCTCGGTACATACCTTCACCAAGCATTACCACATGCCCATTTTTTCTAAATCCAGAGCTGGTTTTGCCACTGCAGTCTTGCAGGGCTTAATAGCTGGCCATAATGCTCTTTAAATCCCTCCTCCCTTCCTTAGCTTTGGGAATCAACCCAAATGTAATGACTGCAACAGTGAAACACGAAGAACATAGTACAGTTGTGTACACTTACCATAAATGTAGATGTAAGAGGGTATTCACTTCAGTCCTGGTTACCCTCCCCTCCAGCCCCCTGACATCTCTTGGCTCTACCTTTGCTTATTGTTTTAAGGTTTCTGGTGTATTTGCTTTTTGATGGAGGTGTAACTTATCATATAATTGCTTCCCATTGTGGGGGCACCTGACATGTGGGGCAAGAAAAACTGATGTAATGGCGTCGGCTACATGTTTTATACCCCTGACGACCTGAAGTCATGGATGAAGAGACCGCGTCCAACACAGGAATCCAAGACTTTGATTTTCAGGCCTGCTGAGGGCTACCTGCAGGCAGATAACCCAAATGTAATGACTGCAACAGTGAATACGCTCTAACATCTGCATTTATGGTAAGTGTACACAACTGTACTTTCTTCATACCTTTGCTACAATGGAAATTAACTAAATGGAATAACTGCAAAACTAACACTGAACAGACAGTTGTCCTTGCAGTAAGTGTGTGTGTTTGCGTGCACGTGTGTATGTGTGCGCGCGTGTGTGCGCCTGTGTGTGTGTGCTTGCAGAGCCGTCATATTCAGCTGGTTATCAGTAGATGGTATGAGCTACCTTCCTTTTCCCACACAGTAGGTAGCCTTCTGCTTTCTTTGGAATGCATTTTCCATCTTTGATGAGGTCAGGGAACATGAGTCTTTAGATTGAAAGGAGTGGCTGCATGTGGTAAACTTGATATTATCTAAACAGGGCAACTGGTCTGGAAAGAGATGACAAGAAATGTGTGGATAGCACACCGTATCTTTCTTGTTTGTGACATGCAAGATATTTTGTATCACACAGTTGAAAACTAAGTAATTGGTGCAGTGGTCTGGACTTTGACCATCTGGGGCAGCTGAACTACTTGAGGCCTGCACTAACATGATGATTTGCATCTCAGGTGCCATGTGAGGAAGCAACATTTCACTTGGTGATGGTAGAGTGTAACAGTCTTCCTGAAGTTGTAGTGATGATTAAAAATCTAAAGAAAACAAAAAAAAAAAAACAGGTGTACTGCCATCCCTGCATATGAGGTGTGTGTGTGTGAGAAATACTACATAAGACTGACAGCTACACTAGTAGCTAATGGGCAGTGTGAATGGCCAATCTACTGCTAATCTACAGTCAGGTCTGTGTTTCTGTTATGACCTAGGACAATTCTAGCTTTAGTTGTGCTTATCCTAAAAGTGCTGCACTTTGGTTTTAATTTATTCAGATTTTGCGCAATTAACAATTTGGTTAGCAGATGTGTTTCATTCGCATTGTTTCACTACTCAACAGACAAACCGATAAATCCACTTTATTCATTCAGAGGTTTTTAAAAGTAAAGAACATTTCTTCTTTTGAAGCAGTGTGGTACACCAGTTACTGTTTACTGAAGTTTGCAAAAGATTTTGGTTTGATTCCACTTTCTTTCCTGAGTTATTCATTTGGAATGATGGTAGTATAAGATCTCTGTTAACAAACATTGTTATTTGTATGACAGAAGGCACTGTCCAGTCTGAGACTGGAGTTCCTTCATCTCCAAGAGGACAAAGACAGCAGTACTTAAACTGGCAATGAAAATTTCCCTTGGATGCCTGGAACCTCCCCCTTACTCATAATGCTATGCTCATCCAGACCACTGTATAGCTGTCTTTTGCTACCCTTGTAGTCACATTCGTACAGAAAAATGCCCTAAAGCTACCAGTTTAACTTGAGTGTTTTGGTGCTGTGCTTTTCAGTGTTTCATTAGAGTTTCACCATCTGTTCTTTATTTGCCCTATCTGCACCACATGTCAGTGTGCTCTATTTTTCTGACTAAAAAATCATTTGGAGAGATGTTCAGCATTCTGCTTTCACTGTTGTCCCTCTGATGATCTTGTGACATGTATTTACTGTGGTAAAAGTGTTTTCATAGGTGTGTTCATAGGTGTGTACTAGGCTAATGGCCCTGGAGCCTTTACAAGCCTAGCCCATAGGATTACCCTGGCATCGTGCCACCCAACCTTAGTGCCTATGTTGAGTAGAGCCACTGGAGTGAACCCAGGGGTGAATTTTCTATTTCCCATCCACTCATCAAGATTCCTCTTGAAGAGGGCCAGTGAGGTGCTCTGCTTGACATGTATGGGAAGTCTATTCCATAGCATGGGCAGTGTCTGGGTTATGAACCTATCCCTCCAGCATGTTCTGTTGATTGTGGTAATGAGGTTGAGGTCTCTGAAGCATGTGGTGCGGGGGGATTGTGATTTCTTTAGATGTAGTATTTCTAACAAAGCTGGTCAGACATGGCTTTGTAAGTCAAGCAGAGATCGCCTCTAAGTAGGCGATATGAGACGGAGAATAGTTGGAGTTTTTTGAGTCTGTCCATATAGGACAAATGTTTAAGGTCTCAGATCCTCTTTGTGAGGTACTTTTGCAGCCTCAAGTTTTTTGAGTCTGTCCATATAGGACAAATGTTTAAGGCCTCAGATCCTCTTTGTGAGGTACTTTTGCAGCCTCTCCAGTTGTTGCAGGTGTCTAGTGAGGTACATGCCAAATGGGGCATTGTACTCAATGATTGGCCTTATGAGGGAAGAGTAGAGGGAGACAATGACCTCTTTCTTCCTGGCTGCAAAACCCTGAGTAATGAGATGTGCCACATAGAAGGACTTTCTGACCACAGTGGCAGCGTCGTGGTCAAAAGTGAGGTTGCTGTCAACTTGTGTTCCCAGATCTCTTATAATGCCTTCTGTGTTCAGTGGACTACTATCAATGTGGTAATTCAGGGGAACCGGGTTTTTCCAAAAGGGGATGAAGACACATTTTTTGGCATTGAACTTAAGACCATGGTTCTGATACCAGTCGTTGGTCTCATTGAGGCCTTTCTGTAGGATGTCAACATCACTTGGGGAGTTAATAATAGCTCCCAACTTGCAATTATCTGTGAGCTTTGTCAGCCAGAGTCCCTTTGTGTTTGCATGGACTTCAGAGAAGTAGATACCAAACAGGAGAGGACCCTGGATTGAACCCTGTGGGACTCCACTCGTGACTGGTTGACAGTCTGACTTGGAGTCAGCTACTTTCACACTGTGGGTTCTATATGTGAGCCAGTTTGCAACCCACCTAGTGATATAGAAGTTGATGCCTAGTTTACTAAGTTTTTCTGTGATTCTTGAGTGGGGAATGGTATCAAAGGCCTTGGCCAGATCAAGGTAGGTTATATGAACCACATTACCTTCATCCACAGCTCTGGTGACTGACTCAAAGAAGTCGACCAAGTTGAGCAGGCATATGATCTACCCTTCACAAAACCAGACTGTGTAGTATCCAGAGTTTGGAGATTCCCTATATCTTTGTTTATTAGGTCCATGGTGATGCGTTCCATAACTTTGCATATCAGACTCGTCAGGCTAATGGGGCGATAGTTCCCGGGGTCTGTAGTCGCTCATCCTTTGTGGAGAGGGATGACTGCAACAGTGTGCCATTCGGTAGGGACAAAGCCTGAGGTGAGTCTGTGATTTTCTTTACTGTCTGCTGCAATTCTGTTTTCATAGCTAGCTTTAGGGGATTTGATGAGGGATCTCAACCTTTTGTTGAGGCTGATAAGGGAGTTTTTCCAGTATTGGGACTTCACCTTATTCCGCATCAGTTTCCCCCTCCTGTTGTAGAGTTTGTTTATGGCAGGGGACCACCAAATTGGCTTCCTTTGTCTCCTCAAAAAAAAAAAAAAAAAAAAAATCTTAGTTCTATTGGGTATGGCGAGATCCATGCATTTGTGTACGTGTTCATACACTGCATTGGTGTATGATTTGGCAGTCATGTAACTATTCTCCATTTGCATGGGTGCCGTGAAGTTAGCCACCTCTGTTTTTAGGAGCCCAAAGTTAGCTTTGGAGAAGTTTTTCATGATGGTTACCTTTGTTGAGGGTTTGGGAGGGATTTGGATTTCCAAGGTGATTAGCTTGTGATCGGATTTAACCAGAGAGGAGTTGACTACTGGTGTAGAGCAACGGTCGCCCATGTTAGTAATGACCAGGTCAAGGATGTTGCTACCTCTAGTGGGGGTAAGAATGAGCTGGTCCAGGGCATTTGAATTAATGAATTCCAGAAAGCGTTGGGCAAGTGTATTGGTACGAGTAGTTTTCCCAGTTAATGGAGGTTTAGTGGAAGTCGCCCAGTATGAGAGTGTTAGGTTGGACCCTAATATTCTCCAGGGTGCTTAGGAATGTGGAGAGTGAATCTTGGGACATGGTTGGGGACCTATAGCAAGCTATGACATAAATCGCTGTCTTACCCAATGTTAGCTGTACCTGAAGTATCTCAGATGCGTTAAGTTGGCTACCAGTCTGGAGGTGTGAGCATCCTTTATGAATATGGAAACACCACCACCTTTGGAGCTTCGGTCCAAGCTCTGGGGCCGAAAAGTGTGGAATGAGTTGTAACCTGGTAGTGCAGGGGTGCTTTCTGCTGCCTCGAACCAGGTCTCTGTTGCAGCGCAAATGTTAATTTTCTCCATTTTAAGGAGTACTTTGAGCAAGTGCGTTTTGAGATTTAGACTTCTAGCGTTGAGCACCATGACCCTCAAATTGCATGTGTTTGTAGCTGTTACGGTAGTAATTTGGTCTTTGGAACGCAGCCTAGAAAAAGTCACTATAGGGATGGCAAAAGCCTTGGCCAGTATCCGGAAGCCCAGGGGTGACAGATGCAGACCATCTCTGGCAAAGCATCGAGGTCTGTCAGTCATGTCATCCCAGGCAAATACTGGATCGCCTTAGAATGACACCAGAAAATTAGCCAGTTGTTGAAATCAATCATTTTCTGCTTCTACTGTGGTATCATTCTGGGTGATGGTTGGATGCTGCTCAGGGCTAGGGTCATACCCGCCTGGGCTACATAATCCGAGAGCTCATCCATGTCTCTTCATATTTTGATTTGAAAATTTGTGATTGTTGCACCTGGATTTGCAAGTTTTTCTCTGTTTCACATTCAATTCACAGTTTAGATTTACTGCTGTGTAGTTGCTTACAGTTTTGAGCTTCATGGAGTTGTTAGTGCTGTTGCTGTTTCTTGGTATTGCTGAATTCTTAAAGGGAAAATCTCAGGGATTTTTTTGTTTTGATTCAGCTGTTGTTTCTATTTCAGATTTGCCTTTCTGAGCATGCTTACCTTTGTCTGAGTGGCTGGGGGAAGATTGCCTGCAGGAGGTTTCAAAGGTGTTGGCCAAATTCCTTCTCAAATTGCAGTTGTACTGGCAATAGCTCTCCCTGTGAGCCATTCTTTATAGGTTCTAGGTAGGTACTAGGCTACCGGCCCGAGGGCCAAAGCAAGCCTAGTCAACAGTGTATTGGCTTTCACCACCCACGTAGTGTTAAATTCCTGCCTCTCTATCGAGCAGAGCCCCAGACATAATCCCAGGGGTGAATTTTTTTATCACCCATTCACTTATCAAGGTTTTTCTTGGAGTGCTAATGATGAGCTCTGCTTGATGTAGATGGGAATTTTGTTCCAGAGCATGGGAAGTCTCTGGGACAAGAATCTATCCCTCCAGCATGTCCTATTTATTGTTGTGGGTGAGCTTTAGATCCCTAGACCGTGTAGTTCAGGGATATTGGGATTTCTTTAAGTGGAGCATGTCCATTAATTCCGGGTTTGACATGGCTTTGTATGTTAGACAGAGGTCTCCTTGGAGTAAGCGGTATGCAACCAAGTAGAGTTGGAGTTTCTTGAGTCTGTCGGCATAGGGCAACTGTTTGAGGCCAGCAATCCTCTCGGTGAGGTACTTTTGGGGCCTCTCCAGTTGTAGGTGTTTTGTGAGGTACATCCCAAATGGGGCGTTGTATTCAGTGAGGGGTCTGATAAGTGATGAGTAGAGGGGGACAATGACTTACTTATTTCTAGATGCAAACCCTTTTATGATTAGGTGGGCCACATAGAAAGATTTTCTGACCACTGTGGTAATGTGGTTATGGAAGGAGAGGTTACTGTCCACTTGGGTCCCAAGGTCTCGTTATCACACTTTCTGTGTTAAGTGAACTTCCCCCTATTTTTTTTTTTTTCAAAAAATGTTTTATTAATTATATAAATAGCAAGACAATTAAACGATTATACATAACAAGAAGGCATAAATGAACATATAACAATTCATCTAGTGATAACAACCTTCATGAGGTTTTGATAAGTTATTTAGAAATAAAACATACACCATATGTACACTATATACAAGTTAGGCAACCTTAAAAAAAAAAAAAAAAAAAAAAAAAATATATATATATTTAACATTAACTATTTAATATGTTTAGAACCTTTTCTAACACAACCTTTCTAATAGCTTTTTTTTGGACTTCCACCTAAGTATCTTTGAGCATCAATAAATTTAAAAGCCATTTTCTGGAAAGTAACCCATTTTAATTTAGAACGATCAATCCAATTTTGTATTATATAAAGTTTTAGTAATGAGCAAATAAAAATGATAACATGAATATCAACTTTTGAAAGATGAATCAATGGAATATGTAGAATAGCAAATTCCCACATCAACGTGGATTTTTGATATCCCATTTTCTGCAGTCTGACTTTCAAAGATGTCCACAATCTGTGAGAAAAATGACAATACCATAGAATATGAAGGAGGTCTGCTTGGGGATGAGAACAGCATGAACACGAAGGGGACTTATTTGGGTTAAATTTGTTTAATTTGATTGGGGTAAAGTAGGCATCATTATTAATCATTAATTGTGTGTATGCTAATTTTTTAAAAGGGATAAATTCCTTAGTGTGTCTAATAGCCAGGATTTTCTGAGATTCTGACAATTGGGAATTATAATTCAACCAAACATTAGATAAAAGACAGTTGTGGTCCATCATTAAATAATTAATTAATTTATATGAGTTTGAGAGCATTTTATCAGATGATGAAAGTATTTTGATAATCGTGTTAAGGTTTTTTAATTGTGAGTCTATGGGGACCAGAGATACAAATTTGTTTTTAATTATTGCTCTTAATTGTGTAAGAATTGGTGAGTAATTCCAGTTTACTTTCAATAACTTACGCCAGTCAGATAAAGGCAAGTCAATATATTTCAAAACATCTCCTACTTTTAGATTTTTAATTAAAGGATAGTTTAAGTTCAAAAGTTTATTGTCCAATAATATATTTGGGTTTAGATGAATTGGCTGAACATGGTGCGAGATCTTTTCTAGTTTACACATTTTGAGTAAGGTTTGGAAATCTCTAATCTTTTGTTTAAATACTGTAGATATATTTTTAATAAATAAACTATCCAGAGAGATAAAGGGAATAGCTTCAGGATTTAAATTATTAGAAATGACATAGTTATACCATAATTTTATCCATAAAGAGTGATTTGGATAAGAAGTGTTATTGAATTTAGAGATAGTAAGAAGTTTATTGGATGAGACAATCAAATAATAGAGATAAAGATTAGGTAAACCCAAACCTCCCTTGTCCTTCGAAAATGCCAATCTAGAATAGGAAATTCTAACAGATTTAGGGAACCATATGAATTTTGCCAAAGCTTTATTTACAGACTCAAAAAATTTTTGAAATTATCTGATCAGATGATGAGAATTGGTAAAGAAATTTAGGGAGAATATTCATTTTAATAATGGCCACCCTTGAAAGAAATGAAAGGTTTAGATGCTTCCATCTGTCCATATCAGACAATATAGAGTTCCATAATTTATTAATATTATTTTGAAAGGAAGATTTATTATTGTGTTCTAAATTGATTCCTAAATATTTTATATTATAAGTAAACTGAAAATGATCGCCTGGAAACAAAAAAGATTTGTGTGCTAAATGATTTAAGGGAAAAATATGAGTTTTTGTAGAATTTAAAAGATAGTTGGAAACCAAAGAAAAATAATCAATAGAATTCATTATTTTTCTGTAATCAGATAATGGAGTTTGAAAGTAGATTACTAAATCATCCATAAAAGCAGAGAAATGAATATTAGTATTAAGAATTCTAGGGATGTTATGAAAAGTATTTTGAGTAATAAACAATAGCAAAGGTTCTAAATAAATGTTGAAAAGAAAAGGGGACAATGGACAACCCTGTCTTGTTCCTTTAGTGATCTTTATCGGAGCTGAAAATTGACCATTAATGTATAGTCTAGTAAACATATTCTTGTATAAAACTTTTAAAAAATTTATAAAGAATAAGGGAATATTAAAACATAACATAGTTTGAAATAGAAAGTTCCAACATACTCTGTCAAAGGCATTTGATGCATCTATAATCAAAGCATATATAGGGTTTGGATTTTTCTTAATTAGATGAAGTATAGTCTCTAAAGATAGAGTATTATCCCAAGCATGTCTCTGAGACATAAAACCTGATTGATCTGACGAGATAATTGAGGGTAAAATCCATTTCAATCTGTTAGCCAGAATAGATGACAGAATCTTAATATCCACGTTAATTAAAGAAATGGGTCTATAATTTACTGGGTCAGATTTATCTTTATTATTTTTAGAATTAGAATGGTTTTGGATGTGTTCCAATGAATATCTGAGATATCATTAACTCTTATATGATTGTAAACTTTAAATAGAAAGGGAAGAACTACCAATTTGAAAGTTTTGAAAAATTCTGGAGTAAAACCATCAGGTCCCGGAGATTTACCCAATTTAAGATTATCTATTGAATCCGAGATTTCTTGTACCGATATAGGGGTAGAAAGTAGTTTTGCTGATTATCATTAAGTTTAGGGAACTGCAAAGAGTCTAAAAAGAGTTTTGTGTGATTATCTTTAACAGAATTAGAAGAACCTGAATATAACTCAGTGTAAAGAGAGGTGAAAAGTTGAATAATCTCTTCATCAGTATTGTATAATCTGTTATTATAAGATAAAGATGTAATATTTGGATTTCTGAAGTTAACTTTAATAATTCTCGCTAACAATTTAGATGGAACCTGGGCCCACTCTGAATATGAAGCAAGTAGCTTTTGTTCAGCTAAGGAGAGGTTATTTTGGTGAAGCAGAATTAAATCTTTCTGACAATCAAAAATTTGTTTTTCTAAAGTAGCATCATAGTTCAGACTAAGATGATTTTCCAACTAAGAAATTCTTGATTTTAAGAATTCCTCTTTCTTAAAGTATTGTTTTTTGAAAAAAGCAGCTTTACTAATAAATAAACCTCTTAATCTTGCTTTACATGCAGCCCATTGTATGTCATAAGGAATGTCTGATGATTCAAGACTATTCACCACTTCATTTAGGATTTCTGAAGCTTGTTTGCAAATATCTTCATCTGACAAGTTATTATTTAAGGTCCACTTATTAAACATAGTTTTATTTTTGATATTGGGTTTTATGTTCAATTTTAGTGAAATTCTTGAGTGATCCGAAAAGAATCTGGGTTCTGTAGTAAAGTCCACAATATATTTTGAAATATAATCTGAAATTAGAAAGAAGTCTAATCTGGACCACGAATGATAGCACTTAGAATAATAAGTATATATATCATTCTTGTTTATATTTTTAACAGTGCGGAGGGGATCTATTAAATTATATTCTGTCATCATATCATTTATAGCCAGAGTAGATTGAAGATTATAGGTGACAGTGGAGCGGAACGATCAATTACAGGGTTTATAACTGCATTCCAGTCACCACCCACTATAATATGATGATCCTTATAGGATGCAAGAATATTGTAAATTTTTAAAATGAACAAATGTTGTGAATTACATGGGCCATATAGATTTAAAATTAATAAGGGTTTGTCCAAACCAGCAATAGAAGCGTAAATAAGCACCACCTCCCCTCATCATCAAATTTCTCATCAATAATATTCCCAATGAATTTTTGTTTAATGATTATAGCTACACCTCTGGAGTTAGATGAGTCACCTGAAGCTATAATCTTTTTGATCCATTTTTTTTTAACTCTTTATTCCAATCAATACGTGAAATATGGGTCTCTTGAATAAAACAAATGTTAGCCTGTGATTTAAAGATCATATGAAATAATAGTGACTTTTTCGCTTTATCTTGAATGCCTCTAACATTCCAAGAATCTAAAATTATGTCAACAGGCATATTCTACAAGTATAATCATTATTGATGCTATAAAAGTGGACTCAAGGTGCAAATCCAACACAACATTAAAAAGAAGAAGAAAAAAAATAAAAGAAAAAACAGTCTTTAAGTATTCAAGCAAGTCATCAAATAACATTTGTTGAAAAAAAAAAAGAAAAAAGGTTTTTCAAGAACCATGAAATGTATAATAATAACCTTTATCCTAACCCTAGTGCCTACCCACCAATCCCCCTGTGATAAAGGAAGAGCAGAAGAACATAAAAAAAACATTGTAATTATAGATAATAATAACCTCAAGTTAGAATACAAATTACTCAAAGGAAGCCTAACATAACATAAAGTCCGAGTAAAACTACTAAAAATATGTACAAAATTAACTAATTTCAAGACGTCCAACATGCTTAATCCCTACTTCTAATACTAATCTAAAGCTCCTATCCTTAAATTGAAATTTATAGTGATTAAATGTATTTCCTCAAGTAGTTCAAGAGAAAGAGAAACAAGTAAATAATAAATAAATCACACTCTGCTTAACTAGAACACTCTATCATAAGAAGTAATACAATTAAAACTGAAAGAATATGTAAGATAACATATATAAGTATAACAAAACCAACTGGTAACATTATAATATAAGTAAATAAGCATAGCATTACTGAACTAAAGATAATAGTCATGCACTATCTACTGAACCTTCTTTAGTACTTTAGTGATAATTTCATTAATCAACATGACCATTAGTATGATAAAAGCACTAATACCTGTAGAATGAGTATTTAGTTATAGTTCAAATAAAGCAAAAAACAACTACCAAGCAACCATATCTCAAAATGAAAAACAATTTAGTCTGGAGATGCATCTATTAACTAGATAATAATAGTACAGGAACTATTCAAAATGAAATATTATAAGCTGTAAGGTTTTAACACTAGTTAATATACATGAATAAAGTATAATTATATTATTAAATAGTAACTTAAACAGCATCATATATATTGGACTGAATGTACAACAATGTGCATACATATAATTTTAAATCTACTTTTTGAATATTTTACTAATGACTCTGATAGGTTATGTAGCCATACTATTCTTCTAAGCCGTAGATGTAACATAGCAAAACAGCATGAAAAGACAAGGCTTTTAAAGTAAACATTTTGAACATCTAATTAAAACAGAAACAAGCAAGCTAAATGCAGTAAATCTAAGGGCTTAAATATATACAGGTAGATTCAGCTAATCATATTAAAGATAGTTATTTCAAACCTTTCAAATAAGTAAAGGCTTTCTTAAACATCAACTACTAATCACAAATATCACATCCAGCCTCTGAGAAGAAAGAGAGCAGAGAATAGAAAGAACATGAAACTTTCATATGAACAGGTATACTTTGTAACATTTGTCAAATTAAACACTTCAGTATAATATAAAATATTGTATGAAAAAATATTCTGAATAGGAAAATATGTTCATTTCTTTACACATCCTTTAGAATTTTAATATATAAAACTAACCTGTTCATTTGTTTTTTGAAATATTTTCACTCTGCTTTATGAAAGTAGCAGCTTGCTTTGAAGTCATGCAGACACACTAAAAGTCACTGAATATATTATGTGACATGAATCTGTTTAAATTTAAAAAGCAACCTTCATTTATGAAGAGAAAACACTTTAAATAATAGCCAGATCTATTAAAAAGTTAGTGCTATTTAATACTTGTTGAAAACAAGCAGACTTGTGTATTTGAAACTGTCCTTCTTTCCTCACAAATGATGACATCACCATCCATCTCAGAGAGACTGTAGTGTGCGCATGTTCATGCAGAGCATCAGCTGGAACTCTGAGGGGAAGATTTTCTTGCTAGAATGTTGAGATGGAATGTTTTTCCCTCCAAAAATCATTTAGCTTACACAGAAGGCTGTAACTCAAAAGCTTGTAGTAAAATTAACATATTATCTATTTACACAGCAAGCATATGTGAGAGAAAGAGAAAAAAGTAAATACAGCAATTTAAATGCTTCTATTAATCCACACAAATCTAACAAGCATATATCCTGTCACTGCACACTGTCATACGAAATCTAGCATGTGTAAATTACATGACAAGTTCTTAAGCTAATATAATTATGTCACACCAGAATTACAAATCATGTAACACAAATACTGTCAGAGTAAAGAAATGAAAAAATCAAACCTTATTGTAGTTCTTTAACAGTAGAATATTAAGATACAATGTCAGGAAGCTTTTTAAATGTTTTAAGAAAAATGTCTTTTGCATCTTTAGGATCTGAACATACAAATCTTTTGTCATTAGCTGTGAAAGACAAGGTATTAGGATAAGCCATTCGAAATCTAATCCCTCTTTTTATCAAGTCAGCACAATAGGGGCTAGTTTTTGTCTATTTAATTTGATCTGTGCAGGAAGATCTTGGGAAAATGATAGTTTGTGAGACTTCCATATGAATTGTTTCTTTGTTTTAGCAGTTTCTAGGATCTGGAAAGTGTCTTGAAAGTTTAGTAACTTAGTATAAATTAACCTTGGTGTAGAAGAATCTTGCTTTGTATGCAGTGCTCTGTGTGCTCTCTCTACAATTATAGATTTTGAAGAAGCTTCACAATTTAACAGTGTTTCAAAGATATTTTTAGTCACAGATAACAAGTTTTTATTGTCATAAGATTCAGGTAAACCACGAATAATGATGTTATTTCTTCGACTCCTGGCTTCCAGATCTAATATTTTAGCTTGTAAATCTGAAATAGTTTTATCTCTAGATTTAAAGTCACTTTCCAATAAGTCTGTTTTAACTTCCAAAGCTAAGATTTTATTTTCAATAGTAACAATACTATCTTTTATTTGCTTTAAAGATTTACTAAAGTCTGCAAACTGTTCTGAAAAGTTTTGTATAACACTTTGGATTGGTTTTAATGCTATTTTTAGTTCTTCTAAAAGGAAATTTGAGCCATTTAAATCTTTATTACTTACATTAATAGTTTCTGTAGGTTGTCTAGATGATTTCAGTCTTTTTGAACCTGAATCTTTTTCAGGAGAGAGCATTGAAGTATATTTGGCCTTTGTAGGCTGAGTCTCCATGGAGTCAGATTTTGTAGCCATGTCCAGAAATGGAATGCAGTCAACAGGATACCAGGAACCAGGAACAGACTGGAGCAGTAGGAGTCCCAGCAGCAGAGAGACCAAGAATGTTCTGAGGTAAAATAAATCCCAGGATGATAAGTCCAGAAGAAAAAATAATCCAAATGCGTAGAAAAAGATTTATAAAATCTTTTAGTATAAAAATTTGAGGAAAAAGGTTGATATAAAGTTGTAAAAAAAAACAAAAGTTAAATATCTGTGAGGAGCTCAGAGAGTAAGGACTAGACTAGTCGGCGGCCATCTTGGAATCGAACTTCCCCCTATTTGTTAATTCATGGGTACCATGTTTTTACCAAAGGGGATAACAATGCACTTTTTGGCATTTAGCTTGAGGCCATGATTTTGACACCAGGTGTTTGTCTCGGTGAGGCCCTTTTGCAGGATGTCTACGTCGGCAGGGGAATCGATAATGGCACCCAGTTTGCAGTCACCTGCGAACTTGGTTAACCATAGACCCTCTGTGTTCACTTCCACTTCGGAGAAGTATATACCGAACAGGAGAGGTCCCAAGACTGAACTCTGGGGCACTCCACTTGTCACTGTTTTGGAGTCGGATCTGGAGTCTGCAACTCTCACCTTGTGGGGCCAGTTGGCCACCCATCTCATGAAGTAAGGGTTTTTGTTAAGGATTAATGAGTTTATCTATGATTCCTGAATGGGGGATAGTGTCAAAGGCTTTAGCGAGGTCCAGGTAGGCTGTGTGGACCACCTTGCCCTCGTCTGTGGCCTTGGTAACTGTTTCAAATAAGTCTACCAGGTTTAGGAGACATGATCTACCTTTCAGAAATCTGAATTGGGTAGCATCCAAAGTTTGGAGGTTACCAATGTCTTTGTTTATGAGTTCCATGATGATACGCTCCATGGCCTTGCAGACCAGGCTTGTCAGGCTAATGGGTCAATAGTTCCCGGTGTCTGTGGTGGTTCCTCCTTTGTGGAGTGGGGTAACAGTTGCTATGCACCATTCCATGGGTGTACAGCCTGGGGTGAGGCTGTGATCGAGCATGGAGTTTAGGTGGGGGGCTAGTTCATTTTGGAGTTCATCTAAGATGCAGCCTGAGATGTTGTCCGGTCCTATGGATGCTGTGTTTTTGGCTTTAGAGAGTGCCATTTTTACCTGCGTGTTTGTGATTGACGGGGCTCTACAACCATTTGGTATAGTTATAGTCCATTTGGGGGGTGAGGGGGCCATAAAGTTTGCACTGAACCTCTCTGCCAAGATATTTGCAGTATCAGTTGGCTCTGTATGTTTTGCGCCATTCTGTTGTAGCTCTGTGCAGATCAGGGTGTTGCTATGGAGATTCTTGACATAGCTAAAGAATGCCTTGTGGTTGTCTTTGTTATCCGTGGCAATTTTTCTTTCAAAATTAGCTTTGGAGGATTTAATGAGCGATCTTGGTTGCTTACTGAGGCCTGTTAGTGAATTCCTCCATACCTGGGTTTTTACTCTCATTTTGCAACAGTTTTTTCCTTCTCTTGTAGAGTTTGTTAATGGCAGGGGTCCACCAGATTGACTTCCATTTTTTGGAGGATAGCGTCTTGGTTTTGTTGGGGATAGCATGATCCATGCACTCTGCAGGTGCTTGTAGAGTGTATTTGTGTAGGATTCAGCAGTCGTGACTGTATTGGGGGGGCATTGCAAAGTTAGCCACCTCAGTTTTAAGTAGCATGAAGTTTACTTTGGAGAATTTTTTTACGATGATTTCCTTGTGTGGGGGTGGGGTCGGGATGTGGATATCTAGGGTGATTAGTTTAAGGTCTGATATAACAAGCGAGAAGTTGATCTCTGGCAGTGAACACTGGTCACCCATGCTGGTAATGATCAGGTCCAGAATATTGTTGCCCCTAGTGGGGTTGTTGACAAGTTCATCCAGGGTATTAGAGTTTATAAATTACAGGAATCGTTGAGCAAGGGGATTAGTACAAGAGTAGTTTCCCCACTTTGTTAGGGTAGTTGAAATTGCCCATGATTATGGTACTTGGTTGGACCCTCATTTTTTCCACTGTCCCCAGGAACGAGGAGTGAAGGTCCTGAGTTATGGTGGGGGATCTACAAAAAGCTAGAATTTGGAATGCATTTTTGCTCAGGGTTAGTTGCACTTGGATGATTTCAGAGGCATCATGTTTTGCAAGTAGCCTGGAGGTGTGGATGTCCTTGATGAAGATGGACACACCTCTGCCCTTCGTGTTTTGGTCTGGGTTTTGTCACTGAAATGTGTGGTATGAATTATAGCCTGGTAGTGCTGGGGTGCTCTTGGGAGCCTTGAAGCAGGTCTCAGTCACTGCACAGATATCGATGTTCTCCATTTTGAGGAGTGCCTCAAGTGAGTGCATTTTGAGGTTTAGACTCCTAACATTGAGCAGCATTGCCCTCATTTTTTTGTCACCTGTAGTTCTTATGGTGCTGGGTTTGTTTTTTGAGCCTTGCCTAAAAAAGGCACTATGGGGGCGGCAAGAGCCTTGGCCAATATCCTGAATCCCAGGGGTGACAGGTGCAGGCCATCTCTGGCAAAGCATTGTGGCCTGTCAAGCATGTCATCCCAGGCAGACAGATACTGGATCCCCTTTGAATGACACCAGAAGCTTAGCCAATTGTTGAAGTTGATCATCTTATCCTTGTACTGTGGTATCATTCTTGGTGAAGGCAGGATGCTACTCAGGGCTAGGGTCATACCTGCCTGTGCTACAAGATTGGAGAGCTCTTCCATGTCTCTCTTCATGTCGTCCAGGGAGGTACATCTCGGGTCATTAACACCAACATGGACAATGACAGAGTCATATTTGTACTTGCCTTGTAGTGACCTGAGTGCATGCGTTATGTGGCGGATTCTGGCACCCGACAAGCAGCTGACAGTAACCTTTTCTTTGTCCAGCCTGGTGAGTGGGACGTCAGTGTGCCCAACTGTAGAGTCACCTATCACTAGTGTGTTGGGTATGTTGTTTTGCCTTATGGGCTGTGTTTGTGTGGCACACCGAGTTTGTGAGCTATGTGTTGTTTGGGGTGTGTTGGTGGGAGGAGGTTGCTTGTGTGTCTGCTTTGGAGGTCTCTGTTGACTAGGCAGATTTAGATTTTTATTCAGAGCCTCCGTATATGTCTTGGTGTTACTATGTGTGGGTTTGGAGGTGTTGGTTTAGTTGGTCTGTGTGTAGTGAGTGGGGTGCTGCGAGTTATTACCTTGTCCTGTTGACTGTCTGTTCCAGTCTTGGTTGGGGAGAGCTTTGTCTCTAGATTGGCTGTATAAGTGCATCTCTTGCAAGTGTTAGTGTTTGGTGGTAGGAGGAGAGGGTTGGCTGTGTACATGAGGCAGTTGTAACATTGCATCAAGATGGCCAGGTTCATCAGGTAGGCTGGAGAGTACACTGGGAGCTGTCTCTTGGACATCCTGAATAAGTAGTAATGACTGTTTACTTTTGTTAAGTGGGGAAGTAGTTGTCAAGTGGAGAAGTATATAGACTATTCCCTTCTGGCAGATGTGGGGGTTGAGTGCTGGGACTTATTTAGTGCTGCAGCAAATTTAGAACAAGTGCTGGGCTAAAAGGTGCGGTTGTGAGTGCTTTAGGCTGAAAGACTGAGAAGTTATAAGGGAAAAACTGAAGAGCAGACTTTCTGGAGCCGGGGATAGTTAACCCTATCGAACCGGCAGTGTGCAAAACTGCGCAAATGCGGGTTTTTATAGCAGAAAGATGAAAGGGATAGAAATTATCCCAAAATGGCCAATAAACTACACATTCTGAGCTGAAAACCACTCCTCCAGGGACAGATAGGCTGCTCAAAGCTCCCCATTCTCACTAGTGAACAGAGAAACTTTCTTCTGGCCAAGTAAGGTATGGGCAACAGAGAAACTTCAGTACAGCCCTGGATTTAGCAAACTCTGAAAACTGGACTCAACTAGCTTCAGAAAAGGCAGGAAACAAGTGTAGGATAGCTTATTTTTTTGTTTTTTTAAGAAGTAAAGGCAGTTAAAACAAAATAATCACTTTAAAGCACAGTAAAACTACTATTGTACTTGATATGTGCTGATTTTTGAATACTACTAGACAAATGCACTATTTTTATGAGCTGGCTGCTTGTACATCTGTAGAAACATGAGTAATGCAAAGTTTAATCATTAGTATACACTCATCTTTTACTTTCATTTCATATTTTATGTTTTGCTGATTTCCAGCTACTAGTTAAATGCATTTCCTAGTGTACAATGCTACACATAAGTGAGTTACTGCATTGTTTTATGTTTTCAACACACTTCTCTTTTAACCTTGTATCTGTATGAATCTGTTTCTAGTTCCACTGTTATATATCAACAAATAACTGACATGATACTGTGAAGCTTTTGGCATCATTCTAATAGTTTTGCAGTACCTAATGAGAGTCTGAGTCCTGGTCTGGCAATGTTTAGTTGTACATGGTAACATTTAAACTGTTTCCATTCCAACTTAAACTGTATCATAACTCTCAACCTCTTAGCACAAAAAATCTGGACAAAGCTTAAAGTAATGGGGAACAAATGCCCAGAAATAGACAAATTTTAAGTACTGCTGTTATGAACTTAGAAAGTTGCTAGAATAACAGGATTCCTTAGTGTGCATTTTCTGAAGGATATACAGTCAGAAACTCAAATGTGTATCATTCTTTAGTAATTTCAATACTCAGGGATTTGCCAGAAAAATCACAATTTTATGAGGAACACATCAAAAATATGATGGAAAATCTAGACAGTTAAGAGGTATGGATGGTAGGGATGTTGGAGCAAAGTGACAGTACAATTGTGTAAAATCTTACCATAACAGTTGATGTTTGTACAGAAGTGATGCATCTCCCTGGGCAAGCCCGTCTCTTGGCCAGTATAAATAAGCTTAAAAGAGATCTTGGTTGCGCCGTACGTCACTTTTATGCTCCCCGCACAGAACTTGGGGAAATAAAAGGGACTTATGTCCGCAACTAGCCAGAACTATATTGTTCCAGAAGAGAACAGTCGTCATAGGACAAAGGAGTCCATAAACATCCAGAAGGAAAAAAATGCAGAATAAACAAGAGGGGGTTGGAGGGAGGGAGTGAATACTGCAACAGTGAAGAGAGGGACATCTGATGTTATCATAAGATTTTACACAACTGCCATTCTATATCACTTTTGCAGTGTTCAGTACAGAAGGGAGAGTAAAAAGGTCTAGAAACAGAATGGGAGGTAGAAGGCTGAGAAGAGCCCTCAACAAACTCAAATAAAATGGTTTCAGCAAAACCAGCTCTGGCCCTAGAAACCATATCCAACTTACAATGCTTACTAAAGGTTTGCACTGAAGACCAAGCTTCGTGGATGGAATTGGTGTCCAACCTCTTGAAGAAGGCACCAGAAGAAGCAACAGCCCTAATGGAATGATCTCTAACAAAAGCAGACAGATTTGCCACGAAAAGAATAACAAAAAGAAACGGCCTTCGATATCCTGGAGGTGATAGTTTGTGTAGAAACAGCCAAACCCAAAGACCTGGAATGAAAGGAAATAAAAAGCTGATCAGACTTATGAATGGTCCATGTTTTATCTAAATAGTACGTGAGCTGTCTGTGCGTATCCAAGTTATGTGCAGGACCCTCTCACTAGCAGACTGAGGAGAAGGGAAAAAGGAGGTAGTTGTACTGACTGATTTAAGGACAACACATTGACTACCTTGGGCATAAAAGAAAGACTAGTACAAAGGGACACCCTGCCCCTGTGGAGGAAAAAAAAAACAAAAACGGAATCGCCACAAGGGCCTGGAGCTCCGAAACCCTCCAAGCAGAAGTAAGAGTCAGCAGCAAAACAGTCTTCCAGGTACAATGTTGCAAAGAAGCAGAATCTACAGGCTCAAAAGGAGCCCGAGTCAGTTTTTGCATAACAAAATTACGGTCCCACGGAGAAGAGGAATAGGCTTTCTTGGAGGCCTAATATGCAGGACACCTTTAAGAAATTGTTTGATCTCAAAATAAGAGGTTAAAGGGCAGGCAAACAGAAATGGCTGACAAATGGGCCTTCACAGAAGAATAGGCCAAACATGACTGGAGCAACTCTCACAAATGAGAGGACCAAAGTGAACCCCACTGAAAGAGGGCCCTGGTTACGACCATGTCACTAGAAAGAAAATCTCTTCTATGTGAACATATAAGATTTTTGGTTGAGCGTTTCCTTGCCTGCTGTAAGACCCTGAACACGTCCTCAGAAAAGAGGTGCCAGTGTCAGTTGCAGAGTGAACAGGGAGGGAATGGATGACAGACCTCTTGTCCTGTGAGGAAATCCAACTGGTCAGGTAACTTGTGAAGGTTGCCCCTGGCCAGATGCATTATTTCTGACAGAGTAGTCCACAATACATTTTTAAAGTCTGTCAACTCATTATAGCCCCAGAAAATATGTTCCCAATTATCTCTTTCTTAGACATCACGCCTCCAACGTTTGCTATCTATCTGAGGAAACATTCTTTGAGTGTGCTTGGGGTATTAAAATAATTATGCATACACTTCCAAGCAAAAAATCATAAATCTTCTTGACTTTGTTGCATGTTTGAGAGCCTTGCATATATCCTCCTCATGTTTCTTTGTGAACTTTCCAACCTCCTCTTATTCCTATAGTTATCATGCAATATTTTATATGCCCTATTAATTATCCCCCTCATCCCCTGCCAATTGTAAATACTAACTCTGAAATCACACAGTCCCCATGGAAAGGAAATATTTCCCTACTCAGAGATTGTTGATCTTGCACACCTGCCCAAGTACCTATCTTTGTCAACCAAATGGTGTCTCTCTGTAGGGTGTTGGACATGCTCACATATGCGCACACATGCACATGTATACACACACATGTATGCATAGAAGTAACTATCTATATATATATATATATATATATATATATATATATATATATATATATATATATATAAAATGTGTGTGTGTATATACACACATACTGTCCCTTTCTTATACACACACACACACACATACCTCAGATCCATCTCTCTCTCTCTCTCTCTCTCTCTCTCTCTCTCTATATATATATATATATATATATATATATATATATATATATGCACACACATACATAATGTGTGTGTCTCCACTAATGCAGCATCTTCAGTGCATGATAAAAGTAAAAAACAAAAAATATGTATTTAAATAGTAAATTCTTGCACCTTGGTAACTCAGATTGATTAAGCATTTAAAGATATTGTTGTCTATTAAAAAAAACAAAAGAAAAAAAAAAGAAAAAAGGGGGCAAAAGACTCATCTAACTGTAATACATACTATCAACGTGAATACTAAAATATTGCTGTTTTTTTATATTAGTAACTATTCGTGTTAATTTAAAAAAAGAGCTAAATCATTTTTTTCCCAAAAATAAGAAAATGAATAAAAAAATATAAAAAAATAAAGCCATCTGCAAACATATATAAATTAATTGATTCCTGGGCATCCAACTTATTTTTTATCAATGTATGTATTTATTTATTTATTTACATTTATTGACCGGGAAAGTCCACTAGGTCAGAAACCCATTTTCAGTGGAGGCCTGAGGGGAAATGCTCCACACACAATTTTTTGTATACAGAGAATCTTAAAATATAAAATAGACGAGTATAGACTTTGTAAAACTTGCATTGGCTATAACTATATGACATAATACTACACATAAACAGTAGTTAAGTACATAGTTTTAGATGTTACCTAGAAGTTAGAGTAAGTTAGTTAATATAGAGAGAGGTGTTACTTGGTAGAGGAAAGGAAAAAGAAGTGGCTAATTAAATTGTGTGTTTATGGTGGCTTAGACTTATGCGCGCAAGAACAGAAAATGTTCTTCGTGTTTCACTGTTGCAGTCATCACACTTGGGTTATTTGCCTGCAGGTAGCCCTCAGTCGGCCCAAATACCAAAGCTTAGTATTTCTGCGCCGGTTGCTATTGCTCCAGGACTGACATCAAGTCATCAGGGATATAAAAACAGGCAGCTGACGCCATTACATCAGTCTTTCTTGCTGAGGAACCTGAAGCAGAATCAGTTTGCATGAGTGCCGGTTGGCCGCTACCTGAGTTTTTGTTTCCAAATTGAATCATCCTGAAGTCTTCTAAAGCTAAGTACCCCATCAGGGATCCTTTTTTTTTTGCTCTAACCGATGTCAGAAAAAGTTAACAATTGTCTCACCTGTGGAAAGCAAATGCCACACCGAGATTTCCATTCTTACTGCGTCACCTGTTCAGGCCCAGACCACGACGTCCCTCGCTGCCGGTTTTGTGCTTTGTTCAACACCCGTACTATTCATCGTCGGGCCCTTATCATAGCTAAATCCTTTCGCTTTCTATCTCTGTATTCCGATATGGCTTCAGTAAGCAATCAGACTACCGATCTGCCAAAAAAAGTAATGATAAAGACAGAGACAGACTGCACAGGTCCAAAACTGCCAACGATGCTTCCGTTAAGCTAGTCCCCAGTTCGCCAGTACTCAGGTGAGGTGCTTTCATAGCCCCTGATGCCTGCTTCGATGGATTCGCAGGACTCTACCGAGACCTATTCGGAGTCTAGTATGCCGTAAGACTCTTCTTTGACTATGGAACCTGTGGATGTCTCTACCTTGGATGGGTCCGGAGCCACTGTGTAGGCACTGGCATCTGAGGAAGTTATTTGCACTACCGATATTCAGGACAAACCGATGACTTCTTTTGCATCTTCAGTTCTTTTTAAAACTACAGAGTTTCTAAGGCCCAGAGTACAAGCTACGCCTAATAAAACGACCAAAACTCAAACGCCTGCTTCCTTGCCACAATGACAGATGCTTAAAATGGAGGAAGACCTTATCATGCTGATTAGGGGAAGCCAGCCTTCCCCTGCTAAAAGGAAAAGAGACTTGTCCCCAGCAGCTTTATCTGACCAAGAGTCCGACGACTCTGAGGTTTCTGATTATGAAGACATGCCATTATCTGCTTATGAGGATTCAGATGCAGAGGAATCCATTCCATCTGCCTCTCCTCCAGAGGAGGTTTCTTTTGGTGAAACCCTACATACTTTAGAGAGCATTTCTATTGGGAATGCCAGGATTATCCTCCATCCAAAGAGACTCAGGGACTTTTTAGATTTACCACAGCAACAGACCCTTAGCTATCCCTCCTGTTCTGGATGATGTCTTTATGGAATACAGTCTAACTCCTGACACTTTACTTCCAGCTCCTAGGAAACCTGACAGGTACTACAGAATCCTTGACTCTCACACATTTTTTTCAAGAATCCTACTGCTGACCCAGAGGTCATCTCCCAAGGACCTAAAGGAATAAAAGAAACTACAGGTAAGAATTCCACCCCCTCGGACAGGGATTCCTGAGCATTAGACAGATGGGGTAATTAAGTATACACCTCTGCAACTCTTGCCATTAGAGCATTAAATTGTCAGTTTCACATGCTGAAATACCAGCAACATATTATGGAACTTATTAAGCAAAAATTATCTACCTTCCCGGACTGTGCAGAAAATAAAGAATTACAGGAGCTTATTCATTCTGCAAGCCAAGTCAGCAAGCATACCCTGCAATGTGGATTTGATGCCCTAGAAGCATCTTGCAGGGCAGCAGTCACAGGTTTTGTACTTAGAAGGCATGCCTGGCTTAAGGAGCAGACCTTGCCAAACCATGTCAGATCAAAATTATTGTACGCACCTCTGAACAAAGACCATCTGTTTGGCAACAAAGCAGAAGAGGTTTTAAAAAAGATGGAAGAAAAAGCTAAGTCTATGCAGGCAGTCAAAGATTTTTTGTAAGTACAGCCTCCAAGATTCAATAGGCATTGCTCCTCAAAACATTGGTCCTTTCCAGCCCCCTCAAGGCCACCTCAGACTAGACCTAGGGGAAGCAGACCCCCAGACAACAGTCTCAGGGCATGCAGAGATCTAAGCAGTGGATTACCTCCACTTCTAAACCCCCTTATGGAAAGAATTCACAATCACTTCTCAACTCCTCCCCTCATCTCTGCCCAATTGCTCGTGCCCCTAGGAGGAAAACGTGCCTACCATGCAGAAAATTGGGCCTCCATCACCAACGATCGATGGGTCCTCAGCATAGTATCCCTGGGGTACAAATTTTATTTCCATACGCTGCCAACCCCAAAAGGGTTCCCAGATCTTCCTCCAAACTGGTGGACAGAGGCACAAAACCAAGTTCAGTCCCTGCTCTCCATAAGGGCAGTTCAGCCTGTTCCTGCAGAATAGATAGGCCAAGGTTTATATTCCAGACTTTTCCTGGTACCCAGAAAAGAAGGCACCTGGCGCCCCATCTTAGATCTATCCATTCTAAACACCTTCCTGGTGGTACCAAAATTCAAAATGCTCACCCTACAGCATTGTCTCCCTATGCTGTCCAAAGATGCTTGGTTAGCCACCCTAGACCTAAAGGAGGCCTATATGGAGATCCCAGTCATGGACTCCTGCAGGAAATATCTACGTTTCAGGGCAGGATGTATGCATTATCAGTTCTCTGCACTTCCCTTTGGCTTATCCACTGCTCCCAGAGTTTTCACAAAATGCCTGGCTCCAGCCATTGCCTTTTGCAGACAAAGAAATATTCAGATTTACCCCTGCTTGGATGACTGCTTGATGCAGGCAGGAAAAGCTGTTGCAGCACCTGACATTTGTAAAGGACCTTCTAACCTCACTGGGGTACACTATCAATGAAAAGAAATCCAAACTAGTCCCCAGTCAAAAAAATTGTATTCCTGGGAGCAAGCTTGGACACAACATCCCATACTCCAGAAAAACAAGCCTATCTGACAGGCTACTTCTCTCAAATGGCCACCAGAACCCAGTTATCCACAAGGAAAATCCTGCAAGCTCTAGGGTTCATGGCCTCCTGCATTCTACTAATTCCATATGCTAGACTGCATATGAGGAAACTTCAATGGTATTTAAAAAGTCTTTGGTGCCAGGTCTTGGAAACTATCATACCTATGATACCTTGTCTAAGGAAAGAGTTCCCTTGGTGGGCAGCAGCCTGCAACCACAACAAGGGACTTACCTTTACACAACCCCATGCTGCCCAGACACTAACTACAGATGCATCAGACTATGCCTGGGGTGCACATCTAGACAGCAGGTGCATTCAGGGCCACTGGAGCCCAAACCAGATTAATCTGCACATCAGCCAGAAAGAGATGCTAGTTGTTCAGCACACTCTAACAGCATTCAGATCCCTACTCTGTCTGGGGCCTCTTCTAATCTAAACCGATAACACCACAGTGATGTGGTATATCAACAAGCAGAGGGGAACCCACTCTTATCAACTCTGCAGGCTAGCCATGACCCTTTGGAGCATGGCCTCAGCCATGCATATTCACCTGCAAGCCCAGTTCCTGCCAGGCAACCAAAACTCTCTGGCAGGCAACTTAAGCAAAAATCTCCTAGATCCACACAAGTGGCAATTAAAACACACCTTCAGCCTTGTGTCGCATAAATGGGGTACCCGGAAGGTGGACCTATTTGCTTTCCCCTACATCCACCAGCTCAGCAAATTCTGCACCAGGGAACCTCACAGCAAGGCCTGGAAAGTGAATACCCTGTCCTTCCACTGGGAAAACCTCTCAATTTATGCATCCCCCCCCTTCCTCTTCCTACCAGAGTGCTACTCAAAATAAGGGAGGAGAGACCAAGGGCAATCCTGATTGCCCCAGACTGGCCACGCCAGCACTGGTACCCGCTACTGCGCAGTCTGTCTCTGTTGTCTCCATGGCACCTCCCTCCGATTCCAACTCTCCTGACTTAGCAGGAGGGAGAGTTCTTGGATCCACAATTGCACACCCTGAGCCTGGCAGCCTGGCTTATTCCTTGACTTCTCCAGTGGCCAGCCTAAGCAAGTAGGTCCTGGATGTTATATGGGAAGCCAGTCGACCCATTACTAGAAAATCCTATGCTGACAAGTGGAAAAGGTATTGTTCCTGGAGCCAGACTAAAGGAGCTGACCCAGCACAGCCATCCTTACCTCTCATCCTGGATTACCTAGCAGACCTAATCCGCAGGGGCCTAGCCTTCTCTTCCATTAAAATCCATGCCTCTGCCATCTCTGCTCATTACAACACTGAGCCACCTTTCTTCTCACACCCTCTCATCAAGCAGTTCCAAAGAGGGGCTAACAACTTAAGGCCACCAAAAAGAGCCCCTACCCCTGCTTGGGACCTTAACTTTGTGTTGGAAAAGCTCACCACCCCCCCCCCTTTTGAGCCTGCAGCTTCAGCAGAGTTAAAATTCCTCTCTTGGAAAACAGCCTTACTTTTGGCCATCACTTCAGCTAGAAGAGTGTATGAGCTACAAACACTTATGGCTGTGGAATCCTTCATCATTTTCCTTGCTGACAGGGTCTCCCTCAGGACTAGCCCAACTTTATGCCTAAAGTGGTGTCCAGTGTGGCTCTCAACCAATCTAGTCATTGCCCACCTTTTTCCCTAAACCTCAAAATAAGAGGGAAAGGATCCTGCACTCTTTAAATGTTTACAGATAGCTCAGATTCTACCTGGATAGGAGTAAACCCTTTAGGAAATCTGACCACTTACTAGTCAGCTTTGCACCAGGGGCAGAGTGCAAGACCATATCATAACAAACCACCTCCAAATGGATAGCACACTGTATCCATCTCTGTTACAAACACCATTGAAAACCACTCCCACAGGGGGTCAGAACACATTCCAGTAGGGCAACTTCAACCTCTACAGTCTTTCTCAGAGGAGTCCCTACCAGGTACATCCTGGAAGCTGCAACATGGAGTTCTGTCCACACCTTCACCAAGCATCACCACCTACCTATCTTTTCCAAATCTAGGGTGGGCTTTGCAACCGCAGTCCTGCCAGGCATACTAGCCAGCCCCAACTCTTCTTGACTTCTTGCCGCAGCTCCATGCATTCTTCAGCTTTGGAAATCAACCCAAGTGTGACGACTGCAACAGTGAAACACAAAGAACATAGTACAGTTGTGTACACTTATCATAAATGTAGATATTAGAGTGTATTCACTGTTGCAGTCCTGGTTTCCCACCTTCCAGCCCCCTTGTCTGTCTCTCTCTCTCTCTCTCTCTCTCTTCATCACTCCTTGCAGGGTTATTGGTATTTGCTTTCTACTGGTGGTGTTATTCCACCATGACTTAGCTCCCTATTTGGGGGGGTCCTAACATTTGGGGCAAGAAAAACTGATGTAATGGCATCGGCTGCCTGTTTTTATATCAGTGACAAGCTGATGGCAGTCCTGAAGCGACAGCAACCGACTCAGAAATACTAAGCCTCTGGTATTCTGGGCCGACTGAGGGCTACCCCTGGCAGGATAACCTAAGTGTGATGACTGCAACAGTGAATACACTCGAACATCTACATTTATGGTAAGTGTACACAACTGTACTAGATGATTATTGAGGTAGTGGTCTTTTAGTGCCGATTAGAAAGTTTTTAATGAGTCCGAGTGATCGTGGAAGACTGGGCATTCCATAATCCAGCAGTGGAGTAGGAAAATAGGCTTTGTCAAGTTCTTTTGTTTCAAATAACAAGGAGAGGAATGCCAGCAAGTAGACCTGAACGCTTACTTTTAATCAAAGGCACAAGTACAACCAGCGTTTTCGCCACCATGTGGTGGCGAAAACGCTGGTTGTACTTGTGCCTTTGATTAAAAGTAAGCGTTCAGGTCTACTTGCTGGCATTCCTCTCCTTGTTATTTGGAACTTTTTTTGTTTCGCTGGTTTGTCTGCTGTTTTATTGTTCGAGTGAAGTTCTTTTGTTTGGTATTGTTATACTTAAAAGCTGGTTGCTGTTAGTTCAAATTGTTGTAGGACAGAATGAAGCATAGGGCAGGTTTTGGGTTTATAAATTAGTTTATGGGCAAGAGTAAGTTTGGTATAATATAGGAAATGGAGGAATTCAAACCAATTCAATTCTGAAATAGCTTGCCAATGGTGAGTGCAATTTTGTGTCCCAGTTGCAAATTTTGCTAATTTATAATAGCATGATTGCATTATATTGCTAAGAGATGTATGAAGGTTGGTAAAAATGTGACTTTCACATAGGAGGGAAGGGATCAGTAGGGGGTATTGGCAAGTTTTATTTTGGTTGGCTTATCCAAATAAAGTTTGTCTGTAGAATTTGCCAAGTTTGAAGCATTTTTTTATTGTATTGAGAATATGTTGCTCAAAGGTAAGTTTGTCATCAATAGCGATGCCCAGTCATTTAGCAGTCTTCACTAGTTCAATTTCTGTATTGTTTAGTGAGTAAATTTTGAAGTCTGAGGGTTGTGTTTTTTGTAGAGAATAGTAAGCCTAGTGTTTTGGGGGTTCAATAATAGTTGTTCATTATTTAGCCAGTTTTCCATAGAAGTAAATGTATTTCGTGTTATCCTCAGGAGAATAGGGAAATTACTAGACAAGGAGATTATAGTGGAGTCATCAGCATATTGGATGAGTGTACTTTGTTGGAAAGCTTTGAGAAGACTGTTAATAAAAATATTAAAAAGAAGAGGCCCCAGAGTAGATCTTTGGGGAACTCTCTTGCGATTAACCAGATAATCAGATCATTTATTTTACCATCTGACAGATTGTTTTCTATTATTTATGTAACTGGAAAACCATGTTGAGTTTGGGAGGCATCCTAGTTTGTGTAGTTGTAACAGTTTAGTGTTTGATACTATGTCGAAAGCCTTGGATAGGTCTAATAAGATTACTGTAGTTAATAGACCAGTATCAAGAGCCTTGTTCACAGTATCAGTGAATGAAAGTAGGGCTGTAATAGTACTGTGTGCTGGATAAAATCTGTGCTGGGTCAGAACAAGGAGGTAATTATCAGAAAGATGATTTAGAAGTTGGACACACACATTTTTCTAAGATTTTAGATGGGGGTGAAAATATAGAGATATTTTGATGGTTAAAAAGGTCATTCATACTGCCACCTTTATGTTAAAGGAGTGATTATGGATTTTTTTCCAGAGTTGGGGGACATTACATTTTAAGATGGATCTGTTAATTAGAATACTGACCGGGTAGGCTACTGCATCCTCTGCAAGTTTTAGATATTCAGATGAAAGATTGTCAGCAGAGAGAGAGCAAGGTCTTAGTTTAGTTCGAAGGTTATGAACTAGAGAGATGGGTACTGGCTGTATGTAGAATGTAGGAGTTAGTGGGTTATTGGAGGTTTCGGTAGTATGGGAAGAAAGAGGAGAGTAGGGGTTTTCTTGAGTGAGATTTGGATGGTCTGTTAGATTATTGCAGTTTGGGCTAGTTTTAGGGGATGAGTCTTTGACAAGTTTTAGAATGGTATTGATAAAGCGTGAGTTAAATATATGGGCAATTTGTTATTGGTCTTTGTCAGGGGGGTTGTTGGGTTCTGTGTGGTTCCAGGATTAAGGAAGATGGAGACCAATTTCCAAAATTTTTGGGGGTTATTTTTTTTTTTTTGGGCAGGATAATTGAGAGAAATATTTTTCTTGTCTTGTATGACTAACTGTTTTCGGATTGATTATGAAGTTGCTTGTAGTGAAGTTCATTTTGAGGGTTCCTATTTTTCTGCCATTCTTTCTAGGCTCAGTGTCTGGAAAGAAGAGCTTGTTTAGTGTGTTTTGCTAGCCAGGGAGAATGGTTCAGTTTTGTTCTTTTGGTGCGAATAGGGGCTAGGCAGTTAAGTGTGGAGAGAAAGACCATTTTGAAGTAATATACAGCTTCTTACAGGTAGTGTTTTAACTGGGGTCCAGTTCTGATCTGTTAAGGTACTTATGAAAGTATTTTGTCTAAAGTTGGTAAGGATTCTGGATGTTTTATAGGAATGTATTTTTGGTATTTGAATATGGGTTCTATGGGTGAAGGCTGGTAGGTGGTTGCTTAAGGTGTTGGGGAGGGTTTCATTGTTGGAGTATTTATGGAGTGGGGGGTGAGATAAAATGATCCAGTCTAAGGTTGACTCTAGTTGGTTAGAAAGAGTACGTGTAGGACCTGTGATGAGCTGTGTAAACATGTGCAGCTTTATACAATTTTCGGAGGAGTTGGAGGTTAGGTTTTGCCATTTAATATTTTTGTCACCAGGAATGATAGTTTCATTTGATATATTGTGGTTTGGCCAGGATAGGAAGCCTCTCAAGATAGGGATATTTTGACCAGGGGTAATGCACAGTGCAGCAGTATATAGTTGTTTTCTGTTATTAATGTGTATGGATGTAAGTAGTAATTCCATGTACAATAAATGTTGGGACTGGTATTGGAAAGACTGTCATTAAGGACTCAACGATACATTTTTGCTACACCCCCACCTTTTCTGTGGAGTCTATTGTTTCTAAGGATACTGTGCCCTGGTGGGATAATGTCAGTGTCTGCTATATAAGGTTTCAACCAAGTTTCTGTTACTGCTGCAATGTTGGTGGGATAGTGAGACAACTAGGCTTGGAATGCATTGATTTTTATTACCAGTGGTGTGTGCATTTATTGTAATTACACACACGTTCTAAGTGGTAGAAGGCTGGATGGAAGATGGCGAGCTGTTGGGACCAGGATTGGTATAAACATTGTGATAGTACTAGGAGGTGATGTATGATTGATTGTAGGTGATGGGTTTTAGAATGGGGTCTAGGTAGGGTGAATGGAGTCACCTTAACTTTGACATTAGTAGGCAAGAGTTTTAGTTTGCTTAGATGTATGTGGCAACATTTGAATAAGGAGGACAAGATGTCAGAGAAACTGTATTTATCAGAATGTGAAGGTATGCTTAGGGTTGGAGACTTTGGAGACAGTATGTCTAAGAAAGTGTGCAAAGGATGTAGCTAATGTTAATATGAGCAGAGGGGTAGCAAGGATAATTAAGAGGATAGTAAGTTGTATGAAGTAGGTCATATTAAGTAATAAAGATCTATTGACAAAGGAAGTTAGTGTAGGATAGATGTTAACTAGAGAGTGGGTAAGTGGTGAGGCAGTAAGGGGAGGAAGCAGGGGGGATAGTGTTACTGGTATGAGGGAGTTAATTGTGGTTAAGGGACAGGGCTACAGGAGGTATAAATATGTTGTAATAGGGGGTGGGAAGGAATGGGGGTTAGGGTAGCAGAGTGAGCCCAGAGAGCACTGTGCTGTCCTTCAGATGGAGGCTGAGGCCAAAAAAAGTTTCCAGCATAGAGATGGTAAGATAGGTAGAAGCGGGTTAACAGTTTGCTGTTATAACAGTAGCCAGTCAAAATAAGATGAACATGGGCAGGAGATTTTGTAGAAAAACAGACTATTTGTGAATAATTATTTTCGTAGTGAGACACTGGGTGGGAGGGAGAGAGAGAGAAAAAAGTATAGCACAGAGCTGATAATGCACAGAACTAATATTCCATGAACCAGCAATGCTTTTTTGAGCTAAGCCTGTAATTCTATACTATACAGTTAGTGCAAGGGAGATGTCTGATTTTTTGAGGTACTGACACGTTGCTAGCTGCTATAAGTAGGTGCAGTACAAAGTAAAGGGAATGGAGGTGACAGAGGTTCACTAGCGGCATGCAGACAGGACTAATCAACAGTTTTAGTATTACCCAGTCTTTTCCAGTTGTCTGGGTGTATATATGTATTGTGTGTGTGTGTGTGTGTGTGTGTGTGTATATATATATATATATATATATATATATATATATATATATATATATATATGATCAATTTCAACAATTGGCTTAAGTATTGTCATTTAAAGGGGATCCAATGCCTCTCAGCCTGGGATAACATGCTCGACAAGCCACGATGCTTCGCTAAGGACGGCTTGCACCTGTCACCCCTGGGCTTTCGGATATTGGCAAAGGCTCTTGCTACCCCCATAGTGCGTTTTTTAGGCAAGGCTCAAAAGACAAACCCACCTCCATAGGTATCACAAGGGATAAGAAACTAAGAGTAATGCTACTCAACGCCAGAAGTCTAAACCTCATGATGCACGCACTCGAAACTCCTTAGCATGGAGAACATCGATATCTGTGCAGTAACAGAAAACTGGTTCAAGGCTCCCGAGAGCACCCCAGCACTACCAGGTTATACCTCATACCATGCTTTTCGGCCCCAAAACTTGGACCGAACCACAAAAGGAGGGGGGAGTATCAATATTTGTCAAAGATACCCACACCTCCAGGTTGGTGGCACAGCACGAAGCATCAGAGACTATCCATGTGCACCTAACAGTGGGTAAAACTGCCTTCCGGTTTATAGCCTGCTACAGACCACCCTCCCCAAACCCAGGAACCCCACTCAGCCTTCCTGAGAACACTGGAAAATATGAAGGTCTTTCCAAACACCATTATATTGGGCGACTTCAACTACCCAAACATAGACTGGGAGCATTACTCTAGTTCCAACACCCTAGCCCAAAGGTTCCTAGAATTTATAAACTCAAATGCTATGGAACAACTTGTTACCACTCCCACAAGAGGGAAAAACATACTGGACCTGATCATCACCAACATGGGGACTCTATGCTCCAGACCAGAAGTGTATCCCTCACTGGTAAGATCAGACCATAAACTAATCTCACTGGATATTCACATTCCGACTCCACCCCCTGCCCTGAAAACCACAGTGAAAAACTTCTCTAAAGCAAATTTCACACTCCTCAAAACTGAGGTTGAATCCTTCAAAGCCCCCGGGCCTGTGGAAAATATGGCCCAGACCGCAGAATCCTTTATAAACGCTTTCTATGAACACCTTCAGGAATGTATGGATCATGCAATCCCAAATAAAACCAAGACCCAATCTTCCAAAGGCAGACGTCCTGTCTGGTGGACCCCAGTCATAAACAAACTATACAATAGAAGGAGGAAGCTACTACATGGTAGAGCAAAATCCCAAAAAGGGAAGGCATGTCTGATCAGTATTAGCAAAAAACTACTGGCACTCATAAAATCATCTAAGGCCAGCTTCGAGAGAAAAATTGCACAGGACACTAAGGATAATCACAAGGCTTTTTTTAGTTATGTTAGGAACCTGGGTGGGAATTCCCAGATATGCTCAGAATTAGTCCAAAATGACAAAAAAATACACCGAACCCACAGACATTGCCAACATCCTAGCTGACAGGTTCAGCGCAACCCCCCCACCACCACCACCAAAAGGGCAAATATCTATCCCAGCAGAGTGCTGCCCCCCTGACATCTCAGATGCTCAGGTAAGAGCTGCCCTCTTCAAAGCAAAAAACACAGCATCAATGGGACAAGACGGTGTCCCAGGCTGCGTCCTACATGAACTCCAAGAAAAGCTAAACCCAAACATAAAACTACTGTTCAATCTCAGCCTTACTACAGGATATGTACCCATAGAGTGACGTACAGCAACAGTGGTCCCTCTCCACAAAGGTGGTGCCTCAACAGATCCTGGAAACTATCGCCCCATAAGCCTGACTAGCTTGGTCTGCAAAGCTATGGAAAGGATCATCATGGACTTCATAAATAAAGATATTGTGGACCTACAGACACTGGATCCTACCCAGTTCAGCTTTCTTAAGGGCAGATCCTGCCTCTTAAACCTGGTTGATTTCTTTGAAACAGTCACCAAGGCCATTGACGAGGGGATGGTGGTCCACACAGCCTACCTGGACCTCGCAAAAGCCTTCGATACAATACCCCGCTCGGGCATTATAGATAAGCTAAGAAAAGGAATTAGTAGCACCCAAAGCACGAAACAGTAAATTCCACAATGGCAGAGCGGAGGCAATAATTCAAATGCTGCTAGAAAATACGAACTTTTATTCCACCAAGACACGTAAAACACAACGTTTTAACACAAGCGCTTTCACTCGGTTCCTACCGAGCTTTATCAAGTACAATCACAACTACATGAATTGCCGTTTATATACATTTGCTTAATTCAATTAACTTCATTAACTATGCAAATACTTTCTTAAGGTAAAACCACTTTGTTTTTAAAAATCATTGAGAGATGTGCAGTTGGTTCTGTTTTAGTGCAACATGTGCAAATTCTGTTGTAATCATTATAATACTCGTTAAAAGTAGCGCAATATAGTATAACCAACAAGTAAAAAAGAGGGTTTAGAATTGTTGGCGATAACAAATGTAGTTAGTTACAAATGTTAATATCTGACTATATGGGAATGACCCATGCATAAATGTACCATGTTGTTATTGCAAAAGTCTTGGGAATTACAGAGCCTATACTGATACACAATAAATATATTAAAAATATTATAAATATTTAACTGTGTTCCACATGATGGCTTTTTTTATAAAATAATTTAAAAGATATTTAAAATTGATTATAACCAGTCTGTTAATTAATTGTCTCCTTGGATTAAATGTGACATATTACCATACATCTAAAACAATGTAGGTCTTCAATTTATGCTTTTGTGAAAGCAATTCTTTGAGCATCAAAAAAAGGGGGGTCAAAATGTGCAAGGGGTGAGGGGGTCAAAGTGAGGGGGAAAAAAGGAAGGAGGGGAAGGGGGGTGGGGGGTGGGGTGGAAGGGAAGAGGTGATGAAAGAATTGCTGTTATGTGAACCAACAGCATAAACAATTAAATTTAATGATAATTGCAAATGTCTATCTGTGCAACAGCAAACCATGTATGCCTATGTAATCATTCTCTTAAATTGAACCTTAATAGTAGCAAACCCTGTATATATATACAATAAATATGTTAAAATATACTAAACAACTAAACAACTTGATTTCTTTTTAAGGGAT
Source organism: Protopterus annectens (assembly GCF_019279795.1). Lineage (NCBI taxonomy): Eukaryota > Metazoa > Chordata > Ceratodontiformes > Protopteridae > Protopterus > Protopterus annectens. The sequence goes on along the minus strand of NC_056725.1, from coordinate 935,753,905 downwards.
GGCAAAAGGACCGCTGGTGTGTGAACCAACAGCATAAACAATTAAATTTGATGATTATTGCACATACTTATCTGTACTACAGTGAACTATGCATGCCTATGTAATCATTCTATTAAAATAAACCTAAATAGCAGCAAAACCTGTGTATATGTACAATAAATGTGTTAAAATATACTGGAGCAATTAAACAGCTTGATTTCTTTTTAAGAACTGTTCTAAGAATGTTTCACAATTAATTTTTAAAAAACTAAACTCATAGTAAGTTGATAATACACTAATTCATCCTGAATTAAATGTTAAAGTTTTGCTCTCCTTAGTTTTAAAATTGAGCTTATACTTAAAGTGTCGTTTAATCCTGGACTCCTGTTTGCATCTAACCTTAGTTGCCATGCTAACTCCTTCGATTCTAAGACAGATTCCCAATCACCACCTCTTTCATTTTGCAACACTTGTTCTAAAATTATGAACTTAAGGTTGTAGTTTGGGCATACCAGCGAATGCTTGTAGAAGGCATTGTTTTCCTTCTTTTCTCAATGTCATAGGCGTGTTCGTATAATCTCTTTTCAGTTCTCTCTCCGTTTTCCCAATGTAGAAACTGTTGCATTTGATGCATAGTCCAAGATATACCACTCCCTTAGTGTTACAGGTATAGTGTCCCTGTGGTTTGATGTCAAAATTTCTTGCCTTTAAAAACAAATGGGAGTCATGAATAATCATGTGACATTGTTTGCAAGCCCCGCACTTGTAAGTTCCTTTTTTAGCACCTTTTCCATTGCTCTGCCGGTGGTTTCTTCTCTCGAGTATTTCCTTAAGGCTGGAACCTTTCTTTCTTATGAATCAAGGTTTATTTTCCAGTATTGAATTGAAGTCATCATGCATTTTAAGTACCGGCCAGTGCTTTCGTATAGACTGTTCAATTCCAATATTATTGTTGGAAAACGTGTATACAAAACCCCAACTTTTTTCTGTGTTGGTTTTGTTTTCTTCATTTTGCCTTAAATTTATACATCCAACACCTAGCAGGGGTTTGTAAAGACTGTCCCTTAACTTGGTCACTTCTTGTGTAAGGGTAGTTAGTAAGTCCAGTGGGTACCCTCGCTTTAAAAACATGCTGTATAATTTTTTGATTTCGTCGTCAAAATCCTCTTTTTTGCTGCACATTCTGCTAGCCCTGATTAATTGTCCTTTCACGATCCCTTTCTTTTGGTGGAAGGGATGCTGGCTGGTATAGTGTAGCAATGAATTTGAAAAAGTTGTTTTCCGAAAAATTTTAGAGTGAATCTGTTTTGTTTCCTGATCTTTGTAAATATACACATCCAAGTAGTTCAGGCTTGTTTGGCTTACAACGTGGGTGAAGCTTAGAAAACTAGTTGAAGAATTTATGTAATTTAAAAACAAGTCCAGTTCATTTGCAGTCCCTTGCCATAAAATACAAATGTCGTCTAGGAATCTACGATAGAACTTAATATGTTTTGCCCATTCTTGCTGAAAGATTTATTTGTTTTCCCATATATGCAGTACAGCATTGGCGTAGATTGTGGCACATGGTGTGCCCATAGCCACCCCTCTTTTCTGCTTGAAAATCTCGCCATTGAAGAATATGAAATTGTTCTCCAGTATTGCTGTCATAAATTTAACTAGTAGGTTTTTGAAAGTATTACTAAGAGTTGTTTCGTTGTTGAGAAATTCGGTAAACCATTCCAACCCAGTTTGATGTGGAATACTGGGAAACAGATCTTTTATATCAATCGTGACCATTAAGGTTTCTTGAGTATAGATGTTCACAGGAAAAGCTTTTAAAAATTCCCACGAGTCTTTGCAAACATAACTTAATTTTTCATTATATTGTTTCATGATAAAATCGATGAATTTACCAAGGGGTTCAGTAATTCCCCCTGCACCAGCTACAATTGGTCTAAAAACCAAAGGGTTGATTCCCTTATGGATTTTTGGGATCCCAAAAAGAATAGGAATCTTTGGTTTGTGGACGGAGATGTAGTTGTATAGGTTTTCATTAATAGCTCCTTGCAACAAGTCGTCTGTCAACATGAATTTTATCTTTGCTAATGCTATATTGTATTCATTTCTGGACATTAATATATATTGGTCTGTGTCTTGCAGAAGTGCATACATATAAGCTTCATAATTTGCGTCGTACATTAACACCATCCCTCCCCCTTTGTCAGGTTTCATGCTTCTGATTTTTTCATTCTTCAACATATTTATAAACGTTGTTTCTTCACTGCTTATATTCTGTTCTCTTGTTTCGCAGTCTTTGTTACAAGCTGATCTTAACTCTTGTTCTACTAGTTCTTCAAATACCTTCAAGGTGGGGTGTGTGGGTGGGTTAAATGTACTTTTCCTTACTAACACATTTTTTAAATTGGTTTTTCCTTTGAAAAATTGATTAATGTTCATGTTCCTGATAAATAACTTGAATTCTATGAGCAAGGAAGCTATATTAGTTTTTTTGCTGGGAACAAAATGAAGTCCCTTAGAAAAAATATCAAATGCTGTATCATCTACCTCCACTTCTGTATAATTGTAAATTGTGAAATCTTCCTTTTTACAAATTAAACATTCACCTTCTTTTATCCTGTTAATCTTATCTGGCGGGGTTGTGTTGCCATGTTGTGGTGTTTCTAGGTTTAATAGTCCCTGTTGTTCCAGGTTCTTGTTTGCCTGCGCTGTCTCTGTTCCCACCCCCCCCCCCCCGGTTCTCCCGGGGTGTTGGTGAAAAACCTGGTTATTAAACCTTTTTCTGCTAGCCTTTCACTACGTCGTGGGGGTTCCTGCTCATTGCTGGCTTCTAAGAATACCTCATCACCTTCATTATTGTTACTTATTTCTAATCTATCATTAGTTCTAAATCTGGTGGGGTTGGGGTAAGCAATACCTTCGTTGTAATCATGCAAATCTCTCTCAAGCTTTTTCATTTTCCTGTTTATTACTTTGTCGCAAAATTGGTCTACCTCATGGAACAGTTTATCATAATCATGTTTAAACATGGTAAATGCATTATCTGCTGTAATAGCTTGATTTAACACATTCAACTCATTATTTAATTTTTTAGCTTTTAACTCGTATTCCTCAACCATAACTTTCAAAACTTCCAAACCAGCTTTATCAAATATATCACATAGTTTATCATAATATGTAGTATTCTTTTTCACATGATTTGGAAATTTGTAAAATCGTAGCCCCTTGGGGATACGTTTAACTTTGATGCATTCTTTAAGATAGTCTATTTCTAGCTGGTTACTTTTCAATGAATACAGTTTATCTTTAAATTCGTTAAAATCCAATTCAGCTGCCGACATAGAGCTATTGTTAACAGTACCTTTTTTGAAAGTAAACGGCTGTTTAGCCCAGTTGCTAAACACAAATTCCTTCGGTTTTGTTGTTTTCTTACGTACAGTTTGTTCCCTTGAACCTGCCGGATAGTTCTCATTTGTATCATGGGAGCTTTCCATTGCTCCACTTGTTTGAGGTCCCTTACGAACATTTCCTTGTATGCCCTGCCCTTTTTGTTGTTGTGGGCACGTTTCTGAGTTCTCCGGTGGGCTATTTACTTTCAGTAGACCTTTTAATTCTGCTAGCATAGCCAGAACCTGGTTGAACTCAGTCCGGGTCACCGGCTGTTCACCAGTTGAGTCCTTCAATATTTCCGGTGTAGCTGCTGCATCGAACGCTTCCGTCTCTGTTGCCATCAGGATCACAAAACCAAAAACCAAGAAAAGGAATTAGTAGCACCCAAAGCACGAAACAGTAAATTCCACAATGGCAGAGCGGAGGCAATAATTCAAATGCTGCTAGAAAATACGAACTTTTATTCCACCAAGACACGTAAAACACAACGTTTTAACACAAGCGCTTTCACTCGGTTCCTACCGAGCTTTATCAAGTACAATCACAACTACATGAATTGCCATTTATATACATTTGCTTAATTCAATTAACTTCATTAACTATGCAAATACTTTCTTAAGGTAAAACCACTTTGTTTTTAAACATCATTGAGAGATGTGCAGTTGGTTCTGTTTTAGTGCAACATGTGCAAATTCTGTTGTAATCATTATAATACTCGTTAAAAGTAGCGCAATATAGTATAACCAACAAGTAAAAAAGAGGGTTTAGAATTGTTGGCGATAACAAATGTAGTTAGTTACAAATGTTAATATCTGACTATATGGGAATGACCCATGCATAAATGTACCATGTTGTTATTGCAAAAGTCTTGGGAATTACAGAGCCTATACTGATACACAATAAATATATTAAAAATATTATAAATATTTAACTGTGTTCCACATGATGGCTTTTTTTATAAAATAATTTAAAAGATATTTAAAATTGATTATAACCAGTCTGTTAATTAATTGTCTCCTTGGATTAAATGTGACATATTACCATACATCTAAAACAATGTAGGTCTTCAATTTATGCTTTTGTGAAAGCAATTCTTTGAGCATCAAAAAAGGGGTCAAACGTGCAAGGGGTGAGGGGGTCAAAGTGAGGGGGAAAAAGGAAGGAGGGGAAGGGGTGGGGGGTGGGGTGGAAGGGAAGAGGTGATGAAAGAATTGCTGTTATGTGAACCAACAGCATAAACAATTAAATTTAATGATAATTGCAAATGTCTATCTATGCAACAGCAAACCATGTATGCCTATGTAATCATTCTCTTAAATTGAACCTTAATAGTAGCAAACCCTGTATGTATATACAATAAATATGTTAAAATATACTAAACAACTAAACAACTTGATTTCTTTTTAAGGGATGGCAAAAGGACCGCTGGTGTGTGAACCAACAGCATAAACAATTTACAATTATACAGAAGTGGAGGTAGATGATACAGCATTTGATATTTTTTCTAAGGGACTTCATTTTGTTCCCAGCAAAAAAACTAATATAGCTTCCTTGCTCATAGAATTCAAGTTATTTATCAGGAACATGAACATTAATCAATTTTTCAAAGGAAAAACCAATTTAAAAAATGTGTTAGTAAGGAAAAGTACATTTAACCCACCCACACACCCCACCTTGAAGGTATTTGAAGAACTAGTAGAACAAGAGTTAAGATCAGCTTGTAACAAAGACTGCGAAACAAGAGAACAGAATATAAGCAGTGAAGAAACAACGTTTATAAATATGTTGAAGAATGAAAAAATCAGAAGCATGAAACCTGACAAAGGGAGAGGGATGGTGTTAATGTACGACGCAAATTATGAAGCTTATATGTATGCACTTCTGCAAGACACAGACCAATATATATTAATGTCCAGAAATGAATACAATATAGCATTAGCAAAGATAAAATTCATGTTGACAGACGACTTGTTGCAAGGAGCTATTAATGAAAACCTATACAACTACATCTCCGTCCACAAACCAAAGATTCCTATTCTTTTTGGGATCCCAAAAATCCATAAGGGAATCAACCCTTTGGTTTTTAGACCAATTGTAGCTGGTGCAGGGGGAATTACTGAACCCCTTGGTAAATTCATCGATTTTATCATGAAACAATATAATGAAAAATTAAGTTATGTTTGCAAAGACTGTGGGAATTTTTAAAAGCTTTTCCTGTGAACATCTATACTCAAGAAACCTTAATGGTCACGATTGATATAAAAGATCTGTTTCCCAGTATTCCACATCAAACTGGGTTGGAATGGTTTACCGAATTTCTCAACAACGAAACAACTCTTAGTAATACTTTCAAAAACCTACTAGTTAAATTTATGACAGCAATACTGGAGAACAATTTCATATTCTTCAATGGCGAGATTTTCAAGCAGAAAAGAGGGTGGCTATGGGCACACCATGTGCCACAATCTACGCCAATGCTGTACTGCATATATGGGAAAACAAATATATCTTTCAGCAAGAATGGGCAAAACATATTAAGTTCTATCGTAGATTCCTAGACGACATTTGTATTTTATGGCAAGGGACTGCAAATGAACTGGACTTGTTTTTAAATTACATAAATTCTTCAACTAGTTTTCTAAGCTTCACCCACGTTGTAAGCCAAACAAGCCTGAACTACTTGGATGTGTATATTTACAAAGATCAGGAAACAAAACAGATTCACTCTAAAATTTTTCGGAAAACAACTTTTTCAAATTCATTGCTACACTATACCAGCCAGCATCCCTTCCACCAAAAGAAAGGGATCGTGAAAGGACAATTAATCAGGGCTAGCAGAATGTGCAGCAAAAAAGAGGATTTTGACGACGAAATCAAAAAATTATACAGCATGTTTTTAAAGCGAGGGTACCCACTGGACTTACTAACTACCCTTACACAAGAAGTGACCAAGTTAAGGGACAGTCTTTACAAACCCCTGCTAGGTGTTGGATGTATAAATTTAAGGCAAAATGAAGAAAACAAAACCAACACAGAAAAAAGTTGGGGTTTTGTATACACGTTTTCCAACAATAATATTGGAATTGAACAGTCTATACGAAAGCACTGGCCGGTACTTAAAATGCATGATGACTTCAATTCAATACTGGAAAATAAACCTCGATTCATAAGAAAGAAAGGTTCCAGCCTTAAGGAAATACTCGAGAGAAGAAACCACCGGCAGAGCAATGGAAAAGGTGCTAAAAAAGGAACTTACAAGTGCGGGGCTTGCAAACAATGTCACATGATTATTCATGACTCCCATTTGTTTTTAAAGGCAAGAAATTTTGACATCAAACCACAGGGACACTATACCTGTAACACTAAGGGAGTGGTATATCTTGGACTATGCATCAAATGCAACAGTTTCTACATTGGGAAAACGGAGAGAGAACTGAAAAAGAGATTATACGAACACGCCTATGACATTGAGAAAAAGAAGGAAAACAATGCCTTCTACAAGCATTCGCTGGTATGCCCAAACTACAACCTTAAGTTCATAATTTTAGAACAAGTGTTGCAAAATGAAAGAGGTGGTGATTGGGAATCTGTCTTAGAATCGAAGGAGTTAGCATGGCAACTAAGGTTAGATGCAAACAGGAGTCCAGGATTAAACGACACTTTAAGTATAAGCTCAATTTTAAAACTAAGGAGAGCAAAACTTTAACATTTAATTCAGGATGAATTAGTGTATTATCAACTTACTATGAGTTTAGTTTTTTAAAAATTAATTGTGAAACATTCTTAGAACAGTTCTTAAAAAGAAATCAAGCTGTTTAATTGCTCCAGTATATTTTAACACATTTATTGTACATATACACAGGTTTTGCTGCTATTTAGGTTTATTTTAATAGAATGATTACATAGGCATGCATAGTTCACTGTAGTACAGATAAGTATGTGCAATAATCATCAAATTTAATTGTTTATGCTGTTGGTTCACACACCAGCGGTCCTTTTGCCATCCCTTAAAAAGAAATCAAGTTGTTTAGTTGTTTAGTATATTTTAACATATTTATTGTATATATATACAGGGTTTGCTACTATTAAGGTTCAATTTAAGAGAATGATTACATAGGCATACATGGTTTGCTGTTGCATAGATAGACATTTGCAATTATCATTAAATTTAATTGTTTATGCTGTTGGTTCACATAACAGCAATTCTTTCATCACCTCTTCCCTTCCACCCCACCCCCCACCCCCCTTCCCCTCCTTCCTTTTTTCCCCCTCACTTTGACCCCCTCACCCCTTGCACGTTTTGACCCCCCTTTTTTTGATGCTCAAAGAATTGCTTTCACAAAAGCATAAATTGAAGACCTACATTGTTTTAGATGTATGGTAATATGTCACATTTAATCCAAGGAGACAATTAATTAACAGACTGGTTATAATCAATTTTAAATATCTTTTAAATTATTTTATAAAAAAAGCCATCATGTGGAACACAGTTAAATATTTATAATATTTTTAATATATTTATTGTGTATCAGTATAGGCTCTGTAATTCCCAAGACTTTTGCAATAACAACATGGTACATTTATGCATGGGTCATTCCCATATAGTCAGATATTAACATTTGTAACTAACTACATTTGTTATCGCCAACAATTCTAAACCCTCTTTTTTACTTGTTGGTTATACTATATTGCGCTACTTTTAATGAGTATTATAATGATTACAACAGAATTTG